>NC_090361.1:1938411-2279465 GCF_035084215.1 Heptranchias perlo
CAAATCTCACCCACAAACATATCTGCTCCTTTTGCCTGAGGGAATTTAAATTAGAATTCTCACATTACTACGGTCAGGCTTGTACTCTGTAAGCTTGTGCTGGAATAGGAAAGCGGATCTTGATCACAGTTTCTGAAGAACTCATATCGAATGTTAGTCAAAGCGGTTAGGGTGGAGGACTAAATGAGTTATTTTAAAGATAATTTTAACCTTATAATAAACTGACTGTTACGGGCGCTGGATAAGCCAGACCACTTAGAGCTGGTACGAGTTACTGCTAAGTAAAGAGTTTTATAATTGAGTGAAATATTACTACCCTATACTTTATTTTTGGAACAGTGTCACATTTAAGGGAGTGTGGCTAACTATCTCATGCTTCAGCGCTGCAGGCTGGCGGTTTCTTCACTGTTCTGCTTTATATTCAGCAGAAGTATAAACTTGCGTCTGTGGCATCACAACAACAACTCAAAGTTAACCTGGATCCAAGCTGACTTGAGTAAAGACACCTTAAGGTTATCATTACTGCATGGATGTCATGGCATGGCTGGATCACAGACAGAGCTAAATAACATGGGGGGGATAAAGTGTTAAACCGCCACTATTTCTAACAGTTCTGTCCTCCATCAGGTGGTGAAACAACATCTAGGCAAGAGTGAGCCTTTTCATGCCCTCAAGTAATGTGCTGTGACCAGCCAGTAAGGGATTGTTGAAGCCAATAGTGGCCCAACACTCTCAGTTGAGTACTACAGCCGGCCTCAGTGCCCCTGGGCTAGGGAGGAGAAACATTAACCTGAGTTCCCGCTGGTGAGAGTTTTCCAGTGACACCTACTGGGAAGTCCATACATGTGGATTTTTAAAAATTTCAATATATACTTTATTTCATAGAATTTAAGGATACACACAGTTCAATGTAAATATCATAATTCAAAACCAGTACAATTCAAACCAAAACACTACAGATCGGACACAAAGCGATCTCATTCTTACAATTCAAACACAATATTTATTATGACTCATGGTGTACGTTACAAGGTGGGGTGGCCTTACACGGAGGCCTTTCCCCATAGAGCCTTTGCGTAGGCCGCACCTCGCTTCAGTGTGTCCCGCAGCACATTCTCCTGAACCTTGGAGTGTGCCAGTGGGCAACACTCGGTCATGGATATACATGTGGATATTGGATAAGTACAGGATTGGGTCCTGCTGCAATGTGCTGCACAATCAATTTCACTGTCTAGACTTATATGTGAAGAAGACTCAGTTGTGAAGATGGCCAACACCTATGGAACTGTAAACCAGCAGGAGTCAGTGCCATCAAGGAGGGAGAGGCAAAATAAAAAGAAATTTGAAAAGAAATCACTTAATACTAATGTACTAAAAACAGCAGATATAAATCATTAAAGTTCAGCAGGGGAGACCCCTGGTGGTTTGAAATGAGAACAACATACATTTATAAAGCACCTTTAACATAGAAAAATATCCCAAGGAGCTTCACAGAGGTGTAAGGGGATAAAAAAGATACCAAGCGAAAGAAGGAGATACGAGGATGACCAAAAGGTTGGTCAAAGAGGTGGGAGATGGGAGAGGAACTAAAGCAAGATAGGGGTTCAGGACTAGGGGGGGGGTAGAGGAAGCCTGTTTGATGAGCAAGGGGAAGGGGGAAGCAGTAGAGGCAGCTGAACAGATGGTGTATATCTCGGTGACAAAGAACTCCATGATTTCCTTGCACTTGTTGTTAGAGGTGAGGCTAGGGCAGAAGTGGCAGTTGGTAGTGGAGAAAAGAAGCTGGGGCTTATCTTTGCTCTTCAGGATGATTCTATAGTGCGTGGTTTTGGCAGAGGAGAGTGAGGCCTGGCCCAGCCAGATCTGGGGTTGGATGACTAATCCAGTTAAGTGCCGGATATGTTCAAATCTCCGTCCCTTAGGAATGAACAGGATGAGAGACAGTGAAAGCTTTGCTCAGGACAAAGGCTTTAGAGGTGGAGACAGTTGTTTATTGGTTGTCTCATTACTTTTGCTCTCTTTCTATTCAGTTTAAATATTGGGAGAACAAACTCCCCAATGACTCAGAAGGTAAATCGCTATGTGGTGTGTTACTGAACTATACAGACCAGGAAGGGCTATTACCCTATCTAATTTGGGATGGCAGTGTGGCCACCACAATTGGCACCAGTGCTCCTGGGCTAGGAAGGGAGGAAAAAAATGATCAGCCAGTGTTCCATTATTGATCAACATTATTCAAGCCAATTCTTGCTGGTTTAAGGGCTAGTATGTAATGATCCTGCTCTATACTTAAATGGCATCCTCCCATTACTTGTATCTGTCACTCCTTTGTGTCTCTCTCCAGGCCCAGCTTCAATATCCTGTCCAGGTAAAAATGATGCTGCTCTGTGCTTAATGATAGAGAAAACTTGCACATATATAACACCTTATCATCCCAAAGCACTTCACCACAAATGCATTACTTCTTAAGTGCAGTCACTTGTTGTGTAAGCAAAAGTGGCATCCATTTTTATACACAAGGTTCCACAAACAGCAAATCAATAAATGTATGACAAAATGATCGGTTTTTGATGATGTTTGTTGAGGGATAAATGTTGGCTAGATTATTGGGAGAACTCCCTGCTTTTCTTCGAATAGTGCAATAGGATCTTTTACCTCCAGCATTCCAGCACTCTTACATATTTTAAGACCCTCAACCACCAACAAAACAGATTAACTGGTCATTTATCTCAATGCTGTTTGTGGGACCTTGTTGTGCACAAATTGGCTGCTGCATCTGCTTACATAACAACAGCGACTACACTTTAAAAGTACTTAATTGGCTGTGAAGCGCTTTGGGATGTCCTGAGGACCTGAAAGGCGCTATATAATTACAAGTTCTTTCTTTTAACTTATCAAGGAGATTCATAATATAAATTGTAGGAGTATGCACACATCCAAAACCTGAAGGGAATTATTGGTTACATGAAACCACATCACTAAACCGAGGGGTGGCTGTTTATGAGACACAGCCTACAGATTACTGTCAAGATCCTTCTATCATAGCCTTCAGTGAATAACATTTAAAATACTGGAAATCGTTTCACCTATTGTGATGATGCCTTTAGTTTGTATTTTCAGACATCAATGGCAATAGGTTCTATTATATTGTCCACTGATATCAATTAGTGACAAACAATGTTTGGGTCCTAGGAAGCAAAATATGGCGTGATACATCTAAGTATATAGTGTCATCCCTGCACCAAATGACACACTTAGAGAATTTTGTCCTGAGGTTAAACTATCTAAACAGCACACTGGCCTGTGACTGCGTGGGCTGTTTGCGTAAACTTTTAATATATATATATATATATTTGGATATAGTACTTAAATTGGAGCTAGAGCCTTATTAAATGGACAAAGTTTCCATATTGGGGAAATTTTGGACAGATTCAGTTTCTGGAAAAATCCACTTTTACAGATTATGTACATGGTCCCATGTTGTTGCCAGAGTAAAATGACTCTGCAGCAAATGCAGCATTTCAACAATGGATGATCTTCACCCAAATGATGTAAGTAGTGCAGATGAAATTGCATTTATTAGAACAGCAGCTTCTAGGGGCAGACACAATCAATGATACAATGACATCACTGGGTCTCTGAAAACGTGCCTTGGAGGAACAATGACATGGCATTAAGACCACATGATGGCAATATTTCCCACAGCACAGAGGATGAGAAGGTGTGGGATGTAGAGGTGGCTATGTCCACACTTGACAATCTGCTGACATGAAGCACATTAATGGTGAACTACATGATGTCCAATCACTGATACCCTGCTTACTGCTTAGATCCTTTGTTTCTCTTTTCCTTGTGTTATTGATCATGGTCAGGTTGAGAGGGCAGATGAGCAACCTGCTCCCAGGCCTCTGTCAATACCAGTGTGCAACCAGCAACTCCAGGACAACACTCCTGATTTCTCCTCCCTCCCGGAGAGAAAGCACCTGGCTTCTGTTGCTTTGCGAGCAATTTGGAACACATATTCATGACCAGCACTCTACGATGCAGTACCACCAATGTGTTTTTCCACCTTACTTTTTTTTTCAAAAAATATACTTTATTCATAAAATTTGCAGCAGTACATACAAAACAGTTGTCATATTACATTCCAAACGTACACAATATAGATTATGTAATTTGCAGGTTACATCAAGTGCAGTTCAATGAAACACACTGGACATAATTACAGTTCATGGCACTCTAGGGTGCCTCATTGCATTACACTCAATACAGATTATTGATAACAGGTATGTTACAGATTCTTTACAGGTTCATTACAAATTCATTTCAGTTACATCACATCAATTAGAATTTTACATTCTGCCCGAGGGGGTTTTCCCTGATTTCAGCCCCTCGGTATACAATGGCGGGAAGGCTCTAAACGGTTGCCTTTCCCCACAGAGCCTTTGCGGCGGCCGCACCCATCCTCAGTGCATCCCTCAGCACGTAGTCCTGGACCTTGGAATGTGCCAGTCTGCAACACTCGATCGAGGACAGCTCCTTGTGCTGGAAGACCAGCAAGTTTCGGGCAGACCAAAGGGCGTCTTTCACCGAGTTGATGGTCTTCCAGCAGCAGCTGATGTCCGTCTCAGTGTGCGTCCCCGGGAACAGCCCGTAGAGCACAGAATCCTGTGTTACGGAACTGCTCGGGACGAACCTGGACAGATACCACTGCATCTCTCTCCAGACCTTCTTTGCAAAGGCACATTATAGAAAGGAGATGGGTGACGGTCTCGTCTCCACCGCAGCCTCCTCTGGGACAGCGCGCAGTGGCGCTGAGAGTCCGGGAGTGCATGAAGGATCTGACGGGAAGGGCCCTTCTCACCACCAGCCAAGCTAGGTCTTGGTGCTTGTTTGAAAGCTCTGGCGATGAGGCGTTCTGCCAAATGACATTGACAGTCTGCTCGGGGAACCAACCGACAGGATCCACCATCTCCTTTTCCCGCAGGGTCTCGAGGACGTTACGTGCGGACCACTTGCTGATCGCCTTGTGGTCAAAGGTGTTTTTCTGCACAAACTTTTCCACGAAGGACAGGTGGGGTGGAACGGTCCAACTGGACGGAGCGTTCCGTGGCAGCGTGGCCAGGCCCATCCTTCTCAACACCGGGACAGGTAGAACCTCAGCATGTAGTGACATTTTGTGTTTGCGTACCGAGGGTCTATGCACAACTTGATGCAGCCGCACACAAAGGTGGCCATCAGGATGAGGGCCACGTTGGGCACGCCTTTCCCCCCTTTTTCTGGAGACTTGTACATCGTGACCCTGTGGACACGGTCCATTTTTGATCTCCAGATAAAGTGGAAGATGGCTCGGGTGACTGTCGCGGCGCACGAGCGAGGTATGGGCCAGACCTGCGCCACGTACAGCAACACCGAGAGCACCTCACACCTGATGACCAGGTTCTTGCCCACGATCGAGAGGGATCGTCGATCCCACAGTCCCAGTTTCTGCTTAACCTTGGAAATGCGCTCTTCCCAGTTTTTGGTGCACGCCCCGGCCCCCCCGAACCAGATCCCCTGCACCTTCAGGTAATCCGACCTGACGGTGAAGGGGACAAAGGATTGGTCAGTCCAGTTCCCAAAGAACATGGCCTCGCTCTTGCTACGATTTACCCTGGCCCCCGAGGCCAGTTCGAACTGGTCGCAGATGCTCATCAATCTGCGGACCGACAGCTGATCCGAGCAAAAGACGGCAACGTCATCCATGTACAGGGAGGCCTTGACCTGAGTGCCTCCGCTGCCTGGGATCGTCACCCCTCTTATGCCCGCATCCCTCCTGATGGACTCGGCAAAGTGTTCGATGCAACACACGAACAAGACGGAGGAGAGAGGACATCCCTGCCTGACTCCAGATTTATCGGAAAGCTTTCTGATTCCCACCCGTTGATTGAAACTGCGCTATTGATGTTTCCACCTTACTTCTCTATTAATTTGCTGGTTAAAATAAAACTATGACACAAGAGCACATTTTGAAACTCTGATATTAGGCGAAACTTTCAACCTTTGATGTGGGTGTAAAATGTGCGATATCAGATCAATTATACACCCGCCCGATTTCCCTTTCCATTGATTTAAAGGTTTCGAACACCAAGGTGCAAAGTGTCTCTCTGAATAACCAGGCATGATTAAGAATTGTCCATTGTTTGGGTCTCTGAGAGAACTTCCCATCTTGCATTGTAATTATCATTCATCTGCCTACCCAACTACAACTCAGCTTGGGGCCGTCTTCGGAAGCTAACTCCTTTTAGGCAAGCTTTGGCAAAAAAAAAACACATCTTCACACAACTCATGTCCAAACCCTTTGTGTGAAAAAAATGGCCAAATAATCCTGAATTGTGACAGCCTTGGTATAAACAGAGCGTACAGCTGGGCGGCAGTAAAACAGAGAAAATAAACTTCAGTCTTCATTCCTTATGAAGCTTATATACTAAAAATGTCTCTTCTCTTTACAGATGCTGACTAACCTGCTATATATTTCCAGCTATTTTTGTTTTATTTAAAATAAATTTGAGCTTGGCCATGTAATTATTTTTACACACGTGAGTAGAGTTTTTTCCAAACAGGTTATTCTGAAAATTCTGCTCCCATATTGTTACTCCAGCATACAGCATCTCCAGAAAGGCTTGTACTGCAGTGGACACTGCACGTGCTGCAGTTCCATTTTTTACAGTGTGGCTTTTAGCTCAGAGCCCTTGCTAAACCTAAGTCAGAGAAATGAAAATCTGTAGTATCAGCTAGGCTCGGTTGGTAGCGTTCTTGCTTCTGAGTTAGAAGATTGTGGGATCGGTCCGTATTTCAGGATTTAAGCACATAACCTGGGCTGGCAGGCGTGCTGCTTTACCAGAGGTGATGTTCTTGCACCCTGTATATCTGTTCAGGTGGATGTTAAAGATCCCATGTCACTGTTTGAAGAAAAGTAAGGAATTCTCTTGGCCAACATTGCTCTTTCAACCAAGACTGCTAAGAAATCAGATTAGCTGGTTATTTTCCTCATTGCTGATTGTGGGACCTTAGTGTCATATGTCTTCATCAGATTTACTGTCTCTGAAATACTGAGATGTTTCTCACTTGGCTACTACACAATCCCTGTCTTTTTATCCAACGCAGTAACATCATTCACACCCTCCTCTTATAAATGAGGTAAATCACTGAACAAGTCAATTTACCTCAAGAACGATTCCTTTAAATTCTACTTCAAGAAAATATTGACCCGAAGTGCAAAGCAACAAAAGGCTTTATTTATAAAAATTAAAAATGAACAAATTGTCTTTGCACTTTGGAATACTGCTGCTGTGTAAATTAACTTCTCTCCCCTTTGCAAAGTAGGAATGCAGAGTTTTCTGTTGCAGATTGTGGTCGTGGGTTGGAGGCTAATGTGTTAGGCGAAGGTGGGAGGTTGGAGTGCAGCTTAGGCTTTTATTGTGACAACCTGTGCCCAATGCTTAGTCATGGTGAGTAGCTGCAGAGTGGGACTGAGGACAGGGAGTCAGATTCAGAAGGAAGGGACGCAGACCCGCATACAATCACTTTCCAGCATTCGCCCTAATGCAACATTTACTTCCTTGTTCAGAAGAGCTTCTTTCTGTTTTCAAAGCTGTGCTTTGGTTGTAGCTGTTTTCGATACTTGCCTCACGACTCTGTCCTTCCGGCGGCGGCTTCTAATCGAGCCCCAGGCTTTCTCCTGGCCTCTCAAAAAAAAAATTCAATTTCTCGGCTTTTGATCTTTGAAATATATTAAAAAATTGCAGGCCTAGCTGGAATCAGCGGGGACGGCGGCTGGAGTGAATGGGAAGCTGAGCTGTGCCCTGCCACAGGCTGGTATAGTACTACTGACTGAGCTGTGCTTTTGGGACTATTGTATGCAGCGAGACAGCATAGTACCAGTTTGGATAGTTAACTTCTTACAATGACCTTTCCTAGTCTATTTTTCTCTACAGGTAAATGTGATGGTTACTGTGCCGGTGGTATGTACCTCTTCATGCATGCAACAATCCAGCTGCTTGGTGAATGGATTTTACTGATGTGCTGGCCGAACGGTATTAGTTTGTCATCGGTGTGAGTTTATGCTTTAATTTATTCTTGACTGTTATTGATATAATTTCAGTGATTGCTTCACAATCGTTAATTCTTCAGAGACCAATTAATCCGTATCAATCACACGGAGCGCTGGCGAGTTAATGCTCAGCCTGAGAAAAGAGAGCGAAAATTCGATTCACCCTGCTCACAGGAAAGGATGCATGGGAGCAATTTCCCGTCAGTAATTCATCCTGGAGTTCAGATATCTTTTAATCATTCGGATGATGAACCTTACTACCTGTTTATCACCTGGATATCCGCCATTCTGTATTCTAAACTCTTAACCAGTTCTTAATAAGCCTGACGTTGAAAGGAATTCACAGCTCTCTGCAGTCTATTTCTCTTAACTCAATTCAAAGTTGCTTAATTCATTTTATTTGATCATACAATTGTAAAACTAAATTTCCACTTTGCTTAATTCAAATTATTGGTAATTCAGCTTTTTAACTGAATTATCAGTAGACTTTATATTAAGGGGTTTAACAGCACACTAAATACTCCCAGTGTAAAATTACTCTAGATTGCACTGTCTGACCTGAGTGTCCAATGGGTACATTATCTTTTCGTGCTTTAAATGTCCCATTGTTAATATCACTCATCATTTATTTTATAATGATGACACTACTGCTGTTTTGAACCCCTCCCTATTTAACAATTACCTAACAGCACACAGAATTTCTAAAACAAAGTCAGGAAAAGAGAAAAGGATGTTGCCAGGGTTCTGCTATTATGGCTTTAGAATAACCATGATTGACTCTTCCTCCTCTTCTCTTCCCCCTTTCAAGGTTGAGATTAAACCATAATACATTGATCATGGGGGATACATTTGTTATATAAAGCCTTGTGAAATATTCCAATTCAGATGTTTGCTGTATTCTTGAAGAATGATATCCTGCTCCATGCTTAGAAGGAATTTTGGGGCGATGGGTGGAGGAACAGACTTTCAGTTTTTTTTCACCTGTCCACCAATTGTTATCTCTGCATCACACACCCAGCCATAGCCAAGACAGCAGACAGAAAGGTGATCTGCTTTCAGACCTCTACTGCTGCCAGTGTGGCTGTCCCTCCAGTACACCCATGGGAGATTGCTCCCATGAAACTCGGTGCTTTCCTGTAGCAATACAGCTAAATCATAGAACCTGCACTTCAGTACTTTTAAATATGTTATCTATACTCATAGGTGCCCTAAGATGATTTGACAAATGATACTGAGAACTCTAATGGAATCTAACAATCCAGAAACCACAGGACCAATGAACGTCACTTCCAACTCTTGTAAGGAAGTAATGGCTTAGAGGATCAGTCTTCGTGATGTATTCCACAGAGTGCAAGGCTGAGGTGACGCCTTCACAGAACGGCAATCGTTATTTCCATTACACACTACAGAATCACACAATGCAGGCATTTGAGGTCATGAACGAGCTGCGCCTGAACCAGCAGTTATGCGACGTCACACTTCAAGTGAGATACAACAATCTTCAGCGAGAGTTTATGGCCCACAAGATCGTCTTGGCCTCCAGCAGTCCTGTCTTCAAAGCTATGTTCACCAATGGCTTAAAGGTAATTATTCCATTTGAAAAATTACTTTTGTCTTCCTTCATTCACCACTCACCATTCCTCAGGCAAAGAGGAGGGCACACAAGCTTCAATGATGCCCTTCATCTGAAACTGATGATGTGCAATAGCAACCGAGAGACTTTCACTGGTCTGGCCACTACTTAGAAACTTTGTCAACGATAGAATCTGACCATAAGGAGAATCACAGGCACAAAGCTGTGTCTTCCCACTCCGTGGCATAGTACATCTATTTTTTCAAATACATTCACCTCATCTGTTATACCTCTATTTTTCTTGTGCCTAGGGCTCTTGCTACGACAGAACTATACCATCCTGTAGAGTTTCCCAATAGTTAACCACCTCATCAATGAAATGGCTAACCGCAATCTTTAAATTTCACGCAGATGAGTCTGCTACTACCATTCTGTTGAGGTTTTAAGTGGTGAATAGAGGCCTTTAATGTATTTATCAAAGGCCCAAATGCTGCCAGTGCACTGATCACAAGGATTAATTAAATCTCAGCATTGTTCCAATACCATAACTATTTTCATAATATCCAAGGTAGAACAAGTGGGCTCTGTTGCAGTTTCTGATCCCACCTAGACCCTCAGTATCTGCTTCGGCAGGGCTGTAAACATCAGATCTGAGCTATAGAAACATAGAAAATAGGAGAAGGAGTAGGCCATTCGGCCCTTCGAGCCTGCTCCGCCATTCAATATGATCATGGCTGATCCTCTATTTCAATACCATAATCCTGCACTCTCCCCATACCCCTTGATGCCTTCTGTGTCTAGAAATCTATCTATCTCCTTCTTAAATACATTCAGTGACTTGGCCTCCATAGCCTTCTGTGGTAGAGAATTCCACAGGTTCACCACCCTCTGAGTGAAGAAATTTCTCCTCCTCTCAGTCCTAAATGTCCTACCCCGTATCCTGAGACTGTGACCCCTCGTTCTAGACCTCCCAGCTAGGGGAAACATCCTCCCTGCATCAAGTCTGTCTAGCCCTGTCAGAATTTTATATGTTTCAATTCATTCTTCTAAACTTGAGTGAATACAGGCCTTGTCGACCCACTCTCTCCTCATACGACAGTCCTGCCATCCCAAGAATCAGTCTGGTGAACCTTCGCTGCACTCCCTCCACGGCAAGTATATCCTTTCTTAGGTAAGACCAAAACTGCGCACAATACTCCAGGTGTGGTCTCACCAAGGCCCTGTATAACTGCAGTAAGACATCCTTGCTCCTGTACTCAAATCCTCTTGCAATGAAGGCCAACATACCATTTGCCTTCCTAACTGCTTGCTGCACCTGCATGTTTGTTTTCAGTGACTGCTGTACAAGGACACCCAGGTTCCTTTGTACATCAACATTTCCCAATCTATCACCATTTAAATAATACTCTGCCTTTCTGTTTTTCCTTCCAAAATGGATAACTTCACATTTATCCACATTATACTGTATCTGCCATGTATTTGCCCACTCACTCAACTTGTCTAAATCGCCTTGAAGCCTCTTTGCATCCTCCTCACAACTCACATTCCCACCTAATTTTGTGTCATCAGCAAACTTGGAAATATTACATTTGGTTCCCTCATCCAAATCATTGATGTATATTGTGAATAGCTGGGGCCCAAGCACTGATCCCTGCGGTACCCCACTAGTCACCGCCTGCCATCCCGAAAAAGACCCATTTATTCCTACTCTCTCTTTCCTGTCTGTTAACCAATTTTCAATCCCTGCCAGTATATTACCCCCAATCCCATGTGCTTTAATTTTGCACACTAACCTCTTATGTGGGACTTTATCAAAGGCCTTCTGAAATCCAAATACACCACATTCATTAGTTCTCCCTTATCTATTCTACCAGTTACATCCTCAAAAATTGTCCAATAGATTATAGTCCTTATGTCACTATGGTTTATTCAGCAACCTACTGCTGCTGAATTTTACCCCCAATCTGCCTGTTATTCTCTGTGAAATGAATAATTGTGTTAATAGTTTATATTTGTTTAATATCTTTCTTCACATTTGTTTAATTTCTTTCTTGGCATTTGTTCACAGGAATGTGAAATGGAGGTTGTATCCATTGAGGGAATCCATCCTAAAGTAATGGAGAGATTAATCGAGTTTGCATACACTGCCAGTATTTCCGTGGGTGAGAAATGCGTCATACACGTGATGAATGGAGCTGTTATGTACCAAATGGACAGTGTGGTCAAAGCGTGCTGTGATTTCCTGGCACAGCAACTGGATCCCAGTAATGCTATTGGGATTGCAAACTTTGCCGAGCAGATTGGCTGTGCCGAGCTTCACCAGAAAGCCAGGGAATATATCTACATGTACTTTAGTGATGTACGTACCAGTAAGGATGGCAATGCTATGCGTATAGTATAACCTGAGGTAAACTGAGCGAGACAATAGCTGTCTGCTGCTCCAGGATGGGTAAATTTGGTTGTGGAATCGTTTCTGTAACTCATTTTGTCTGACATATCTACATTGGATGACATAAATGGGTTTGAGATCTGTTCTGAAGACTCTGCTCCACCAATGGAGAGGCACTTCTCCTTTGCTTAATACCTCCCCAAAGAATTAAGGACTCAAACTTGCATCTTATTACCCCATATTTTCATAGTATTATACAGCACAGGAGGCCATTCAGCCCATTGTGCCTGTGCCGGCTCTTTGAAAGAGCTGTCCAATTAGTCCCACTCCCCAGCTCTTTCCCCATAGCCCTGCAAATATTTCCTTTTTAAGTATATATCCATTACCTTTTGAAAATTACTATTGAATCTGTTACCACCACCCTTTCAGGAAGAATGAACTTGGTTACCGACGCTACTGCCAGTGGAAACAGTTTCTCCTTATGTACTCTATCAAAACCCCTCATAATTTTGAATATTTCTATTAAATCTCCCCTTAACCTTCTCGGCTCTAAAGTGAACAACCACAGCTTCTCTAGTCTCTCCTCAGAACTGAAGTCCCTCATCCTGGTATCATTCTAGTAAATCTCCTCTGCACCTTCTTGACATCCTTCCTAAAGTGTGGTGCCCAGAATTGGATAGAATACTCCAGCTGAGGCTTAACCAGTGCTTTATAAAGGGTTAGCATAACGTCCTAACTTTTGTATTCTATCCCTCTATTTATAAAGCCACGGATCCCGTATGCTTTTTTAACAGCCTTGTCAACTTGTCCTGCCACCATCATAGATTTGTGTATGTGAACCTCCAGGTTTCTGTTCCTGCACCCCCTTTAAAATTATACCACTTAGTTCATTCTTCCTTCCAAAATGCATCACTTCACACCTCTGCATTAAATTTTATCTGCCATGTGCCTGTCCATTTCACCAGTCTATGTCATCCTGAAGTCGTCTGCTATCCTCCTCACTGTTTAGTACGTTTCCAAGTTTTGTCATCTGCAAACTTTGAAATTATGTCCCCTATACCCAAGTTCAGGTCATTAATATATATTTTAAAGGAAACTGTGGATCAGACATATCCTGGTAATGTTTGCAAAGAGAACTTCCTTGGCTGCCAAGGGTCTGCTTTGATGTTGCAGTGTTCCCTCTGTATTAAGATCAACCACAACCCACCTTTCATTTTTTAATTGCTCTTTGAGTGTCTGCCAAGCTTTTGCTGTGTTTTAACAATTTCCTTAGCTGAATTCACTATAGTGCCTCTGGGGAATGGGTGTGTTGGGAGTGTTCTTAATTATTTTAAAATAATAAAAGCTTCAAAGGCTGCCGAATCTTAAGATGTTTCAGCAAAGTGTGTTCTAATTTCAGGTGGCAAAGCAGGAAGAGTTCTTTAACCTGTCGCACTGTCAGCTGGTCACCCTTATTAGCCGAGAGGATCTCAATGTGCGCTGTGAATCGGAGGTCTTTCATGCCTGCATCAACTGGGTTCAGTATGACTGTGAGAACCGGAGGCCATATATCCATGCCCTGATAAAAACAGTCCGATGCCATTCTCTCACGCCACATTTCCTGCAGATGCAACTCCAGAAGTGTGAGATCCTCAAATCGGATTCCAAATGCAAAGATTACCTCTCTCAGATTTTCCAAGATTTGACTTTGCACAAGCCTACAAAAGTTCTTCCTCGACGAACACCAAAAGTGCCACAGTTAATGTATACAGCTGGTGGCTACTACCGCCAGTCACTGAGTTTCCTAGAAGCCTACAACCCCTGTGATAACAGTTGGATTAGGTTAGCGGACTTAAAAGTGCCCCGAAGTGGGCTTGCAGCCTGTGTTGTCCATGGACTGCTTTATACAGTGGGTGGTCGGAATAATGCTCCAGATGGGAACACTGATTCTAATGCCCTTGACTGTTATAATCCGATGAACGATCAGTGGTCATCTTGCGCTGCAATGAGTGTTCCAAGGAATCGAATAGGTGTTGGTGTCATTGATGGTCTGATCTATGCTGTTGGAGGATCACATGGCTGCATTCATCATAACAGTGTGGAGAGGTAAGTAATTTGGCTAGAAAACCTGCTGTATTCAGCAAGTAATCTGATTCCATAGACTTTGGGTAACATACATCCAGCAATACCATGATGAATCCTGTTGACAGTGAAATCTTGTGTATATCAAGAGGTAACCAGTTTAGTATTACAGACTACAGTTTGAAGAGCTGGAGAAAGCAGTGAGTTAGAAGTTTGATAGTGGAAAAAAATACTGCTTCAAATTGAATTTGTTTCTGCATGTTGTCAGCCTGACTTGCTAATGATAGAATACTTTGTGAAAGGTTTGTAATCCTGAGATTGACTAATCATACAAGAAACACAGTGTAGAAACAAGTTATGCAGTTTGTGACTGGAGGAAATGCTTCCTCTTAAACTGTGAGGCACTTTCCTCTTCTTAGGAATTGAACACTGGAGCGCAGCGTTTCATGATAATTGGAATTTAATTTCATTGGTTCATTTGCAGTGAAAGTGAATTGGGTCATTGGAATATGGAAATTGGTTCCAGAGAAAATACTGTTAGAATCTAACAGTCCAATTGGTGTTTATGTATTGCCAAGACAGTCCTGTGTTCTATGTCTATTTGCTGGTGCTTTTGTATGTAGGACAATTGACAGTTACTGCCTTGAGTTCAAATATTTTAACTGATAACATTCTCCTACATTTGCATGTTACAGTAAAACCTCACACACATTTCAACTTTCTTTGCAGATATGATCCAGAGAGGGACGAATGGGAGCTGGTCGCTCCGATGCTAACACGGAGAATCGGTGTGGGAGTCGCCGTTATTAACCGCCTACTTTATGCAGTTGGAGGTTTTGATGGAACTAACAGATTGAATTCAGCAGAGTGTTACTATCCTGAGAATGATGAGTGGAGGATGGTAGCTGCAATGAATACTGTCAGAAGTGGAGCTGGTGAGGGCATATTCTTGTCACACCAGGTTAACTGCCTGCTCTATTCGTGGTGGTTTTACATATCGAATTTAAATATGCATTTTGTATTGCCTCCTCGCTATCTTACTGCTGTGAGCACCTCTTCTAGCAGCTCAATCCTTGCACAATCCAGAGTCAACAATTTGGTTGCATTTGTTCAAATTTGATCAAGCATAGTCTGTTTTTTGCTTGTTCTTCCCCTTTCTCTTCCCACCCTCAGAATATTACACCATTCCGAAGCTGAGAGGTTGGCAGGCAACCTGTCCTTAGGTCTTGATATTGCTGCCATTTAACAATTCACTAGGATTGGTATAAGCCCCTAAGGATGACTACTCTATAATTGTCCCTTCCAGCAAAAACCTCACTTGTATTTGGTGACCCACCACCAAGTTGTTGAAGATTAATACCTTGTCATTGCAAAAAAAAAATCACTGGGACAACCCATACCCACAACTGAGTGGCATAAGCACTATTGGGATTTGCACTTTGCTACTAGCCGACACACTGGAAACTGTTGATTTGATTCTGTCTCACTGCAGGTGTCTGTGCCCTTAACAGCTGTATTTACACGATGGGAGGCTATGATGGCATGGATCAGCTGAACAGCGTGGAGCGTTATGATGTCGAAGCAGACAGATGGATGTTTGTGCCTCCCATGAAGCACCGCCGCAGTGCCCTCGGAGTCACAGTCCATCAAGGAAGGATTTATGTTCTCGGTAAAGTTTCAAAATGCTAACTTAGTTTTCAGTTTGACCCTTCCCCAATGGCTCAACGAGTATCTGAGTCATACTAATGAGGTCCCAGTTCCAAAATTCTCTGCACTCGGCAAAGGTCCCGGCAGATTGGAAAACTGCTAATGTAACACCCTTATTTAAAAAGGGTAGCAGGCAGAAGGCTGGAAATTATAGACCAGTTAGCCTAACATCTGTGGTGGGTAAAATTTTGGAGTCTATTATTAAGGAGACCGTAGCGGAACATTTGGATAAACATAATTTAATAGGACAAAGTCAGCATGGCTTTATGAAGGGGAAGTCATGTCTGACAAATTTGCTTGAGTTCTTTGAGGACATAACGTACAGGGTGGATAAAGGGGAACCAGTGGACGTAGTGTATTTAGACTTCTAGAAGGCATTCGACAAGGTGCCACATAAAAGATTATTGCTCAAGATAAAGAATCACTGGATTGGGGGTAATATTCTGGCATGGGTGGAGGATTGGTTATCTAACAGGAAGCAGAGAGTTGGGATAAATGGTTCATTCTCGGACTGGCAATCAGTAGCCAGTGGTGTTCCGCAGGGGTCGGTGCTGGGTCCCCAACTCTTTACAATCTATATTAACGATTTGGAGGAGGGGACCAAGTGTAACATATCAAAGTTTGCAGATGATACAAAGATGGGAGGGAAAGTGGAGAGTGAGGAGGACATAAAAAACCTACAAGGAGATATAGACAGGCTGGGTGAGTGGGTGGAGATTTGGCTGATGCAATACAATATTGGAAAATGTGAGGTTATGCACTTTGGCAGGAAAAATCAGAGAGCAAGTTATTATCTTAATGGCGAGCAACTGGAAAGTACTGCAGTACAAAGGGATCTGGGGGTCGTAGTGCAAGAAAATCAAAAAGTTAGTATGCAGGTGCAGCAGGTGATCAAGAAGACCAACGGAATGTTGGCTTTTATTGCTCGGGGGATAGAATATAAAAACAGGGAGGTATTGCTGCAGTTATATAAGGTATTGGTGAGACCGCACCTGGAATACTGCATACAGTTTTGGTCTCCATACTTAAGAAAAGACATACTTGCTCTCGAGGCAGTACAAAGAAGGTTCACTCGGTTAATCCCGGGGATGAGGGGGTGGACATATGAGGAGAGGTTGAGTAGATTGGGACTCTACTCATTGGAGTTCAGAAGAATGAGAGGCAATCTTATTGAAACATATAAGATTGTGAAGGGGCTTGATCGGGTGGATGCGGTAAGGATGGGTGAAACTAGAACGAGGGGGCATAATCTTAGAATAAGGGGCTGCTCTTTCAAAACTGAGATGAGGAGAAACTTCTTCACACAGAGGGTAGTAGGTCTGTGGAATTTGCTGTCCCAGGAAGCTGTGGAAGCTACATCATTAAATAAATTTAAAACAGAAATAGACAGTTTCCTAGAAGTAAAGGGAATTAGGGGTTACGGGGAGCGGGCAGGAAATTGGACATGAATTTAAATTTGAGGTTAGGATCAGATCAGCCATGATCTTATTGAATGGCGAAGCAGGCGCGAGGGGCCGATTGGCCTACTCCTGCTCCTATTTCTTATGTTCTTATATAACATGTTCTTAGGCAGATTATAAAAGTGGTACTGGTATTTGTCACTCAGCTGTACTCAGAAGGGTTAAAATAGGCCCCATAACAATGTTAAGATATGTAATGACTAGACCAATACCCTGTCCTTTCATCTCAGGGACCAGCCTCAAAGCCAGACTGGATTGAAAGCCTTTATTTCCCTCCTCCATAGCTGCAAGGGTTTGATGTAAAATTAGCCTCCATTCGATGCAAGCCCACAGCACTAAGCTGTCCCTAATTGGGCAAAATTTGGCAATCTTATTTAAAGCCAGGAATGTGGCTATTGGAAATGGCACACTGGTGCAGTTGGACTGCTTCTGAGATTGTGATGAAGGCACATTGTAGAAACTTGGTATAGACAATTCTGCAGCGTGTGGTATTACAATACAATAATGTCATGATTGAGAACAGAGTACTCAGTGACATGAGCATAATGCCTGGAGTAAACTGGTTTGCATTTAAAATTCATATACTTACCTATCACATGATGTACATGGAATATACTGTGATATATTTGTATCACACTCTTGCTGCTGGCTGGAACTCACATGACTTCATTGGTCAGAGTTGTTAAATCAGCATCAGACAAAGATTATGTCCCATCCAATGAATTTTTGTGCATCCTATATTTCTGCTTGAGTGTCTAAAGTTAAAGACTCTGTTTAGGGAATTGATACAGACCTACAACCTGCTCTGGTAGACCAACTAGTAGTGAGCTTTTGCTTTTTAAAGAAATTAGTGCCCTTAGATGGTAAATGAAACCTGGAAAACAAAGCTGTCCTGACTATCATTAACTGGGAATCAACAAATCAGGGGCAGTTGCTCCCAGAGTTTCTGTTGTTGGATAGGTTTACCTGTCCTGGCCATTGGCTTCACTTGTTATTCTATGTAAAATCATTAATCAGAGGTTCAAATCCTGATTTCTGGAACTGACATTATGCAAATTCACTGGCAATACTGACCTTATCCTTTATATATTGTGTTCCCCAGGAGGATATGATGGGCATATTTTCCTTCACAGTGTTGAATGCTACAATCCAAACACTGACCAGTGGACTGAAGTTACCCAACTTACATCAGGCCGCAGTGGGGTAGGTGTAGCTGTTACCATGGAGCCATGCAGGAACCAACCACAGCGATGAAATATTTTAATCAGACAAAGGGAGCAGAAATAATTTTGTCCAGATTTCAGTTGAAGATAAAGAAAAAAAGGCACACTTGCATTGGAATGGTGAGCTTCAGCTAACCAATCCACCTATGAAGAAAAGCAAGAGTATGAAATTGTGGAAATCATTCAGTAAGAAATGGATTTCCATTATGACCAGGTTTGCAAGACTAATTCTAACCAAGAGACATACACAGGTCTGGAGAGGCACAAACCAAATTCAGCCACTCCATACATAACTGATTCTGGGACTATCTGCATAGTAGAGATGTGATGAGGCCCTAATCGGTATTAATCAAGTCTCAATAGACTGGATGGGACTCTCTAATCCACTGCTGAAAAGATCCACCTTCAATATGCAAGCTTATGCTAATATAAATCCTCCAGATGTGTAATGATAGCAAGTTTCAGAAGCCCAGGATTCTCACAGAATGTTTGCATCAGCAACAGTAATTCATGGTCAGGTTTTGTTTTGCAGCACACACTAAACATGGCTTGCAAACTGTGGGGGATTAAAACATTGCCCTTTTACCAGAGAACTGAATTTGATTTTATCCCTAACTCATGAGATGATTGTCTCGAGGTAAACTAGGCTCAGTCTCAACCCAACTGCTAATGAGCATTACTTAGAGAAATTCATGTTGCACTAATTTCACAATCTGCATTAGGAATTCACAGTACAGCTGCTTACCATCTATGTGACTGTTATGCTAAACATTTGAATTCAGTTTATTCATGAATACATTAAAATGTAAAATAAGCAAGACTCTAGTCTATCATTTTGATTTTAAAAGAACCTGAATTGTCAGGATCTAATGTATTGTAATTTGAAGTTTGATGTAAAGAAATCTGACAGCAGTTTAGGCTGTTGTCCTACAATCATCAAATATTTGATTATAGAATCATAGAAGTTTACAACATGGAAACAGGCCCTTTGGCCCAACATGTCCATGTCACCCAGTTTATACCACTAACCTAGTCCCAATTGCCTGCACTTGGCCCATATCCCTCTATACCCATCTTACCTATGTAACTGTCCAAATGCTTTTTAAAAGACAAAATTGTACCCGCCTCTACTATTGCCTCTGGCAGCTCGTTCCAGACACTCACCACCCTTTGAGTGAAAACAGAATCATAGATTCTATTATGGCAGGCAACTTACTAAAATTGCTAATTTTGAAAGACTGAATGTTACAATCACAGGTGTAGAATAGGCACTTGTACTCATTCAAATATTTATTTTGTTCAATCATATAGAAGTCCAGAGAATCAAAAGATTATTCCCACAATACAAGAGGGAATAAACCACTTTATTAGAACAGAAGCACATTATTTCAATGTAGGCACAATACAGTTTAGGAGAAGGGGACATAGTTGTAACTATCAAACTTTGCAATATAAATAGCATGTAGGACCTGATTATGAGCTAAGGTTGTAGAACATCAGTGTTTTCCTTGAAACCATACATGCACATTCCATATCAAAACTGTACTTTCACTGAGGAGCATTATCTCATCATCTTTACAATGTTTCTTTCACCTGTGCTAGTCTTGACAGAAACATGGGGAGGCACACCATATTTCAAGAAGCCAGCTAATCAGACAGTCTTTGAGTACAGTCCTGATATTTTCATTTGATTTGTTAATCTACTGCCTCCCTAAAAAACTGATCATTTTTACCCAATGTGGCCAAGTTTCATTTATAAAACTTAAGAATGGGATTCAAATGCTCAGTACGCTGGCTTCAGGAGTTCACTGTTTGGAAAAGTTTACACAAGTGTATATACATAAGGATTTTGAAAGTATTTTACAGTATTCTACTGCTATGACATGAAGTGGCAGTACACAAGTTTGTGCCTGTAAATTCTCAATTTCAACTATGCCATTAGGGAAAGCACTGTCCAGGTTGCTTCACCATATACACCTGTTTTTATTATAAGTCACACTGGTAGTCTTGTGCTCTTCTTGCAACCATCTCAAATGGCATAGGCTGTGGGTTGGTGCACACCTTGTTAAAATACCACATCTAGAAGAATCTGTTCATGTGACTTGAAGTAGAGACAGAAACTAGATTTTCCAAGATCAAAGCCATGGGTTCAGAAAGATTTGCCTCAAAAAAAAGGCAGTGATTCAAAATGAGCACAGTTCACTTCTTGTTTCGTGCCCCAAGAATAATCTACCAATCCGTGCTCACCAGGCTCCACAGGTGATCGCAGATGAAACTCTCAGAGTGCTTGGTAGAGTCGATGTTAATGGGCTGCGCTATACCCATCCCAAAATGAACTGAGGAAAATACAGTTAAGGAAATCATTGCATACAAGTCAATCCCAACAAATAACATTCCATTTTCTACCACTTGTATAGAGTTTAACTGAAGAAATAAGAAAGCACTATAGGGAAACACAGAAAATCCACTAATGTTTTGTTTTAAGAGAAGATGTATCTAAGTTTTTTTTTTAAAAAGGGAACCAGTTGAGTTGATATTGCAGAGAAAGATAGTACATATTTGGACCATAACTCTTCACAAAGAGGTCTCAAATTTGAGCATGTCAGAAGAGAAATGAAATATGGCCCAACCGGGTATCTATTTAAAAAAAACTTCATAAACAATTTTTTTGAATTAAATTTTCTGGTGTAGCGGCCACTGTCAGTTTCTGCAACATCCAAGAACTCAAATTATCCAATTATCTTGAAAATTCTGGTCTAATCCAGGATTGCCACGATGTTTTCAGCCTGCCCATCCCACTGGTAATCTTGCCAATGTTACGCAGTTCAAACTGTTCTTGGATACATTTGATGATTCTTTTCTCATTGTCGTGGACTCTTGCTTTTGACAGGATTGGACACTATGCGCTTCATCATATACTCTCTCACCGAACCTATATTCATGGCTAAAATTGCTTTAACTGTGCTGAAGTTGATGACTCATCTGTTTTTCCACCAATTCTGGGGTGGCCGACTGTTCTTTCTCCATATTAGTGCCCTCCTCCACTCATCTGATCCTATCCACTCTGATAATTCCACTCTACATTCATCAACTTCCTTTAGATTACACACCTTCAGTGCAAAGAAGCTTCATTCCTTTTGCAGAGTAATATCCGAATCACAACGTCTCTATTTCCATAGAGATTGATTGAGCAATGAAAATTGTCAGTTCTTCAAAAAGGTCCATACATCTCAAGTTCAACTAATCACCCTTAGTTAGAACCAAAGAAGTTTGCAGCATAGAAGGCAGCCATTCGGCCCATTGATTCTGTGCCAGCTCTTTGCTAGTTTTCTTCATTGACATTCTTGGCCTCAATTCAAATGAAATTCCCACATCTGCTTTATTGCTAAAGCTGCCTCAGAGAAGCTCAGTTTCCCCTTTCATGCCAAACACTTCTTTTCCCTCAACAACTTACAAGGGAAGAAGTGTGGGTTTGGGGGGAGGAAAACACAGTTGAGTATACTTTTGTTTCTCTTCACTGCACTCTTATTTTATTGAAATCAAGACTCATACTATCATCATCTCCTATTGTAACTCATTTTTCCCCCTGGACTTAATAAAATGGAACTTTTCGCAGTCTTTATTGTCCTGAAAGCTTTTATAACCTTGCCACTACTTCTTGATTATGCCCCCCTTTATTATTTGCAATTGGTGGGCTCTGCACTTGGCCTTCACTTACTTTTCTCAATATAAAATAGTCTTTGTTGTCACAAATGAAAGGATACCGCCTTTTATAAGAGAAGGGTCACAGTCATAGTCCCAAATGATCTTAGTGACCTTGTGGAAGATATGAGCCAAGTACCTACATAAATCACATTTAAACATAAGCACTCTACATAAAACAAAATGATCTGCTGTCAACCAACAGAAAGACCTTTTAAGTTGAGACAATGGGTCATTTTTGTGGCACGTAGTATGCCATGCCGCACCACACAGTGAAATAGCAGGAAATGGATCATCTCAGTAATAGCTGTTCATGGAGCTAGGTGGGAGAAATGTGTTTTTTCCCCCTCTCCAAAATTTCTTAATATGGAAAAATGAAGGTAATCATGAATCAACCTGCTTACATACAATTCTAGTGGCTGGTGCAGGATGACCATTGGCAGAGGTCTGGGAGTAGGTTGCTATTGCATCTGCTGAGAATCAGGAGCTGGTTTTAAGTGCACCAGTTAGTTAATAACTGTACATATTATTCCTGCCAACTAGTTTATGTATTTTGTACCCCCACCACCACAGTAGATAGACCTGGGAGCAAGGTCTTTGCCACGCAGGCTGCTCAGAGGGCCTCAAATGAAACGGATTATCCTTCCTTGTTGTGGAGAAGCAGCTGCCTCATCTCCCTCCTCATGTTGCTCAAACATCCTGACAGAGTTCAAGAATTTTACTTTCTACCACTCCATGACACAGTAAAAGCACAAAGATGCAGTGTAACTAGACAAGAATATTTTAAGTAAACCTTGCTGCTGTTGCTTTAAATACTTTTTAAAACTTACTTAGTAGAAGGAATAACCACTGTTGTATCTTCATCCACCTCTTCTTCCATTTTGGCTATTTCCTTTTCAGTCTTCTCAAGCTCCCCTAGCTCTTTCTGTAACAATGTGGCTTTTATACATTAAGGAAAGCAATAGTATATAATTGGTTTATTGTAACATTGCTCCTGCTTTGTATGAGCTGGATGCACTTAAAGATACAACTAAAAATTTTTTTTAAAAAGACTTGTTTTATCACATCAAAATCTCTAAAGCACTTGAGTGAATTACTTTACTGTACTGACATGCACATAGGGGCTGCAACATCCAACAAACAGCAATAAGCTGAATGACCAAATAATCTGTTTGTTTGGTGGTATTTATCAAAATGTTGCACCCTCCGGTAGCTCATCAAGCAGTCACCTTCATATTGAAGCCTAAACATGGTTAGCAAGCTATTCATCAACATGTTATCAAGCTTCATTTGATCCCATCCTCACCCTATGTCCACACACATTTCCAGCAGGATCGTGTGGAGAGAGCAGAAGCAGAGATTTGGCCAATTTTTGCCTCACTTACCCAAAACCCACCAGCACCTCAGCTAGGATTAGCTACCTCAGCAGGAACTGCAGTTCAAACCAGAGATCTTCCTAGTTTTCATGGCTCAACCAGCCATTGGTGAATAGTAATGGACTTACTAGTCCAACTCCAAAGATTTGGACTAGTAAGATGCAGTACCGAAGTCATTTAACTAAAGACAAGCAAAATGTTTGAGCGCCAACCAGTGGCAGAAAACACTTACCACACCATCCCGACTTGGAAACATATCACTGTCCCTTCATAGTCACTGGGTCAAAATCCTGGAACTCCCTACCTAACAGCACTGTGGGAGAACCTTCACCACACAGACTGCAGCAGTTCAAGGCGGCGGCTCACCACCACCTTCTCAAGGGCAATTAGGGATGGGCAATAAATGCTGACCTTGCCAGCGACACCCACATCCCATGAAGCCTATTGGAAGTTAATCTCTAGCATTGACAAGTTGAAAAAAAAAAGCAATTTGACTGCTTGTATTTGTTGTCTGACCTAGGCAAGGCACTAGGGTGTTTATTTATTTATTTTAAAACTTAACTCAATTCTGTAGTAAAGGATATTTGAGTTCCATTTCTTGCACAGCGTTCTGTTCCTGACTCTCTTTCCACTTTTCCTTAATCATCTGCAGCTCCAGAAAGCTTTTCTCTTTTTCTTCTTCCGACTCTATAACTTTCTGTGCCATATGCACCCGTGTCTGCTGCATCTCTGAAATCACCAAAACCATAACTTAATTCTCAAACATCTTGGATCAGCCAGTCATTTCCAGAACTTTGCAATTTTTGCAACTCCAGTTTAAAAGCAGTGACTTCTATTTCAGCACAATTAAAGCTATGGTAATCGCTGGAAGGTAATTAACATTTTCAAGTAACGGTTGATATATAAAGTTAATGACACTTAAGGAAATCATAGAATCTTAAGAGTGGTTACAGCACAGGAGACCATTCGGCCTATCGAGCCAGTGCCGAAATAAAAGATTACTACAGTGCTGCGCTAAACACATGACTGAGTTTAGAATCTAGATTCCAAAGGATAATGGCCAACGGGTGTTTGTGATTGGAAGGCCGTTTCCAGTGGGATTACTCAGGGCTCAGTACTAGGTCCCTTGCTTTTTGTGGTATATGTTAATGATTTGGACTTAAATGTAGGAAGCTTGATTAAGAAGTTTGATGATGATACAAAAATCAGCCATGTGGTTGATAGTGAGGAGGAAAGCTGAAGACTGCAGGAAGCTATCAATGGACTGGTCAGGTGGGCAGAAAGGTGGCAAATGGATTCAATCCAGAGAAGTGCAAGGTCATGCATTTGGGGAGGGCAAACAAGGCAAGAGAATACACAATAAATGGGAGGATACTGAGGTGTAAAGGAACAGAGGGATCTTGGAGTGCATGTCCACAGATCCCTGAAGGTAGCAGGGCAGGTAGATAAAGTGGTTAAGAAGGCATACAGGATACTTTCCTTTATTAGCAAAGCTACTGAATATAAGAGCATGGAGGTTATGCTTGAACTGTATAAAACACGAGTTAGGCCACAGCTAGAGCACTGCGTACAGTTCTGGTCACATTACAGGAAAGATGTGATTGCACTAGAGAGGGTACAGAGGAGATTTACAAGGATGCTGGAGAACTTTAGCTACAAGGAAAGATTGGATAGGCTGGGGTTGTTTTCTTTGGAACAGAAGAGGCTGAGAGGAGATTTAATTGAGGTGTATAAAATTATGCAGGGCCTAGATAAAGTGGATAGGGAGGACCTATTTCCCTTAGCTGAGGAGTCAGTGACCAGGGGGCATAGATTTAAAGTAATTGGTAGAAGGATTAGAGGGGAGCTAAAGAAAATTTTTTGCACCCAGAGGGTGGTGTGGGTCTGGAACTCACTGCCTGAAAGGGTGGTAGAGGCAGAAACCCTCATTGCATTTAAAAAGGTGCTTGGATGAACACCTAAAAGTGCTGTAATCTGCAAGGCTACAGACCAAGAGCTAGAAAGTGGGATCAGGCTAGGTAGCTCTTTTTCAGCCGGCACAGACACGATGGGTTGAAAGGCCTCCTTCTATGCCGTAAATTTCTATGATCCAAATTGTCAACACTAGCAAACGTAGACAAATCAGGTCAATACAAATACACCAAGGGGATGGGAATAATGCAATTCATTAGGAGATTCTGCTCTGTATGTAATGTCCTCCCAAGATAAGCATCTCTGCTGCTATTGTCAACCTTTAGAGTATCCAGTCTCAGTATGTGGATTTTTTTTAAACCCATGTCAAGTTTACAAATGTGAGATTTCAGCTCATTTATTTGAAAATTCAGAATTTTTTTGCCTTACCATTAATCAGCTGCTTCACACATTTTTCCATATCCAGGTAGGCATTCACAATCTTTGCCTTATTCATCATGGCATTCTGCAGCAGTACCTCTCCATGACAGCCAGAAAGAATAACCACCATTTCATCTGCTAGCGCCTTAAGTTCCTGGATCTGCACCTCCATCTTTATGAAGAACAACCTAAGACAGAATTTATACATTTTAATTTCTTGTTCTGATGTTCAGCAACAAGATTGGGAGAGAAGTTTACACTTGTTTCATTTTTTTATTTTACCAACCGTAAGTTTTATATTCCCCCACGGGGGTGAGCCCACAGGGAATTTGGGGGGGGGGGGGGTGAGCCCACAGGGATTTTGGGTTGTGGGGGGGGGGGGGGGGGGTGAGCCCACAGGGATTTTGGGTTGTGGGGGGGGGGGGTGAGCCCACAGGGATTTTGGGTTGTGGGGGGGGGGGGGGGGGTGAGCCCACAGGGATTTTGGGTTGTGGGGGGGTGAGCCCACAGGGATTTTGGGTTGGGGGGGGGGGGGGTGAGCCCACAGGGATTTTGGGTTGTGGGGGGGGGGGGGGTGAGCCCACAGGGATTTTGGGTTGTGGGGGGGGGGGGGGGGGGTGAGCCCACATGGATTTTGGGTTGGGGGGGGGGGGGGTGAGCCCACATGGATTTTGGGTTGGGGGGGGGGGGGGGGGTGAGCCCACATGGATTTTGGGTGGGGGGGGGGGGGGGTGAGCCCACAGGGATTTTGGGTTGGGGGGGGGGGGGGGGGGGGTGAGCCCACAGGGATTTTGGGTTTGGGGGGGGGGGGGGGGGTGAGCCCACAGGGATTTTGGGTTGGTGGGGGGGGGGGGGGGGTGAGCCCACAGGGATTTTGGGTTGGGGGGGGGGGGGTGAGCCCACATGGATTTTGGGTTGGGGGGGGGGTGAGCCCACAGGGATTTTGGGTTGGGGGGGGGGGTGAGCCCACAGGGATTTTGGGTTGGGGGGGGGGGGGGGGGGGTGAGCCCACAGGGATTTTGGGTTGGGGGGGGGGGGGGGGTGAGCCCACAGGGATTTTGGGTTGGGGGGGGGGAGGGGAGGTGAGCCCACAGGGATTTTGGGTTGTGGGGGGGGGGGGGGGGGGTGAGCCCACAGGGATTTTGGGCTGTGGGGGGGGGGGGGGGGGGTGAGCCCACAGGGATTTTGGGCTGTGGGGGGGGGGGGGGGGTGAGCACACAGGGATTTTGGGCTGTGGGGGGGGGGGGGGGGTGAGCACACAGGGATTTTGGGCTGCGGGGGGGGGGGGGGGGTGAGCACACAGGGATTTTGGGCTGCGGGGGGGGGGGGGGGTGAGCACACAGGGATTTTGGGCTGCGGGGGGGGGGGGGGGTGAGCACACAGGGATTTTGGGCTGCGGGGGGGGGGGGGGGGTGAGCACACAGGGATTTTGGGCTGCGGGGGGGGGGGGGGGGGGTGAGCACACAGGGATATTTGGGGGGGGGGGGGGTGAGCCCATCCTTGCAACCAAACTCCGACTCGCCGCTTCCCTCACCGTCCCGCCCCCGGTTCTCGGTCGGACGCCGCTCTCTGTCCCGCCCCCGGTTCTCGGTCGGACGCCGCTCTCTGACCTGTCCCGCCCCCGGTTCTCGGTCGGACGCCGCTCTCTGTCCTGTCCCGCCCCCGGTTCTCGGTCGGACGCCGCTCTCTGTCCTGTCCCGCCCCCGGTTCTCGGTCGGACGCCGCTCTCTGTCCTGTCCCGCCCCCGGTTCTCGGTCGGACGCCCCTCTCCCGCTCTCTGTCCCGCCCCCGGTTCTCGGTCGGACGCCGCTCTCTGACCTGTCCCGCCCCCGGTTCTCGGTCGGACGCCCCTCTCCCGCTCTCTGTCTCTGTCTCGCGCGCCGACCGTTGGATTTATAAAACAAAATTCAAATCCTTCCAATGCCGCGCGCCCAACTGTCTTTTTGTAGGACCCCGCTGGCTTGACGTGTGAACTGCCGGTTTGGGAGTCAAATCAGATTTCTTTTTGTCAGATGTTACATTTACAATGTCTTATTCCAATGTAAGTAATTATTGATCGATTCGTAATCTTTATGTTACAACGGAGGGAGAAAATCCTGTCTTCCGGGCGTAAATATTGCATTGCATGCACCGTATTCTCCTGGCATCTAAATTGGACACCTATACAGGCTGTCCGACTCCGCTGTGAGGTAAATATGGCTGCGGCCGGGCGCTCGATTCTCTTTCATTATCCATCGAGTGCCTGACATCCGCCCTCAGACAGGGGTTAAATTATTCCACTACACTATCTGGAGATTCATTCCACTTGTTGATCATTCTCTGTATGTCCTCATATCTGTCCTAAAAGTGGGGTTGCCAACTCTGGTTGGACCTATTCCTGGAAGTTTGATCTCTCGTCCAGTCAAACACCCTTTTATCTTATCTTGAATATTTTTTATTGCTAATGAAACAAAAGTGTTCAAAGAAAAGGGAAAAAAAAACACTTTTTTAAAAGCCCCAATGATTTTTCTCCTAGGTTGCTCGCAGCTGTGACCAGGAGATTAATCTTTCACTCCTGGAGATTAATCTTTCACTCCTGGAGATTAATCTTTCACTCCTGGAGATTAATCTTTCACTCCTGGAGATTCCAGGACAATCCTGGAGGGTTGGTAACCCTGTCCAAAAGTACTTCTCTAGTATGAATCCCAGTTCTACTCCTGCAATTTAACTTAAAGCAGTATTTCGGTTAACTTTTTCTATACCCTTAACTATCTTATACCATTCTATAAAATCACTTCACAATCACCTTTCCAGGTGGAAAAGCCCAAGTTTTTCCAGTCTTTCCTCATAACTCCGACCCCCACTACCTCCCCAGATACTGGAATCAGCTTCCTGGCTCTTCACTGCACTGCCTCCAGCACTTGAATGCATATTCTGGCGATCAGAACTGGACACAGCATTCAAGCTGCGGTCTGACTATAACATTTGATCATTACCTCCTCTTACTTTTATTCTACTGTTTTGGCTAGGTAGTTCATAGAATCATAGAAAATTTACGGCACGGAAGGAGGCCATTCAGCCCATCTTGTCCGCATTGGCTGAAAATAAGCCACCCAGCCTAATCCCACTTTCCAGCACTTGGTCCGTAGCCCTTTAGGTTACGGCACTTCAGGTACACGTCCAGGTACTTTTTAAATGAGTTGAGGGTTTCTGCCTCTACCAGCCTTTCAGGCAGTGAGTTCCAGACCCCTATCACCCTCTGGATGAACATCTTAAAATAAAAACAGAAAATGCTGAAACACACTCAGCAAATCAGGTAGCATCTGTGGCGAGAAAAACAGTTAATGTTTTAGTTTTTTTAAATTTTTTCGTTCATGGGATGTGGGCGTCGCTGGCGAGGCCGGCATTTATTGCCCATCCCTAATTGCCCCTTGAGAAGGTGGTGGTGGATGACCTTTCTTCGGAACTGGAAGAAGTTAGAGATTTAACAGTCCTCCTTGCTGGAGGACATCCACGGTGCTGGCTGTACTACTTAAGGTATGATGTGGAGGGTTTGAATGTAAGCCTAAACAGTAAGTTCTGGCAGACTATTCTACCACAGAGAGCATCATAGCCGCACCTGATTTTATTCGCATCTGACATCCAAACTCATCCATTTTCCACATGAATCACTGAAGCAGGAACAGGAACTCTGGCTGATTTTTTTTGCCTTTCTCTAGCCCAGTGACACTGAAACCAATTTTAGCACCCTACTGCTCCCACAATATCCTATTGCAGGATATTGACCCTGCAACAATGAAGGAACAGCAATACATGTCCAAGTCAGAATGGCGTATGACTTGGATGGGAACTTGGAGGCGAAGGTGTTCCCACAACATTGCTGCTCTTGTTCTTTTTGGTGGCAGAGGTCACAAGAGAAGGAGGTGCTGTTAAAGTAACCGTCTGGATTCAGTCCCTGCACCATCACTGGTCGTACCCATCCCACCAGCTTCGCTTGGGCTGATGTATTGTTTCTAGAAACACACGTACAATGTGCCAACTACAGTTATTAATGGAGCACATTTTAACCATCTTTCCCCAGGATGCCAGCTTTTTTGGGTGCCTGGGGGTCCTGCTGTGCCCCTGATTAAATGCTGGGTACGGCCTGAGTACTGGCATACCTCGGGATTGGAGGAGCGATGCAGAGCTAAGAACCTACTTCCTATTGGTTGGAAGTAGGCAGCACTGCTATACCAGAGGATGGAATCGCTGCTGTTTGACTCATTCCAAGTTTTCTCATCTTCCAGCTGGGCAGCATGTTGTTCCTTGAGTGTGATACAACATACTGTCAGATATGGCCCTATGAACAGATCCTCAGACTGCCTTTTGTAAATGGCTGTTTGGAATGCAGAACATTTTGGGGATTAGGCAGCTAAAAGTGAATTGGGACAACTGCTCTTCCAGCCCAGAGGGACCAGAGACTTGCTGAATTAATGTAATTGAAGATTTGTTTCAGCTAAATGCACTGCTTGGTGTTACCATGTTATACAGGACAGGAGGATCACAGGTTTGAATGCCCTATCTGTTCTTAGCTGGCTGATTGCAGTCTCCCAGGGGGAAACAATTTAATTTTAGCAATTGCTGCTTCAGAAAAGATTACACTGTCAGAGACCTTGTTACTCTGAAACGCATCACTCAGGAAATTGTTAAACCATAGTTTCCTGATAGGCAGGATATATAAAGTTACTGTATTCAATACTGTCACAGGCTGAGTTTAATCTTGCTCTATCAATCTGCTTGGTAACTCAGTTTGATTTTTAAATGTCCTCAGTAAAGGCTGTCCCTCCATATGATGCTCCTGTTCCCCGAATTAAGAGGCTCGTCCATTCCGTGGGTTATTGATCTCTGCTAACTTCAACTCTTCACAGGATATCTGGTTCATTACGGGATTGTCCTTCCTCTAACAGCCATGCACCTTTGGGCACATGGGATGCTCTTGTGCCAGAAATCCACTGATTCTGTCCCATGGTTTACTCAAGAGTGTAAGAATGGTCTTCCCTCTCTAGATGACTCAGCTGCAAATGTTTGTTCTCAGGGTGTGGGCGATACTGGCAAATGGGCATTTATTGCCCCTCGTTAGTTGCCCTTAAGGTGGTCATGGGCCTTCCCTTTGAATAACTGCAGTCCTTGTGCTGATGCTGCTCCCACTAGTGTGTTAGGTAGGGAATCCCAGGATTTTGACTCCATAGTGGTTGTCATGGTGACTGGCGGGCTCATATATGCTCCCAAACTGCAGCTGCTTAAAAAATCAAACAAGGTTGCCACACCTGACCTTGTCCCTACCCATTGTAGGTAAGATTCAGCTCCTGACAGTCAAGTAGTCCAACAGGTGTTGTTTAATCCACCTTTAAACAATGGCTGGGTAAGATACGAGGTAGCAGGGGGCTAGTGCCTCCAAGAGAGAAAAAATGAGGGTGGGATGGGGGTCTATCTGTGCACCTTGCATGCAACACAATGAACATGTGGCCACAGTGTTAGTCTGTCTGCTGTAACTTCATTAATAGCTGCTCTTCTGTTCTACAGATCAGAGTGAAGCTGGAAACAATTGGCAAAAGGAGCTTACACAGAAGGAGCGGAACTGGTCGACTTAATACTGGACATGGTGAGGAAGGAGGCAGAGAGCTGTGACTCTCTGCAGGGGCTCCAGCTCTCCCATTCCCTGGGTGGTGGCACAGGCCTCCTCATCAGCGAGATCAGAGAAGAATATCCAGACAGAATAATGAACAGCTTCAGTGTGATGCCCTCTCTCAAAGTATTTGACACTGTTGTAGGGTGGCATTGTATGGCTCTATCGGTCCACCAGCTTGTAGAGAACACAGATGAGACCTTCTGCATTGACAGTGAAGCTCTAGGACATCTGTTTGCGTACCTTAAAGCTGACAACCCTAACTTGTGGTGACTTCAGCCATCTGTCTCACAATGAGCGGTGTGACCTGTCTCCAATTCTCTGGTCAGCTGAATGCTGCCGTTAGCAAACTGGCTGTTTAACACGGTAAACCTCCCTACTTTTCACATCATTAACCGTATCCTGTAAAACTTCAAATGTGCATAATATTGTCTAGGGAGGGTGTTAATTACAGGTCAATGTTGCATTCTGAAGCCCAGTAACAAACCACCGTTAAATTGCTCTTTAAATTTGGAACCTGGCTGTCCACAGAGCTGGTTTTTTACTATTTCATTTGGGTTCTATAGATTGATGGCAGACTTGTAGCAGGCACTACAAAGGTGTTTTATATTGGGAGACCTGTGCTATTGTTGCCTTGCTCCTAAAATGGACAGCACTTGCCTAAGCATAGCTTGCCAACCTGGCAACTTTAGTACAATATAAAAGTACCTAAATCTATGTACTTGGGATGTGGGCAACCCGAGTGCATTTGAGTGAACTCTGGTGTGGGACTAGTGAAACATGGGCCTAATGAGCTAGGGGCAGTAAGATCCCTTTGAAGGACAGCGGACTGTGCCCAGTGACTGCATTTGCCTATATAACAATAGTAACCATGTTGCACACAGCAAGGTCCCACATGCACCAATCGGATTGACCCAGGAGGAAAGTTGGGCAGGAATTGGGAGAGTTCCCTGCTCCTCTTCAAATAGTGCAAAAGGATTTTTAACATCCGAACAGGCACAGTGGGGCTTCAGTTTAATGGCTGACTTGAAAGACATCACCTCTGACAATTCAGCGCTCATGCACTGGAGTGTCAGCCTAGACTCTTGTGCTCAGTTGTAGAGTGGGCCTTCTGACTAGGAGCATAGAAGAGAAAATTTACGAGAAAATATCTCGTAATATACTTCAATAAAATAAAAGATGAAAACAGAAAGGTTTGTGCCAGACATTGAGGTGCATACAACTGCAGACGATCTCCGAAGGTAGAGTTAGTGGCAGCCATGGCTGGTAGCATGTTGGTAGCACTCTTGCCTCCTAGTAAGAAGGTTATGGGTTCATAGCCCCACTCCAGAGACTTGAGCACATAATCCAGGCTGACACTCCAGTGCAGTACCGAGGGAGTGCTGCACTGTTGGAGGTGCCACCTTTCAGATGAGATGTTAAACCGAGGCCCCATCAGGTGGATGTAAAAGACCCCAGGGTACTATTTGAAGAAGAGCAGGGGATTCTTCCTGGTGTCCTGGCCAATATTTATCCCTCAACCGACATCCCTAAAAAACAAATTATTTGGCCATTATCTTATTGCTGTTTGTGTCTCAATATAATATATAGAGAGTGGCACTAGGTGGCAGTATAACACAATGATTTGATTTAGATATAACCTGTGTCCAGAGCTTCCCGCAACATGTAGGCAGTGAGTAGCTGAGCTATACAGAGCAGGAGGTCCCTGACTCAATCCCCAGCCTGTGTTCAGTTAGCTGATCATACTAACAGGGGCTTTGTATTCAGTGCTTGTGGGTAGAGAAGGGCAATCCTGCTAAAGTTCACAGTTCTGATCGCAATCCAGTGCCCCTCTCCTCTGACCGTGTGGACAGCATCAGGCTCACCTGTGGTATCTCCACGACAGAATAGCCTTCTGACACTGGCTGTCTAGGCTTACAAATGAACACTGGCCCACTCGGATGAGACACTGGAAGAGGCCTGGTGTTTGTGGAACCACATCTCAGGAAGGAGTCAGTGCCTTCAGGAGAGATGGGGAGATAACTGACAAGAAAATGAAATAAACGCCTGCACCCTGATTGCAACGGCCCCATCCCAGGAATGAATAAAACTCCAGTGTAAAACATGGCGGACTGTTCCTTGGGATCACCAGGTTAAAGCAATTTGTTCTTCCTTTTTGCCCCATCTTACTTGCAGATCTCCCGTGATATTGCTCGTGGTAAGTTGGATGGTGCGCTATTTCATGACATAGGAATAATGCACAATGTATTATTGTGTTGCTAAGGTGGCACTGGGTATAAATAAGCCTGGCCCTTTAAGGCCACAGAGTCTAATTGCTGTAAATGGGGACATACTTTTCAATGAGAGGTTAATTGTTTTTGATGAAGGAAATGTACAGATTGGCGGGTGTTTGTAAATCTCTCAGCACCATGTTAGAAGAAATCAGCAGAAAGTGACTGGCTTACTTCTTTTAAACTTTTGACACCGGAAGTGCAACTGACTCGAAACTTTTATATTGAGATAGATTTTACTTCTCTCATTTCCCTGTCAGGCAGTAGCCGTGTGCTGAAGCTCTTTGGGAAACATTTACATATCCACATCACCAGCACGGTCACATTTTATAAAACTTTTTACTTCATTTCGAAAAATAATGAAGTATATTGAGAACTGATGTAGGCCCTGGAGGAGAGAGTATGCTGCAGTAATCTATGTGCCAGCCTGAGGTCCCTACTGTTAACAGTACACTGATCTCCAAGGCTGTGGTGTCCATATAGTGACTCTGCTCTGAGTTGCACGTCATACATCATACTTCCTATATAGTGTAACGGAAGGACCGCAGTATCACATTCTGTTAGAAAACTCTGTCAAATGCAACAACTGCAGTACTAGGCACCCCCTATCCCCTTCTCAACCTCCATGATCTGTCCAAATCCAAACCAGGATTCTCTGCATCTGGGAACACTGGCCATGTAGACAACCATGGGATCCAGGATCAAGTAAGAGACTCAACAGCTTTCAACATGATTACAAAATTGTGACACTTTCCTTTTTTGTCTGATGAGTTTCTTTTCTCTGCGATTGCTGTGCTCAGTCGTGCTCGGGTGGCAGTTAATTGTTTCGAGAGAAATAAGGATCTGAAGGGAAGGAGCTGAAACCACAGACAGCTTAGCTGATGCTCGAGTAAACAGGTGGTTTTGTATTGTTGAAGTGAATTTAAACAATTATTTCCTTAGTCCCGTTTTTAATTTATTTTCTCCACCAGTGGTTTAATCTTTGCCAACAAATGTAGTCGGAGAGCAAGGACTAGGAGTGGGTAATGTCACTTGTACACCTGAGGTCAAGTCTATACAGGAGATCGAATGATGACAAAATGGTTGCTAAAGAAAGGAAGTTGGTGCGAGGTTTGTACCTTCACTGCAGGCTTAACACAGGGCTGTGACCTGAGAGATGAAGATAATTCTCAAGTTTGTTCTGTTGTGTGCAGTTTGTTTCATCCAACGTGTTCTACAGGAGCACAAATTACACTGAGTCTCTGAAAAATCTGACGGCAGCTTGTTCTACACAAAACTAAATTATCATTTTCAGAAAGTTGGAAACTTTGAAATAGCACAGAGAGAGGATGTTGAATTAAAGCCAAAAACCAATTACATAGGTATGAGGGGCGAATTGGCTAAGGTAGATTAGGAAATTAGATTAAAAGATATGATGGTAGATAAGCAATAGTGAACATTTAAAGGAATATTTCATAATTTTCAATGAATATACCATTAAGAAATAAAAACACAGGAAAAGTGATCCAACCGTGGCTAACTAAAGAAGTTAAGGATAGTATTAGATTAAAAGAAGAGGCTTATAATGTTTCAAAGAAGAGTAGTAAGCCTGAGGATTGGGAGAGTTTTAGAAACCAGCAAAGGATGACCAAAAAATTGATAAAGAGGGAGAAAATAGAATATGAGAGTAAACTAGCAAGAAATATAAAAACAGATTGGAAGAGCTTGTAAAAAGGAAGAGAGTAACAAAAGTAAACATGGGTCTCTTAGAGGCTGAGACAGGAGAAATTTTAATGGGGAATAAGGAAATGGCAGAGATGTTAAACAAATATTTTATATATGTCTTCACAGTAGAGGACACAAAAAACATACCAGAAATAGTGGGGAACCAAGGGTCTAGTGAGAGTGAGGAACTTAAAAGTAATTAATATTAGTGAAGAAAAAGTACTGGAGAAATTAATGGAACTAAAAGCCGACAATCCCCTGGTCCTGATGGTCTACATCCGAGGGTTCTAAAAGAGGTGGCTGCAGAGACAGTGGATGCATTGGTTGTGATCTTCCAGAATTCCCTAGATTCTAGAATGGTTCCCGTGGATTGGAATGTAGCAAAATTAACCCCACTATTCAAGAAAGGAGGGAGAGAGAAAACAGGGAACTACAGGCCAGTTAGCCTGACATCAGTAGTTGGGAAAATGCTGGAATCTATTATTAAGGAAGTGATAACAGGACACTTAGAAAATCATAATATGATTAGGCAGAGTCAACATGGTTTTATGAAAGGGAAATCGTGTTTGACAAATCTACTGGAGTTTTTTGAGGGTATAACTAGCAGGGTAGATAAAGTGGAACCAGTGGATGTAGTATATTTGGATTTTCAAAAGGTATTCGATAAGGTGCCACATAAAATATTGTTAGACAAGATAAGGGCTCATGGGGTTGTGGGTAATTTATTAGCATGGATAGAGGATTGGTTAATGGACTGAAAACAGAGAGTAGGAATAAACGGGTCATTTTGGGGTGCCGCAAGGATCGGTGCTTGGGCCTCAGCTATTTACAATCTAAATGGGGTCAATTTTCGGATGGCAGAGTGGGTGCGTTTGTGGCGGGGGGGCTCCTCAAATTGGGGATTCCCAGAGCGGGTCTGGAGCCCGGCTCCAACCCGCCCACTTCCGGGTTCCCCAATGACACGAATCGGTGCACGCGCAGCCCCCGCATGCGAGACTCTCACCGGCAATCAAAGCCAGCGGGATCCCACTTAAGATCATTATCTGGGTACTTGAGGTCCTTGTACACGAAACACAGAAAGTTATCAAGCAGGTACAGCAAGAAATTAGGAAGGCAAATGCTATGTTGGCCTTTATTACAAGGGGATTGGAGTACAAGAGTAAGGAAGTCTTGCTGCAATTGTACAGGGCTTTGGTGAGACCACACCTGGACTACTGCGTACAGTTTTGGTCTCCTTACCTAAGGAAGGATATACTTGCCTTATGGCGGTGCAACGAAGGTTCACTAGATTGATTCCTGGGATGAGAGGGTTTTCCATGAGGAGAGATTGAGTAGAATGGGACCTATACACTCTGGGGTTTAGAAGAATGAGAGATGATCTCATTGAAACATATAAGATTCTGAGAGGGCTTGACAGGGTAGATGCTGAGAGACTGTTTACCTTGGCAGGAGAGTTTAGAACTAGGGGGCATGATCTCAGGATAAGGGGTCGGCCATTTAGGACTGAGATGAGGAGGAATTTCTTCACTCAGAGGGTTGTGAATCTTTGGAATTCTCTACCCCAGAGGGCTGTGGATGCTCAGTCGTTGAGTATATTCAAGGCTGAGATCAATACATTTTTGAACTCTAAGGGAATCAAAGGATATGGGGATCGGGCAGGAAAGTGGAGTTAAGATCGAAGATCAGCCATGATCTGATTGAATGGTGGAGCAGGCTGGAGGGGCCGAATGGCCTACTCCTGCTCTAATTTCTTATGTTCTTATGTTACCTTCATGGGGTAGTTTGTGACCTACTGCTTCACCCAGGGCTGATTGCGGGGTTGTGGATACACTAACCTATTGTGTACTATTTCTAAATCTGTTACAATAATAGGACATTACTTAACTAATACTACCCCGGTATGGACCAGCTATATCTGTAAAGGTTTAGAATAAGGAATCCTGAGAACAGAGGAAGCAGAAATATAGAGGAATTTCCCTTTTAATTTTCCTTTATATATATATATATAAAATGCTCATTTGATTACAAACTATTTGCTAGGTATATTTGTTTCACTAGCTCATAAACAGAGAATCTCATGATAGCACTGGTTTAATCTGATGAGAAGTCTCCTTTCTTTGCCTGACGGTCTCTCCTCTGAGGATGGGTACGATCTTTGGCTCTCTCTTCCTTTCAAGAGTCCAAGCTTGGCTGCTTCCCAGTTGAATGGTTTGGTCTATTTATGTCCCATTTGTTTATTACAAAGTTCTGACAACCTAGCCACTCTTACCTGCTCTTCCTAGTACGGGTCCTAATTATCACAGTTTTAACAATAGGATTCAGCTCAACTCAGACATTCACAAGTGATCCATCCCTCTTCCTTTATTGTCTTCATCAGGCTTCCTTTTCATTAACACTACAAAGCCATAATTCAATCAGTTTTTCTTTCAAGATTGTTTCTAAAAAGCTTTTTAGAGTAACCAGTTCTGGTGGATTCTTGCAGTTCACAACTAGCTTTATACAACAATACTAAACCAAGCAAATACAAAGCACAACTGATTAACAAACACGATACACAATACAATTATACATCACGACAAATCCATCAGCTGCTCCCCTTCCACTCAACCCAGGACGTGAGCACCTCGTAGAAGCCAGTGTCCATGTTGTTTCCTATCCTCTAAATTCGTGCTAATGGACCAAACTATACACCCTGTGTGAAAACAGTGTGAATCCCTCCTCTCACCACTGTAATTGTACATTTGTGTACCTTCTCCCTGTACAGCTCCAATCAAATCATTACTAGGGCTTTTGCTTGGTGCAGTAATGCAGCAATCAGTGAGATGTTGGTCAGACTGCCCTATCACTCTCTAGTGCCACCATGACCAGGAACTGAGCAGATTTTGGCCACTTCTCCATCAGAGGGGAAGCAGGAGGCCCAGTCTTATGCTGTCTTCCCATACTCCTAAAGAATGAGAATGGCAGAGGATGGGGAGCTGGGTGCTGGCTCACATCTTAGGCCATGCATTGAAGAGTAAATGAGGGAAAACTACCTCAATAGCTTAGTTGGCAAGCGAACTATCCATATGGAACTGAGCCACTCGGAGATCAAAGGTCCTTGGTTTGATTCTTGGGCTATGCTGAGTTACCTGATCTCAGCTGGGCTGGAATGGGTGGAGATTAAAATATAACTTCTAGGAACGGGAGGGAGAAACCCAGCCGGTGTTCACACCTGATTTGGTATCTGATGGAAGGTGTATGGAAGTTGGGCAAGAACTGGATTAGACTTCGCTTTAACCACCCGTCCCCCCGTCCCCCGGGCCACCTGCAACCATTTGAACGTTGAGTAGCTTGCTAACATTCCCATAAAGAGTGGAGGCTGAGCTGAGCAGTTCCCACTTCTCTCCCCCACCCCACCCCCTCGCCTTCCCCCTCCTACTCCCCTTCCCCTCCAATTCCCACTCCCCATCCCCCTCCAACTCCCCCTTCCCCTCCCCTCCAACTCCCCCCCTACTTTTCCTCCCCTCCAACTCCCCCTCCCACTCCTCCCACCCCCTCCCCTTCCCCCTCCTACTCCCCTTCCCCTCCAATTCCCACTCCCTGTCCACCTCCAACTCCCCATCCCCTTCCCCCTCCAACTCCCCCTCCCACTCCTCCCTCCCACTCCCCTTTTCCCTCCCCCTCCCACTCCAGAACTGTACCCAAGGAAGGAGTCAGCACCTTCAGGTTGGATCCCCGACCTGTGCTGAGTCAGCCGATCTCATGGAACCACAGTAGTGAGGCTAATTTGACCTCAGTGTCCTGGGTTAGGAGAGGAACAATTCAGGCAGGGTTCCGGTGTCTTATTTCTATCAAATAACCTCTGCAGGTGTATGAATAGATTTTTGTTAGGGATATGGAGCTCAGGTGGGTAAATGGAGTTGAGGTGTAGATGAGCCACAATCTAATTGAATGGCGGAGCAGGCTCGAGGGGCCGAATGGCCTCCTCCTGTTCCGATGAATGTTTGTAATCAAGACAGGATTGGAACGATTATCTGAAGGGAAAGCCTCACTTGACTAAAGACCAGTAATTCAACATAGACGTGTGTGGGTTGATTAATTGGGTGGAGGGGAGATGCCGGGTCCTCAGCACCCTGTGCTGTGCAGTGACTGAGCCTGGACACCCAACATCCTCTACACAAGGCACAAGGAGGTGCCGGCCTCATCCATGGTGAGGTTCTGAACGGGGCCCAGACGGTTATGGAGGCAAAATCAGAGGGCGGGCCGAACTGGGCTTCTGTTTCTCACCTGCTGATGGCCAGGTACTGAAACCTTCTTTGCTTTTAGTTGTCTTTTTGCTCCAATTTTCTACCATCCTGTCCTGAAGCCGTTGACCTGCGCTGGGATTGAGTCTAAGGGCACCAGCCACCCTCTGGTACCCAGCCCAACTGGCCGCTCTTCCCTTGTAAAACCAAAGCATGAATGCTAGAAGGCTGTTCAACCAAGGGGGCATCACAGCAAGACCAATTCCATCCTTATCTCATATCCACACACACATTTCCCGGCAGGAATCATTGGATAGAAATCAGGAGCGGGAACCCTGCCCAATGTTTCCCTCCCTAACCTAGAACCACCGAAACCGATTATAACTCCCCTACTTCCCCATTCCCCCAACTTAGCTAGTGGAGCACAGACCAGAAATGGAACCTGAGACCTTCAGTTATTCCCTGGATGGAGTCCCATATTGTGCACCCTCCTTTACTCTCTCCTGTTCTCCAGTTCAATCCCTCCTTTGATTTTCCTCAGGTGTGTCCTTTCCATATCTGGTTCTGTGCATTTCCTTTCACTTCTCCCTCTGTCTGCTCCTGTGTCGAGCTCTGTTTCTTTTCTCGGTGTCTACACCTGTTCAGTTCCCACTCCCTATTTCTACTTTTCTACACCTTTCCCTTTCTGTTGCATTTCATTTTTTTCTTTTCACCGCAGCTTACCTTTATCTAAAGCTCCTTGTACAAGAGAACATCACAGAACATTCTACAAGGTGGGGGGTGAGCGGGGAGAGAGGGAAGATCGGGAATTCTGATACCAAAGGTACAACAAAGAGATAGCTTTTTAAGACAGGAAGGGAGGGGAAGTGATTGGGAGAGAGTTCCAGGGGGTGGCGGAGTGACGCAAAGATCAGCTACCAATCAGTAGAGGTGTGGGGACATGCAGTAATCCAAGGTTCAGAGGAGCATTGTAGGGCTGAATCCATGACCTCGCCCTTCCCTATCTCTGAAACCTCCTCCAGCGCTACAATGTTCCGAGATCTCTGCGCTCCTCCATTTCTGGAGTCATACCTAGCACAAAGGAAGATGGTAGTGGTTGTTGGAGGCCAATCATCTCAGCCCCAGGACATTGCTGCAGGAGTTCCTCAGGGCAGTGTCCTAGGCCCAACCATCTTCAGCTGCTTCATCAATGACCTTCCCTCCATCATAAGGTCAGAAATGGGGATGTTCGCTGATGACTGCACAGTGTTCAGTTCCATTCGCAACCCCTCAGATAATGAAGCAGTCCGAGCCTGCATGCAGCAAGACCTGGACAACATCCAGGCTTGGGCTCATAAGTGGCAAGTAACATTCGCGCCAGATAAGTGCCAGGCAATGACCATCTCCAACAAGAGAGAGTCTAACCACCTCCCCTTGACATTCAACGGCATTACCATCGCCGAATCCCCCACCATCAACATCCTGGGGGTCACCATTGACCAGAAACTTAACTGGACCAGCCATATAAATACTGTGGCTACGAGAGCAGGTCAGAGGCTGGGTATTCTGCGGCGAGTGACTCACCTCCTGACTCCCCAAAGCCTTTCCACCATCTACAAGGCACAAGTCAGGAGTGTGATGGAATACTCTCCACTTGCCTGGATGAGTGCAGCTCCAACAACACTCAAGAAGCTCGACACCATCCAAGATAAAGCAGCCCGCTTGATTGGCACCCCATCCACCACCCTAAACATTCACTCCCTTCACCACCGGCGCACTGTGGCTGCAGTGTGCACCATCCACAGGATGCACTGCAGCAACTCGCCAAGGCTTCTTCGACAGCACCTCCCAAACCCGCGACCTCTACCACCTAGAAGGACAAGGGCAGCAGGCGCATGGGAACAACACCACCTGCACGTTCCCCTCCAAGTCACACACCATCCCGACTTGGAAATATATCGCCGTTCCTTCATTGTCGCTGGGTCAAAATCCTGGAACTCCCTTCCTAACAGCACAGTGGGAGAACCGTCACCACACGGACTGCAGCGGTTCAAGAAGGCAGTTCACCACCACCTTCTCGAGGGCAATTAGGGATGGGCAATAAATGCCGGCCTTGCCAGCGACGCCCACATCCCGTGAACGAATTTTTTTAAAAATGCAAGTTGTTGTTGTTGATTTCCCACATAGGGTAGGACAAGGCTCTGGAGGAATTTGGAAATAAGGTCAAGGACCTTGAGGCCAATTTGCTGGAGTAGAAGGAAGCGGTGGAGCTGGGCGAGGGTGAGAGTGATGGGTGTGAGGAATCTTGTGAAGGAAAGGACGTCGGTTACGGAGTTCTGAAGTAGTTGGAATTTGTGAAGGGTGGAAGTTGGGAGGCCGGAAAGGAGAGCATTAGAAAAATGGGTCTTCAAGATGGTGAAGGCTTTGGCAGCACAACGGATAGACCCAAAGGGCACCAAACACCAGCCACAATCGGAATAAAACCCGCTCTACCATTGGTTAGGGACATAGCGGGCAATGTCATGAGGGTGAAAGACAGTTTTGACAAAGGACATGACACGGGTAGTGAGCTCAGCCCAGGATTAAGAGATGCCAAAGTTGCACACCATTGGGCTGAACCTGAACAAGCAGCCAGGGCAGGTGATACGGTTGGTGCCAGAAACGCGTAGGACTTGATGAGAGTCGAGTACGATGGCTTCAGCTTTGCTGATCTTGAGCCATAAGAGGTTTTGACTCCACCAGGACTCAATGTCAGACAGTCAGATGGTACAGTAATAGCCCTGAGGTCAGTGGTGTTGGGGATGGAGAGGTAGGGTTGGCCATCATGGGCATATGTTAGAAAGCTGGCCCTGTGCTTGTAGTGTGATTTAGCTAAGAGGTAGCATGTAGATAATGAATAGAAGGGGACCTAGGATAGTGCCCTGGGGTATACTGTAGGCACAGTGGGAGAAGCCATTTGAGCAGATATAGTGACTGTGTTTGGAGAGGTAGCAATGGAATCCCGAGACAAAGATGGAGTGTGGAGGAGTGGTCGACAGGAAAGAGGCTGAGGAAGCTGAGGAGGCTGAGGAGGGACTGCTAACCTCAGTTACCCAGGTGTCACTGTTGACCAGAGTGATCTCAATGCTGTGGGCAAGTCAGAACCCAAATGAAAGGAACTCAGTGAGCAATGAGAGGTAGTTAGAATCATAGAATGGTTACGGCACAGAAGGAGGCCATTCGGCCCATCGAGTCCGTGCCGGCTCTTTGTAAGAACTGTCCAGTTAGTTGGGCAATAACAAGTTCAAAGAGCTAGAGGAGAAAGTTGGAGATGAGATGGTAATTGGGAGGGTGGACTTGTTAAGGAGGGGATTATGAAGGCGGTTTCAAAGATGGTGGGAACAGGGCTCGAAGAAAGAGAGTTTGGCGCTGTCAGGGACCGTGGGCCCAGGAAAGGGATGTTGGGTTGTTGGAAGTTGGATGGAAAGAGGGGAGGGGTGAGTTCGAACAGTAATTTACATCTTTATTTCCCACCATTGTGACTCCTGTAAGTGTGTGTGTGTGTGTGTGTGTGTGGATGTTTGGTGAGGACTGGATCAGACTCTGCTGTGATTCATACATAAAGAATGGTCACTAGGCCTGGTTACTGGAAGGCAGCCTGAGACCTTGTACCCAGCATGAGTCAGTGCTTCAGGAGAGGAAGGGACAAACTCGCTATTTCAGATGATGCTATGACTTAACCAATTCTTTTCTGTTCTTTTTATTTTTAGAGAAAGCCCTGAAAGAACATTTGACTGGTTTTTCGAGGCCTCGTGTCCAAAATCATCAGACGATGGTGAGTGTGAAAAATTTCCAAATATACACACTAAAAATTTGTTTAATCTTAAATTGTTCTTCAGATGATATCATGAGATAGATGTAGATGAGGAGACCACTTGATCCAACCCAGCTCATCCTTGTAAAAAGTTCCACCCCTCCCCAACTGATTCTTACATAGGAACAGGAGGAGGCCATTCAGCCGCTCGAGCCTGTTCCGCCATTCAATCAGATCATGGCTGATCTGTACCTCAACTCCATTTACCTGCCTTGGTTCCCTATCCCTTGATATCCTTACCCAACAAAAATCTATTGATCTCAGTCTTCAAAATTTCAATTGACCCCCAGCACCCACAGCCTTTGGGAAGAGTTCCAGATTTCCACTCCCCTTTGTGTGAAAAAATGCTTCCTGATTTCATTCCTGAACAACCTAACTCCAATTTTAAGATTGTGCCCCCTTGTTCTTGATTCCCCACCAGAGGAAATAGTTTCTCTATATCTACCCTATCAAACCTTTTTAACATTTTAAACAACGCAATCAGATCACCCCTCAATCTTCTATACTCACGGGAATACAAGCCAAGTTTATGCAACCTTCTCATAATTGAATCCTTTAAGTCTGTTAGGCCTGAGCCAACCATGACACACCTTAAAGTCATGGGTGATGAGGCTGAGTGAGGCGGAGCTAGTGCGCAGTTGCTATGGTTGAACAGTTACCAAATGCGACAGGAAATGGGTTTGCATGGTCTCAGCATTGTCCTAATGCTGCCTTTCCTCTCATGCTCATGTTGGAATTGTCTTAAATTCACTCATTTTATCAACTGGACATAATGTTCAATTTTACAAAGCTGGTGGCATAAACCTCAAAGGGGAGCTCACCGTCAGCACGTTTCTCCCTCCACCTTATTCTTGTAAGTGTTACTTTCTTACTCACAGGTGCTGCTCATCCTCTGGTACCTTACCCAAGGGGCCCTTGTTAACATGTGAGGCTTCACAGCCTGAGTGTAGTCCTGTCCTCACCTGACATCAACACTTCTAGCAGGGGTTGCTGGATAGGGATTAAAAGTGGAAACTGTGGGTCTTCTTTTTATCTCCTCCCTACCCTTCATCGAAATTGTGTTGTACCTGACCTGGGAGCTACTGGTGCTGGCACTGGATACATTAGGTAAATTTCCATTCCCCAGCATCCAGGTCAATGCACAAATTTCTCTCCAACATTTTAGGAAACATAAAACTAGGCCTGCCTGAGGGAAGGCATTTCCTGCAGAATTCCCCTCTTCAGTTTAATGAGTGTGTTGGCCTGGGTCTGTGGCTCGGCGTGACAGAGCCCCCGGTCTCGGCGTGACGGAGCCCCCCCCCGGTCTCGGCCTGACAGAGCCCCCCCCCCCCCCCCGGTCTCGGCCTGACGGAGCCCCCCCCGGTCTCGGCGTGACAGAGCCCCCTCGGTCTCGGCGTGACGGAGCCCCCGGTCTCGGCGTGACGGAGCCCCCGGTCTCGGCGTGACGGAGCCCCCAGTATCATTGTAAACCTGAAGCAGTTGCAAGGTGAAGCCTGTGACCTCTCCCATGGTTCAGTTTATGAATGCAATCCAGTGCGGAATTGAGTCATATAGACAAGGAAGATCCCAGTTTCAATCCCTGCTTTCTGCTGAGTTAAGCTGACCTGAACTAGGGTGGCAGTGTTTGGTGGGGGGGGTGTGGGGGCTGCACGATTGGTCTCAATGATTTGGGCTAGGATGCCAGAGTTCAGAATCCCGACACTGATATGTGCTCGAAAGTGTAGGTGTATGGACATGGGTTGAGAACAGGACCTGTTTAACTGTGATGCCTTCTATGGTCAAATAGCCAGCCAACACTTGCTGTCTGGACTCATAAATGAAGAATGGCCACTTGGATGAGATACTGGAAGGCAGTCATTGGCCACAGAACAAGAGTCAGTCCCCTGGAGAGAGGAGGGTCAAAAACTGAAAGAACCAAAATGGTGGGGGGAGTGGGTCCCACAGTGTGAGCTCAGGATCTGTCTCAGTGTCGGAGTATGACTTGATTCTGCAGATCGGATTTTATTTTTTAAAGTTATACTGAAGCCGCAGGTTTCCTGTTGAGCTCATCACCAGATTACCACGCGAAGGGGTACAAAACTCACCCGCAGAATACAATCTCCTTAAATCAGGAGGCAGTGTTCATAGTGGCAGTATGGGCCGTGTGCTTTCAGGGGATGGGACTACAAGGCAGGATGTGTAGAGCAGACATTTTATATTAAAAAAACAGTTTCGTTACAGCTTCTGAGCAGCCCCATCTTGTATTAAACCACATCCTGTCTGCAAGGAAACAGGCCCAACTCTCTGCTGGTGCGATGCAGGGATTTGTCACTAACTGCATGTGGTTCCTCCTTTTCTCCCCTCCTCTCATGAAGGTGCTGACTCTTGCTGGGATACAATTCTACTGGGATGGGTAACCTCTGGTACCCAGACCATTCCCCTGATTAACGCTGTTGAAAGGGGACATTGCACACAATCCACAAGCATTATACAGGGATATGTCAGTACTGTTACTAGGTATTACAGGCTTTCTTTCATTGTGTGCTTTAATGCTTAAAGCCAGTGGTTAGGAAGATTGAATGGGCTAGTTGAAGATTGAAAGAGCTAGTTGTGAGCAGTGGGGCCAGGTGTGGTTAGGCTAACTCAGCTTTGACCCTGAATCTGATAGCTCCTGGTCTGTGAGGATTAATAACAGGCCCAGCAGTTACCCACACAGCCACTGAGGGAGCTATCATTGCACCGAAATATATAGGGGCCAGAGTGAAATAGAGGAGCAAGGCAGAGATACCGTGCTTGGGCCCCAGCTATTCACAATCTATATCAATGATTTGAATGAGGGGACCAAATGTAATATTTCCAAGTTTGCTGATGACACAAAACTAGGTGGGAATGTGAGTTGTGAGGAGGATGCAAAGAAGCAAGGGTTGGCGGGATTGTCGTATGAGGAGAGATTGAGTAGACTAGGCCTGTAGAGTTTAGAAGAATGAGAGGTGATCTCATTGAAACATACAAAATTCATACTGGGCTCGACAGGCTAGATGCAGGGAGGATATTTCTCCTGGCTGGGGAATCTAGAACCAGGGGTCACAGACTCAGAATAAGGGGTTTGCCATTTAGGTCAGAGATGAGGAGAAATTTCTTCACTCAGATGGTGGTGAATTCTCTACCCCAGAGGGCTGTGGAGGCTCAGTCATCGAGTACATTCAAAACAGAGATCGATAGATTTCTAGATATTAAAGGCATCAAGGGATATGGGGATAGTGCAGGAAAATGGCCATGATCTTGTTGAATGGCGGAGCAGGCTCAAGGGGCCGGATGGCCTACTCGTGCTCCTAATTCTTATGTAGGTACAGTATTAAGGGGAGAAGAGTAGGATGGAGGGATAAATATGGAGAGGAGTAGGTTAGAAAGGTTGCACAATGAGGAGGGGAGGGTGACATAGAGGAAGCACACAGTGGGGGAAGGGATGAGCAGTTTAGAGGACAGTCAGGGTTCAGGGTGGGGGAACAAAAATACCAGGTTATAAAGGAGCCGGACAACAGACACAGGTACACGTCCTCCCCTGGTGGGATGTCCAAACCCAGGTCCCATTGGCTCGCAATTACCGGACTTCTTTTTTGACTTCAATTTCCCAACTTGGGATTTTAACTCATAATCTCTGGGTTGCTAGTCCAGTACCATAACCACAAGGCTGCCACATCATAATAATACACAATGCTCAACAGGATAAGTTGGAGACACCGAACCTAACATTTCCCATCAGTGTTACTGCGTTGCTCCTGGCCCCATACTGGAGTCCCAGTACCAATCCCGACAAGGTATTATTATCCTGGAGCCAGTCATCTGACAACAATCTGTGCTCATTCACCAAGGGATACCGATGGGAGGATTGATGAGGTATTATCACATGCACTTTCCAGCAGGGACCAGTGGGTAGTGATCAGGAGCTGGAGTCATTGCTGTCCCCCCCCCCACCTCATCTTCCGGCCTAGGGCTGCTAAGGCCAATTGTAGCATGTCCCATCCCAATCCAGCTGAGATGAGCCAACAACGTAGATTGGGATTGAACCTTGGAGCTCCCTGCTTCGGATGGTTCAGTTCCACATGAGCCACTGCACTTACCCACTGGGAATCAGGCAGAAGCCATTTCGAGCCTGATGAAGACCCACTGAACTCCATCCCAAAGATGGATATTATAGGCCAGTCTCACTGCTGTATTTAGCCATGGTAACCTGAGATAACCTCTCACTATCTCTTTCAAACTAATCAGTAGAGGGCGAGCAGGTTTTGCACTAACTTACAGTTTACCATTCTTGCAACAAACCATCCCAGTATTTGCAGGAGCTCAGTACACTCAGCAAGATGTCAGGGAGGGGCCATGAGCACAGTGTACAAGTTGATTGCTAAGACTGAGGGATATTTGATGGGCTCTTCCTTTTCTTGCAGACCCTGTAGTGCTGAGGCAGTTTCCTGAAGATTACAATGACCAGGTAAGATGCACCTTTTATCTCACTTTGTGACTTGTTGCTAGAGAATCTAACTGACTGGCAGTTAACTGGTTAACCATCAGATTACGACAGGCCCAGGCAAAGATGGGTGCTGAATGAGTCTGCTTGCCTATAGACCCAGAACCTGGTATTGCTTGGTTGAGTAAATTCATCTATCATGGTCAAAGGGTTAATGTTGTAAAGAAGGAAAGATTTGCATTTATATAGCAGCTTATCAGAAATGTCTGAAATTGTGCACCTACATAACAGCAGTCACTGCACTTCAAAAATAATTCATTGGATGTGAGACAGGGATCAAGCACTGGGCCCTCCTTGCTGTATGGCCCAGTACCACAGTGGGCAGAGCATTCCCACCCCATATACAGATAATTAATCCGATTCAGTGCTATAGTGACATATTGTTGACAACAGTTATAACACCATCAAAACATGTCTGCTTTTCTTCTCACAGGAATCTCTACAGAGCCTGCCTAAATTCTGCTTCCCTTTTGATGTGGAAAGGTAAGAGTTAACCCATGGGTTTAGGGCTGAATGTCAGAACCCCTTTGCTGTTTACCTGTTCTAATTCTGAGGCCATCCTTGGCCCCTCCTCTGATGGCTGTCAGGATCCTACTTGAAATTGGTTTACAGATCGGGTCTCAATCCAGTTCCTGGTGGGTACAATTCCACAGCACATAAGTGACCCCGATCAAAGGTTAAACAAGGGTTCCATTTCCTCTCAAGAATTAATGTAACATTCCTTTATGTACTGTTTTAACTCCATTTAAAGGGGTTAATAACTGTGTCAAATCACAAAGGAATTTTACTGGTTAGTGTCCAGCCAGAGAATATCAAACCCAGAGTTGAGAGGTCATCAATTTAAAATTGTTACTGGAAGAGGGAGAGAGGAGGGACGGGGAAAGGGGAGAGGAGGAGGGAGGAAGGGGGAGAGGGAGGAGGAGGGAGACATTTCCTTATGCACTATTGTTGGAGCATGGAATGCTTTGGTACAGGGAGTGGTTGAGGAAGAGACCATTGTTTCTTTTAATGGAAAATTGGGTAAATATTTGAAGCCGAGGAAGAGAGCGGGAGTGTGGGATTAGTTTTGGATTGCTACAGCAAAGAGCTGGCACAGACACAGTGGACGGAATGGCCTCCTGAACTGCAAACTGCTATGGTCTAATCAAACCCATAACTGACCATGCTCTCAGGAGATGGGTACAGACTGGCTGAAGGGGGGAAGTGAACACTGATGCAGAGTGTATGATTCAGGCATTTTGTTGGGCTAGTTTTATTCTGCATGTAGCTCAGGCAAACTGGAAATGTTTGTTACTAACAATTTGAAAAGTGTTTACTTCCTTTCCGTGTAACATGTATTAAACTAGGGTCCGTGGTATAACGATATAGTCTGAGCAGTTCTAGATGTTCCGTTCATTCAATGTCCTGTTTGCACAGATTGGGAATTAGTGGGATTGCATGTTCTAGACATATTAGTTTAACAATCAGTATCTGACAATGTATCAACTAGGCAGTTTGAGTCCGGCCAGTTGTATATAAGGTTGTTTCAATCTTAATAAAGTTACTCCTTTTTCATTCAATCTTGGGTTACAAATAAAGTTCACAAGAGGGTACTGTTTCTATGACTGCCGATTAAGTTTTTGTTGCTAATTTTTCCTACCTCTCCTCCTGTCCTGAAGGTGACCCCTGACTGGGATATGAGGGATGATTCCATGATCCCATGTGCTCACAGGTTGGAGAATATCATAGTCCCGATTCTCTGGCCCGCACTCGCTCGAGTGTAGTGTTTGCCCCTTTGGGTTCATGAGTACTGGGTGCCCTACAAACCTCAGCCAAATGTGAGCCGGGACCCAAAGCTCACTCTGACACACACAGGCTGTGAGCGTTGGCAGGCTATTTAACCATGGGGGCATCACAGCCATGCCCAATCCTATCTTTACCAAAAAAGCATGCAGACACCAATTGTACTGCTGCAGCTGAGATCAGCTGACTCCACACAGTTTGAAGCGGGAAATTTCCCAATCTGTATGGGTCGGCTACTCACTGGTTAAATGTGCAGATCCTTCAGGGGAGCCCTGGGTCTGAAGGGTTATTGATAGAATAGACCTTGGGGGTTCTGTGATGGCAGATTGTCCCTGCTCATGGTGCTCCTGACGTTCTAACGACAGCGTCACATGATGCTCAAATGGTCTGCACAAGACCCTCTGCTGAGTTGGCCAGTGAGTTACCAAATCTGAACCCGCTATTTGAGCTGAGAATCCTGTTTCCATTCTGCAGAGTGCGGGATAGTTCTATGGTCCAGCTGTTCACTTTCGTGCTGACGGATGTAGACGGGAATCAACGGTTTGGGTTTTGCCGTCTGACTGGTGGATCGAAGACCTGCATCTGCATCCTCAGGTAGGAGCCGGGAGCTGGTTCCTGATGGAATCAGCACTTCATCCAAACTAACTTCTTATTCCCCACAAAACTGCTCTGAATTTATTTCTTTGGCAAACACTAAAGCAGATTTTTATTGTCCTTTTCTCCGATTGCCACCCCTTCCCGGGTCAATGACGCTGACTCCTACAGTTACCCATGCCCCAGACACTAGCACCACCAGGGGCCGGTAACTGTCCGGCACCACACCTGGTTTGGGGAGAAGGTTGTAGAGTTCCAGGAAGAAACTTCACAGGGCCACTCCTGCCCCTGTCCCATCCCACACACACCCCTGTCTAATTGCAGAAAGTCGCTGCCCTAATAGCAGATTAGGGATCAGTGACTGGCACCTGCCCTGAAGGAAGTATGGTGACAAGAAGAGGACCTAAATAGGGAGGAACTAGAAATAGGAACACGTGATCCGGCTATTCACGGAAGGCCTCAGAAGCTGAAATTTCTGCTGCCAACCACTTCCTCAAGAAGTGAAACATTTCCTGGAATATATCAAAAACATGAGTTGCTTGGGATAATGCGTGACAGTACGGGGATCAAAAAAACAAACACAGCATCTTACTGCTTTATCCAAACGTCTCCAAGCACTGTGTGCAGTGAGCTGCTTTGAAGGGCAGTGATTGCTGTTAGTTTGGCAAACGTGGCATCTGTTTAGTGCCAGTCATGTCCCTCAAGCAGCAATGAGATGGATGGCCAGTTAATCTGTTTATGGTGCCATTGTCTGTGCCAAGAATATGACCAGGACACCAGGAGAACTTCCTGCTCCTCTTCAAATACTGCCAGGAGCAGGGAGGCGGGATCCCAGCTTCACGTCTCAGCCAAAGGATGGCAACTCCAATTGCTTTTTGTGATGTGATGGTGCCATATGATCTGGGATTTGGGTTTAAACCATAAATCTCCTCACATCCAGCTAACGGTGATGGTCACGCTGTGTAGGAAAGTGCAGCGTGATGGATGAAGGGAGTCCCCTCTCCAGAGATGGATGGAGAGTGTCTCCTCCTAGGCCACTGCCATTCCATTCCTAGCATCCTATTTCAGAATGGCATTGCTGGATGCCTAAAAAAAGTCCTCCATTCTCTTGGAATCAGATAGTGCCTGGATAATAGGGAAGGACTAGCAAGCAGGTACTGTCTGTGTATCTGAGCCAACAGTCCCAGAAGATTCAGGGTCGATCGGTGGTGAGTTAGCTGATCTCACCCGAGGCAATGATAACATTTAGGAAGGGAAAACCAGCCAGGGTTCCCACTCCTGATTTGGTAGCCATGGACCTCCACTGAGAATTCATGCCTGCAGATGTTGGGCCAGGGTTTGTCTGGTATGCCCTCCACAGTTGGAACAATCTGCTGACTCTCACCAACTAGGTTCACACCTGAAGAATGGGCACAAAGGCAAGGTACCAGAGGGCAACCAACAACTCTCGAACCATCTCCAACGAGGAGTAAACACTTTCAGGAGAGCAGAGAAGGGAAGGTTGACGAGGGGATAAAATTGAATAGACAGTGGTGACAGAGATCATGGAGGATGAAGATGTTAAAGGGGGATATAGGTGCGAGACGGATATAGTAGGGATTGAAAAAATATGCAACAAAATAATAAAACAAGTAATTTTTTTAAAAATGAAAGCTGTTAACTGGGCTGGGACTGTTTCTGTTCATCACTTTTTTGTACTGGGGCTCTGTACCTTTTTTCATTTGTTGCTCCTTTTGTCTTCTAGTTTCCTGCCCTGGTTTGAAGTTTTCTACAAGCTCCTAAACAATATAGCTGACTATTTATCAAAAGGACAGGTAAATATTACAATGTGTAAAATACTCCCACTGTATAACTCTGGTAAATTTTACAAACTGTAACCATGTATCCATTGTATAACTCAAGTAAATATTACACTGGAACATACACCTGCAGTAGGAGATGGGTAAATTTTACACTGTAACATACACCTGCTGTAGGATAGGGGTAGATATCATACACTAAGTAGAATTAGTTGGATTGATTCATAGCTTGCTACAAACTGTGTGACAATAGTAGAGCTCCAACTACACTGCCCCATCAAACACACCCAGGTTAGATAGAGAGTTAAGCTCTCTCTACAATGTCCCAACAATACGCCTTAACCCTAATATGATAAGAGCTCCCTCAACTGCAGCAGTGTGACATTTCTATTCAGAAACTTTTTGGCCTCTTTGTATTTACTCCCGTTGTTTCTGGGAGCTCGTCCCTTGTTATGGCTCCAAAGGTCTGCTCTGTGTGAGGTATAATATGTCTGTGTTTTTATCTCCCTCAGGACAGTGAAATGAAAGAGCTCCTGAGTGCTTTGTACACTCACCCACCTCCCCAGCCAGACTTTCCACTCAATCTTGAATTTGTAAGTAAAAAGAAAGAAGCTGCATTTATTTAGCACATTTCACAACCTCAGGACATCCCAAAGTGCTTATTATCCAGCAACCAGTTCATACAGTCCCTACTCCCACCCGTTGGTCCGTGCAGTGCAGGCCTGTTAAAGACTGCCCATAATTTTATGCAGACACGTTAGGGTTAGTGATTAATGGGAACTAAGTATGATTCGGTCAGTACAACATGCCCCATTGTGGGAATGAGCCAAACAGGCCACACTGAACCTCTGAGATCAACTGAGGTGCTACAGGTGGTCTCAGTAGTTCTGGGGTGGGGGAGGGGATGGAATTGGCCAACAATGCTCCTGGGAAAGTACATCTGCCCCATGAATAGCTTGCAGTCACTCACAATCTGGACTGAAATATGGTTTTCTTCAAAGAAAGAAAGACTTGCATTTATATAGCGCCTTTCACGACCTTGGGATGTCCCAAAGCATTTTACAGCTAATGAAGTATTTTTGAAGTGTAGTCACTGTTGTAATGTACGAAACACGGCAGTCAATTTGCGCACAGCAAGATCCCACGAACAGTAATTAGATAAATGACCAGATAATCTGTTTTTAGTGATGTTGGTTGAGGGATAAATATTGGCCAGGACACTGGGGAGAACTCCCTTACTCTTCTTCAAAATAGTGCCATGGGATCTTTTATGTCCCCCCGAGAGGGCAGACAGAGTCTCGGTTTAATGTCTCATCTAAGAAATGGCACCTCCGACAATGCAGCACTCCCTCACTGCAGTGTCAGCCTGGATTTTGTGCTCAAGTGTCTGGAGTGGGGCTCGTACCCACAACCTTCTGGCTCAGAGGCGAGAGTGCTCCCCACTGAGCTAAAACTGACACCCAGAAATCATGACAACAGGAAGTGCGCCTCCTATGCAAGACTTTTCATTATACAAAGATGACAAAATATAAGTTGTAATGTGATATTTCAGAATGAAAAGTAATCACACAATACTGTTTCACAAGGCCCAGCATCTGGGAGTTACAACTGGACGGTTTCTGAAAGATCGGAAGAGGGAGCACATTCAGGATCCTAGTAATGATAGGCCGTCGGTGAGTCGGGCAAAACCCGATAACCAGCTCCACTTTACTGGAACTGACCAGATTAACCCAATAACTAAACAGCACCTAACTCCACACATGCAAGCTCATAAAATTAACTAGCAACCTGTGCTGCCTTTGCGGTGTGGAGCACTCACTGTCCGTGGACTAACCTGTTCTCTAACCGTACTCTGCCCAGTTCTCAATCTTTCCTTTATTAACAAGGGTTGCCCGTTTAGCACAAGTTGTTCATGTGGCAGGTACTCTACAGACCAGCCTTTGTAATCAGAATGATGGAATCCTGGTGACTGCAGAGGTCACCTCATGCGGTGGGGATCCCTGGGACCCTTAAGGCAGAGCCCTGCTCCAACTGTCAGAAGCAAATGCTCTGCTCGGGCAGGGCAGGACACCTCGGGCAATGCAGGGCACCTCGGGCGATGCAGGGTGCCTCGGGCAGGGCACCTCAGGCTGGGCAAGGCGACTCGGGCAAGGTGCCTCGGGCAGGGCGCCTCGGGCAATGCAGGGCACCTCGGGCAGGGCACCTCCGGCTGGGCAGGGCAACTCGGACAAGGTGCCTCGGGCAATGCAGGGCACCTCGGGCCTTTGTGGAAGGGAGAGATGAGCTATAATGTGAGTGAACTTGCCGTGTATTGGCCATAGCCGGGGCACACAGAGAGATCGATTGCCTTTAGGAAAATAGCAAATCATCACTGGAGCAGCCAGCAACAGATCTTCGGTCCCATTAGTCAGACCAGTGCCCCCCGTTCCCCGATGGAGTGGCAAATTGCCCTTCTGGAATTCCGGTGACCCCCTTTCGGGCCGAACGCCCCAGTAATATTGTAATATTGCTCATTCCTAACCCCATCCCCGGAATTTGGGTTTCTTACACCTGTTCATTGACTGCTGAGCACTTTTCCAGGACAGGATAAGAGTTCCACCATCTTCCCTCTCCTTCACCCCCCTCTAAGATGGACATCACTGATTGCCACCTCCAGCGTTCAATCCAAGTTCCCCACTGACGCCGATGCGAAGATTGTGGTATAACCAGAGAGTGAGGTCACCACTCCGAATTCTGGCACTTGGTGAGAGACCCCATCCAGGGGGCAGCCGCCCGTCGCTTCAGCTGTGGGGCAGTAGGAATGAAGTGGACACAAGGAGCTGGCTGAACCAACAGGGAACTCTAACATATGTTTGAGAGTGGGCTATTCCATCAGACCTTCACTCAACATCCACAGTTACCAGCATTTACAGGCCAGTGAGCAGAGCTCCACACGTGAATGTTAAGCCTGTATGTGCAGGCCTCCACTTCCCTGGCTAGATAGCAATGCGGAGCTGCTAGTATAACTCTGCCCTGCCGGCTCTACTTTGCTCTAAGCAGATATCAGATCGGGCAGTGCAACAGCTCCATAACAAGAGAGCAGCTGGAGCTCTCCCAGGACAGGGCGGGGAGTGGTAGCAGGGGCCTTTCCCCATTAATAAAGAGAATCCATCCATGTACTCGTGAAGCCCCTTCCTGTCTGTCAAGTGCTACTTATGGAGAGCTCATGGGTATATTGGGATGGTGGGTTCACGTTGGGAACTGCAGGCTGTTGGGAGATGCGGTCAGGGTAATTGTTTGATGGTCCTTTGGGTTTGGCTGGGTCTGGGAGGAGTACCTCCTGCACGGTGATGCAGGATCAGGCGATGCTGGGAACAGTTTGTTACTTACTCTGAAGTAGGGAGGGTCTTGGTCCGTGTGGGTCAGGCTGGCTTCTGGACAGGACTCCAGGTGGAGTCCATGCATCACATGCGTGAACTGCTGTACGTCACACAGAGATTTCAGCCACAGGTTTACTATGGGGAGGAGTCGTACTTCACCACACTGTGGGGAGGGGTCTTGTGCTCGATGTTTTAATGACCGCCACAAAACATTTCTCATTTCAATCTCGTTGTCTCCCATCTCTGTTTACCACCTTGACGTCAGTCTTGTTAACCCCTTGTGGGACCTGCCCTTCTGAGTGTTAATCTCTTGCGATTTCATCACTGACAAATGATCACTCTGCAAATCCGTGCATTTTATAAATAAGTGACTTTTGTTCTCTTCTTTTTCCAGCTTTTTTATTTTATTGCCCCTGACAGCACCAGCTTGCCTACAATACCAGAGAGTGTAAGTATGACTCAGTGTAGGAGCAAGACGGGGGAGGGCCATGGAACATTTCACGCTGAGACCCAGTGGGTAGGGTTTACCAAAAGGAAGTCTGGCCGACAGCAAATTTTAGTCACGGTCTGAATTTGACAAACCACCTGCAGGAACCCATTCGATTTGACGATTTTCCCTCTGTTTCCTCTCCTGCTGCTGGTAAAAAAAAGTTCCTCAGGTTCCCCCAGGTACCTCTCCAGCCCCCCCAATCCCCTCCAAGTGTGACCCTAGAGCATGAATGTCAGCAATCTATTCAACCACAGTGGGCATCACAGCCAAGCCTCTTCCTATTCTCACTTGAAGTTACACACACACACACACACCACAAACACACACACTCACTCACTGTCCAGCAGAAGTCTCCAAACCGATCAGCCAGGGTTCCCCCTGCTGGTAAACAATACCTGTGAACATCGGTTGAGGTCAGCTGTCCAAGTTAACCCAGTAACCAAACCCTTCACTATCGCCCCCCCCCCCCCCCCCCCCGCCCTGCCTTAAAACACACCTCCGGTCAACTCTAATAACTAGTAACTCATTCAGAAGTCAAACAGCCCACTGATACTGAGCAAACAGACCCTGTCGGCACCTTCAGGAAAATAGGAAAGAATATCGAGTGGGGAGACGGGCAGAAACCAATTAAACAGACACATACATTTCATACAACAGTAATTAAACTTTGAGAATATAGTGCTGTGCCGTGGTGAGGTTGGTGGGAGGTTCAGAGGTGGAAGATTTCCTCTACTGGCTATTTACTGTGACATTATAAACATGTCTTTATATGAACACCTTGTATCACCACGATTAGCGCAGAGCAGGGTTTCCACTCAATGTTTTATGTAGGGGCATTCGGAGCTGGGTGACTACAATATATTTATGCCTTAATCAGGAATTGAAATAAAAATGGACATGTGGCTGGGGATCAAACCTTAGGCCAAGTCTCCAGTAATCCTTCTATCCTCAAGCCTCCCCCGTACAGGACAAGTTATTACAGTTTAGTCTCAGTTTCCGCTCCTGTTAGAGCCACTATCCTGTTTTCCTAGTTTCTTTGCAGCTTTCCAGAGTCACTAAAATTTCCCCCCAGCTAGTAGCACTGAATTCTCCATGGAGAGAGAACAGACACATAGGAATCCTATCCATGAATGGGGAGGGGGCTTTGGTCCATTGAGATTCTGTACAATGGGAGTGAATGGAGAGGGGGCTTTGGTCCATTGAGATTCTATACAGTAGCAATGACTGGGGAGGGATTTGCTCTGTTGAAGTGAATGGGGGCGGGTGGTTGTTTAGTGCTATGTTGGGTCTGGTTTCTATTTATGTGGATTCAGTTTTACTGTTAAAATATCACAGTAATTTTATGTTAGATGTGTGCTCCACGTTGCCCAGTTCTGTATAAACATTTGTTGTATTACAGAGGAACCTAACAGAGTATGTGGTTGCTGTTGATGTGAACAACATGTTGCATCTGTACGCCAGTATGCTGCATGAGAGACGCATTATCATCACCTGCAGCAAGCTCAGCACGGTGAGTGTCACCCACAGGCTGGAGTTATCCCTCTAAGTGCATGTGTAGGGCACCCTCCTGTAACAGTATATCTTCAGGAATCAGCTGTAACAGTATATCTGCAGAGTTCAGCTGTAACATGGGAACGTAAGAACAGGAGTAGGCCATTTAGCCCCTCGAGCCTGTTCTGCCATTCAGTGACATCATTGCTGATCTGTGGCCTAACTCTATAATCCCGCCTTAGCTCCCTAGTCCTTAATACCTTTGGTTAACAAAAATCTCACATTTAAAATTAACATTTGAACTAACATCAACTGCCATTTGCAGAAGAGAGTTCCAAACTTCTACCATCCTTTATGTGTAGAAGCATTTCCTAACTTAACTCCTGAAAGTCTTGGCTCTAATTTTTAGGCTATGTCCCCTAGTCCTAACCAGCGGAAATAGTTTCTCCCTATCTACCCTATCAGTTCCCCTTTATAGCTTGAAAACTTCAATCAAATTCTAAATTCTAGGGAATACAACTCTAGTTTGTGTAATCTCGCCTCATAATTTAACCCTTGGAGTCCAGGTATCATTCTAGTAAATCTACGCTGCACTCCCTCCAAGGCCAATATATCCTTCCTAAGGTGTGGTGCCCAGAACTGAATAGAATCATTGAAAGGTTACAGCATAGAAGGAGGCCATTCGGCTCATCGAGTCTGTGCTGGCTCTATGCAAGAGCAATCCAGCTAGTCCCACTCCCCCACCCTATCCCCGTAGCCCTGCAAATTTTTTCTTTCCAAGTACTTATCCAGTTCCCTTTTGAAGGCCATGACTGAATCTGCCTCCACCACCCCTTTGGCTGTGCATTCCCGATCCTAAGCACTCGCTGTGTAAAAAAGTTTTTCGTCATCCTTTGGCCAATCACTTTAAAACTACAATGCTCCAGGTGTGGTCTAACCGGGGCTTTGTATAGCTGTAGCATAACTTTTACCCCCTTGTATTCTAGATATAAAGGTCAGCATTCCATTAGCCTTTTTGATTATTTTCTGTATTTGTCCACGACATTTTAATGATCAATATACATGGACCCCTAAGTGTCTTTGGACCTCCACTGTTTCGATCTTTTCACCATTTAGAAAGTGCTCTGATCTATCCTTTTTAGGTCCAAAGTGGATGACCTCACACTTGCCCACACTGAAATCCATTTGCCATAGTTTTGTCCATTCACTTAATCTATTAATATCTCTCTGTAATTTTATGCTTCCATCTATACTGCTTATAATGCTGCCTATCTTTGTGTCGTCGGCAAACTTGGATTTGTAGCTCTCTATCCCGTCATTCAAGTCGTTAATAAATACAGTGAATAGTTGAGGCCACAACACAGATCCCTGTGGGACACCACTAGTCACATCCTGCCAATTTGAGTACCTGCCCATTATCCCTACTCTCTGTCGCCTGCCATTCAACCAATTTCCTAACCAGGTCAATAATTTGCCCTCAATTCCATGAGCTTCAACTTTAGCTAACAGTTGGGACTTTATCGGTAACGTATATCTGCAGGGCTCAGCTGTAACTATATCTGCAGGGCTCAGCTGTAACTATATCTGCAGGAATCAGCTGTAACAGTATATCTGCAGGAATCAGCTGTAACAGTATATCTGCAGGAATCAGTTGTAACAGTATATCTGCAGGAATCAGCTGTAACAGTATATCTGCAGGAATCAGCTGTAACAGTATATCTGCAGGAATCAGCTGTAACAGTATATCTGCAGGAATCAGCTGTAACAGTACATCTGCAGGAATCAGTTGTAACAGTATATCTGCAGGAATCAGCTGTAACAGTACATCTGCAGGAATCAGTTGTAACAGTATATCTGCAGGAATCAGCTGTAACAGTATATCTGCAGGAATCAGCTGTAACAGTATATCTGCAGGAATCAGCTGTAACAGTATATCTGCAGGAATCAGCTGTAACAGTACATCTGCAGGAATCAGTTGTAACAGTATATCTGCAGGAATCAGCTGTAACAGTACATCTGCAGGAATCAGCTGTAACAGTATATCTGCAGGAATCAGCTGTAACAGTATATCTGCAGGGCTCAACTGGAAAGTGCATTGCCAGGTCTTGAACTGAGTTGAACAATCCAGGAAAGTCCCAGGTTTGATCCTTGGTCCGTGCAGAGTTAGCTGATTTCAGCCAGTGCCGCAGTGTAGGCTGCAAGTGGGCCTCTGCGCCTCTGTCCTAGAGAGGAAACAATCTGGCAGGCCTCCTGCTCCTCATCCCAGTCAGGGATCCTGCTGGAAGGTACACGTGTCGGGGGGTTGGGAGGGACAGGATGGCTCTCGGCTGTTTGTCCTGTGGGTAAGCCCCCTGTGGGATCACACCTATCCACAGGACACGAGGGGGAACACTGGGGAGGGGGCAGATTTCTTTATCACTCTCCCTTCCTTCCAGTCAGAAAGCACATGGTACCCAATCAGCACTTTGCTGCAGTAATGTGGCAATACCCCCCTACTCTCTGGCACTATGTTTTGGGGTTCCCACATGCTGTGCTGCCATCCTCCCTTAATCTCTGAGCCCCCATTGTCCTCATCCTCCCACATTTGAGGGGAAATGACCCTCAATCTGCCAATCAGCTGCCCCAGGTAGTAGTCAGGGGGTTGGGGTAATACTCTGTGTAATTTATTTATTGGTACGTTAATATTTTTCCTGTTCCATAGTTGACTGCTTGTGTACACGGCTCATCTGCGATGCTCTATCCCATGTACTGGCAGCACATCTACATCCCCGTGCTCCCTCCACATCTCCTTGACTACTGCTGGTAAGAAATCCTTTTCTTTCATTTTCTTTTCTGTCCATCCTTTCTGCTGGTTGGAGCGGTAAGGCTGATAAACAGCAGGCATTACATTAACAATAGTGTCTGCCCGACCTCATCAACCACTCCTAGGTCAAGTATACCATGGTCACACACACACAGCCAAGCTTCTCCATAATGTGCCTCAGTCAGAACCACGGAGAGCCCCATAGAGAGTGTGGCATTTCCGTTACCTACATCAACCAACCTCATGGTCGCTGCCTGACTGAGATTACATATTAGGGGCCAGACAATGGGCAATTTTGTACTGCTTGTCCGCACTGCTTACAGGCTGGATTAAGATAGTCAGAATTCACTCTATGTGGGACTTTAACAGCCATGAGAGGGCTGCTTTCAGGTTGTTGATTGTTTTTTGAATTGGCAGCTTTTATGAAGCTGTTTTTTCAACTTTTGTGAGTTTTCTAGTAAAAGAACAGTGTGCGAACCAACTACACACCTAGTCTCTCCACCTCTAACCAAGGGAGCAGGTGAAATAATAGACTGGGTCAGAGACTGACCAACACTGGCCTTTAACTCTGAACTTCACTAATCCCACATGAATCTAAGGATGGATAAATGATTTAGAGCTGGAGCTGAGTTCTGCCAGAATTAGCTACGGGTGTCTTTGGGCGGCTAATATCTCTTTCCCAGGGGAAGGGCTACTTAACCTGAAGAACCAGGCAATATCTGCCATCCGACTTGTTCCATTCATAACGTCATACCAAGGAGTTAAAACTTTCTAGTGAGTCAACGGTAAAGTGATAAAACAAGATCATTGTTAAATTCAAAACCCAGCCTCTACATTAAGAGGATATTGATCTTTTTATATGTAAGGAATCTTACAACACCAGGTTATAGTCCAACTGTTTTTGGATCTTTTTATACAACATCCAATATCCCTACTGAAGAGAAGACATTTTAATTATGTGTGTCTGGGCTCAAATCCTGGGGATGAAGCAATGACATTGTAAGCTGCTGTCATATCCAGTCGCCCAGTGGAGAGATGAGGCTCTCACTCCCTCTATCTGGGCTGGAGTTGAGCCCAGGTGCCAGAGGTGAAAGGTCAGCATGTTAATCGTTTATCTTTTTGTCTCTTGTATTTGCAGTGCTCCAATGCCTTACCTCATAGGGATCCACTCCAGCCTAATGGAGGTGAGTGTGTTTCAGCTGTCACTATGTCTCACTATTTTGCAGTGCCGACAAACTTCTTTCTTCAAACAGTATTTTTTTCCAGCCAAGCTTTGCATTCTGACCATTGTCAAGAAACAAACTTTGACCTTTGGTGTCTCTGTTTGTAACCCTCCCGATCTACCCGATGTGCTCCTTGTCCTTTTACTTGGTTTGCTTTCTCCCAATGTCGCAACTGGTGTTTAAGATAGTAAACGGGATAGAAAAGGTAAATGCAGAACACTGCTCAGGATAAACTGGGATAGGAGGACAAGATTGTGGGTTCAAGCCCCACTTCAGGAGTTAAGCACACAATCCAGTGGTTCAGGTGGACATTAAAGAACCCATGGTACTTCACAGTAGAGCGGGGAGTTCTCCCAGTGTCCTGGCCAACATTCCTCCCATAACCAACACCATCAAAAACATATCTCACTGAGGTTTGTGGAACCTTTCTGTGCACAAGATGGCTGCCACGTATAGCTACGTAATAAAAGTTATTGAACTTCATAAAGTAAGTCACTGGGTGAAGCACTTTGAGATGTTCTGAGGTGGTAAGACACTGTACTTGCCCCAAAGGGATGACCAGTGTTTTGTTGTCATCAATCAGTTTCTCAGTAGAGGGTCTCATTGATCTGAGGAGCAAGGGAGTGATAGAGTGGGCATTCTCACACGTCTAGGATGAGGTATCAGAACTGATCCTGGAGAAGCCAATGACAGTTTAGGGTCTTTTTTTCCATTGTGCCTACAGAGTGCACCCTTGAATGAGTTCACCCTGAGAGAGATCCCTGTGTTTTCCAAAGATAAATAGAGAGTTTTTGTGTTGATAGTTTGTATCCCTCAGGATGTCCTTTCTTCCTTCTCCTTTGCAGAGGGTGAGGAGCAGAGCTCTGGAGGATGTGGTTATATTAAACGTTGACTCAAACACACTGGAGTCGCCCTTCAATGACCTGGAAAAGTTGCCAACAGATGTGGTGAGTTCACAGCACAGACGGTGCGGGGAGCAGAGCGGGAGGCGGTGTGGTACACAGTGCGGGGAGTGGTTCAGGGAGCAGAGCGGGAGGTGGTGTGGTACACAGTGCGGGGAGTGGTTCAGGGAGCAGAGCGGGAGGTGGTGTGGTACACAGTGCGGGGAGTGGTTCAGGGAGCAGAGCGGGAGGTGGTGTGGTACACAGTGCGGGGAGTTCAGGGAGCAGAGCAGGAGGTGGTGTGGTACACTGTGCGGGGAGTGGTATACGGTGTGAAATTACTTCAGATGGGACAGAATTGGCTGGAGGGGGTGTAATTTTGAGGTAGTAAAGTCTGCTCCACTGTGGTCTCTGTCCTTTCATCACCTGTTTGGCATCTCCTTCCCTTTATTGCAGGTGTCCATTCTGAAGATGAAGTTGAAGAAACAGTCAGCAGCGACCGGTGACGGGGTGGCACGTGCCTTTCTCAGGACGCAGGCAGCAATCTTTGGAAGCTACCAGGACGCCCTTATATTTAACACTGTGAGTGTCCAGGGTCAGTCAGGGTCACTTCCACCAGCTCCACCTGCCCCTGTCTCTAACCAGACACTCGGAGGCCCACCATTCAATAGTGAGGGTTCTCTTCCACTCACTGCCTATTGGAAGCACCCAAACTTTCCCTTACCACACCAGGCAGAACTTTAACTCATTAAGCCATCAAGGGAACTAAATTTAAAATTTAATATTGTGTGAAAACTAAAGAGAAAAGAATTACATTTCTACAGCTTTGAGTATCTGGGGAGGCTCCACTCTCACACTCCAGGCAAGGTATTGGAGGACCTTGGAGCACCTCCAGGAACCCAGGGAGAAAACTGGGAGGAAAAGAGAAACTGTTAATGGATTTTTTTTCCCTGTGTGTTTAGGACGAACCCATCACATTTTGTGAGGCAATGTTTTTGAACCACAGATCGAGTACGATGAAGAATTTCCTGCAACATGCGGTGCACCTTCAGCTGTTCAAACAGGTGAGACACGGCAACAGGTACAAACAGAGCCACTCAGAGCCGTTCTGTGACAGGTATGACTCCACCCATTTGAGGGTTTTCCCTTTGACCCCATTAACCTTAGTTTTGCTCAGGCTCCTTGGTGCCGTACCTGGCTGAATACTACCTCGATGTGGAGGGCAGATATTCTCAACCCTCCTCTTTCATTGTTTCAAATCAAAGAACCGTAGAAGTTTACAGCACAGAAAACGGCCACTCGGCCCATCATGGCTGTTCCACCTCTTTGCTAGAGCAATCCAAAACTAATCCCAATACCCTGCTTTCTCCCCATAGCCTTCCTCTGCTTCAAATATTTAGCCAATTTTCCCTTAAAAGATACAATGGTCTCTGCCTCAGCCACTCCCTGTGGCAAAACATTCCAAGCTCCAAACACTCTCTGTATAAAGAAATTTCTCCAAACCTCTCCACTCACCCTCTTAGTGACAATTTTAAATCAATGACCCCTTGTCACTGACCTCTAATCCAGAGGAAATAATCTTTCCCTACTCACCCCATCAGAACCTCCATTTTAAATCTCCTCTTGGCCTACTCTGCTCCATTGGAAATAGTTCGAGTTTGTTTGATTCTTTTTTCTGTTTGGATTCAGTTTATAGACAATCGTCTGGAAAAGCTTAACGAGGGGAAAGGATTGACGGATCTATTCGAGGAGGAAGTTAATCTGGGCGGCTATTCTTCAGGTGAGGATTGAGAATCTTGAGTGTGCTCTCACTGCCTCTCACATGAACCAGTGCAGACATCAAGCACCTTCGTCCTGCAGTGCTTCCCTTCACATCGATAAGCATTAACTTGATGTTGTGTCTCTCTCCCTCCCCAGGCTGCTCCAAGTCCTACCAGCTGTGGATGCAAAACTTTAAGGTAAATAGAAACGGCCATTTCTTTTTATTGATAAACCCAGACGAAGGGCCCAAGCCCACAGTTCAGGACATTGCCAGGGTTGGAGAGGAGACGAGGTTGATCGAGACGTCGTGATCCGATAACGCCAAGCTTGGATTTTAAAACCCTGTAGGTTGTAGGAGGAAGAGAAAACTGGGAGGGGTTCCACAGGTGGGAGGTTCCAGGAAAGAGTGAGTTAGAGTAAAGCGGTTAGCATTTATTTCAACACAGTGAGGATGCAGAGAAAAGGAAAAATGTGTAGGGTAGGGAGGAGAAAGAGGGGGTAGGGAGGAGGGAGAGAGTGCGCAGTGTAGGGAGGAAGGATAGAGCACGCAGTGTTGGGAGGAGAGAGCGCTCAGTATAGGGAGGAGGGAGAGAGTGCAGTGTAGGGAGGAGAGAGCGCGCAGTGAGGGGAGGAGAGAGCGCGTGCAATGTGGGGAGGAGAGAGCACGCAGTGTAGGGAGGAGAGAGAGCACGCAGTGTGGGGAGGAGAGAGCACGCAGTGTAGGGAGGAGAGAGAGCGCGCAGTGTGGGGAGGAGAGAGAGCGCGCAGTGTAGGGAGGAGAGAGAGCACGCAGTGTGGGGAGGAGAGAGAGCGCGCAGTGTGGGGAGGAGAGAGAGCGCGCAGTGTGAAGAGAGAGCGCGCAGTGAAGGGAGGAGAGAGAGCACGCAGTGTGGGGAGGAGAGAGCGCGCAGTGAAGGGAGGAGAGAGAGCGCGCAGTGTGGGGAGGAGAGAGCACGCAGTGTAGGGAGGAGAGAGAGCGCGCAGTGTGGGGAGGAGAGAGAGCGCGCAGTGTGGGGAGGAGAGAGCACGCAGTGTAGGGAGGAGAGAGAGCACGCAGTGTAGGGAGGTAGATTAGAGGCTAGAGTTGAGAAAGGGGTAGAAATGAAACCGTGTGACACAAAACATCAATGTGATGCAACCCAATTAATGTCATGTTGACACATTTCTCAACTTGCTTATTCTAACGATTAATTCCCTGGTTTAGCGCAGCAAAATGAAGGTGGGTTTAGCCCAGGGGGTGAGGGAGTGTTTAGCCCAGGGGGTGACGGTGGGTTCAGCGCAGGGGGTGACGGAGGGTTCAGCGCAGGGGGTGAGAGAAGGTTTAGCCCAGGGGCTGAGGGAGGGTTTAGCGCAGGGGGTGAGAGAGGGCTTAGCCCAAGGGGTGAGGGTGGGTTTAGTCCAGGGGGTGAGAGAGGGTTTAGTCCAGGGGGTGAGAGAGGGTTTAGCCCAGGGGGTGAGAGAGGGTTTAGTCCAGGGGGTGAGAGAGGGTTTAGCGCAGGGGGTGAGAGAGGGCTTAGCTCAAGGGGTGAGGGTGGGTTTAGCCGAGGGTTTGAGAGAGGGTTTAATCCAGGGGGTGAGAGAGGGTTTAGCGCAGGGGGCGAGAAAGGGTTTAGCCCAGGGGGTGAGAGAGGGTTTAGTGCAGGGGGTGAGGGTGAGTTTAGCGCAGGGGGTGAGAGAGGGTTTAGCGCAGGGGGTGACAGAGGGGGTGAGGGTGGGTTTAGCCGAGGGGGTGAGAGAAGGTTAGCCCAGGGGGTGAGGGTGGGTTTAGCCGAGGGGGTGAGGGTGGGTTTAGCCCAGGGGGTGAGGGTGGGTTTAGCCGAGGGGGTGAGGGTGGGTTTAGCCCAGGGGGTGAGGGTGGGTTTAGCCCAGGGGGTGAGGGTGGGTTTAGCCGAGGGGATGAGAGAGGGTTTAGCCGAGGGGATGAGAGAGGGTTTAGCCCAGGGGATGAGAGAGGGTTTATCCCAGGGGATGAGAGAAGGTTTAGCCCAGGGGATGAGAGAGGGTTTAGCCCAGGGTATGAGAGAGGGTTTAGCCGAGGGGATGAGAGAGGGTTTAGCCGAGGGGATGAGAGAGGGTTTAGCCCAGGGGATGAGAGAAGGTTTAGCCCAGGGGATGAGAGAGGGTTTAGCCCAGGGGATGAGAGAGGGTTTATCCCAGGGGGTGAGAGAGGGTTTAGCCCAGGGGATGAGAGAAGGTTTAGCCGAGGGGATGAGAGAGGGTTTAGCCCAGGGTATGAGAGAGGGTTTAGCCGAGGGGATGAGAGAGGGTTTAGCCGAGGGGATGAGAGAGGGTTTAGCCCAGGGGATGAGAGAAGGTTTAGCCCAGGGGATGAGAGAGGGTTTAGCCCAGGGGATGAGAGAGGGTTTAGCCCAGGGGATGAGAGAGGGTTTAGCCCAGGGGATGAGAGAGGGTTTAGCCCAGGGGATGAGAGAGGGTTTATCCCAGGGGATGAGGGTTTAGCCCAGGGGGTGAGGGTGAGGTACTTAAGGCTGCTCCTAGAACTGAAGCCTGGAGGAGAGGTTAAAGGTGAAGTAACCAAATTAATAGGTTTGAAGTTTAATTTGGGGGCCTGATGGTGAGGGGAGGATCTGATGTTTCGATGATTGCCTCTGTTTACAGAAGGGTGGTGGAGCCCTGATTCACACAATGAGATCCAAAGCCAATCCAGCCATGAAGAACATATATAAATACGTAAGTACAGAAGAACTGATCGGCGCTTCCTCCACCCTGTGGGGTCAGTGTTACCTCTTTGAGGGCTGGCGTCAATGAGCTGCGCAGGCAGGCTGACAACCAAGTGCGTTTTCATCAGGCAGCTGTCGATATCTGGAACCACTACAATCAGTGGGACTGAAACAGCTCACTTGCCCTTTATGCAGCTCTCATTTAAGGAGTTACCTACATCTCATTAGGGCTCGCACTTCCTGTTCACAATCTTTACTTCCTGTTGACACCATTTTTGGTTATGCTTCTGTGTCAATATTTAATATAAATTGCTGTGTGAACATTTCCTAATCTGAGTGGATGGAGCCCATGATTGAGATAGTCGTGCAGGGACTTGTGCTCACTGTCTAATCAAAGCCACCTGCTAACCTTGACCTTGCCTTATTTAGCAGCAGAGAAAGAAAAATTGAAAGATTTTCAGCTAGGGCAGGAATCAAGGCAGTGGAGGGGTCAATGGTGATGGTTTGGAGATGTGGGAAGGTTGAGTGGTGATAGGTTGGAGATGGGGGAGGGGTCACCGATGTGGAGATGGGGGAGGGGTCAGTGTTGATGGTTTGGAGATGGGGAGGGGTCAGTGGTGACGGGTTGGAGATGGGGGAGGGGTCAGTGGTGATGGGTTGGAGATGGGGAGTGGTCAGTGGTGACGGGTTGGAGATGGGGAGGGGTCAGTGGTGACGGGTTGGAGATGGGGAGGGGTCAGTGGTGACGGGTTGGAGATGGGGAGTGGTCAGTGCTGACGGGTTGGAGATAGGGAGTGGTCAGTGTTGATGGTTTGGAGATGGGGAGGGGTCAGTGGTGACGGGTTGGAGATGGGGAGTGGTCAGTGGCGACGGGTTGGAGATGGGGAGTGGTCAGTGGTGACGGTTTGGAGATGGGGAGTGGTCAGTGGTGACGGGTTGGAGATGGGGAGTGGTCAGTGGCGACGGGTTGGAGATGGGGAGTGGTCAGTGGTGACGGTTTGGAGATGGGGAGTGGTCAGTGGCGACGGGTTGGAGATGGGGAGTGGTCAGTGGCGACGGGTTGGAGATGGGGAGGGGTCAGTGGCGACGGGTTGGAGATGGGGAGTGGTCAGTGTTGATGGTTTGGAGATGGGGAGGGGTCAGTGGTGACGGGTTGGAGATGGGGAGTGGTCAGTGGCGACGGGTTGGAGATGGGGAGTGGTCAGTGGTGACGGTTTGGAGATGGGGAGTGGTCAGTGGCGACGGGTTGGAGATGGGGAGTGGTCAGTGGCGACGGGTTGGAGATGGGGAGGGGTCAGTGGCGACGGGTTGGAGATGGGGAGTGGTCAGTGGTGGCGGGTTGGAGATGGGGAGTGGTCAGTGGTGGCGGGTTGGAGATGGGGAGTGGTCAGTGGTGGCGGGTTGGAGATGGGGAGTGGTCAGTGGTGGCGGGTTGGAGATGGGGAGTGGTCAATGGTGGCGGGTTGGAGATGGGGAGTGGTCAATGGTGGCGGGTTGGAGATGGGGAGTGGTCAGTGGTGACGGGTTGGAGATGGGGAGTGGTCAGTGGTGGCGGGTTGGAGATGGGGAGCGGTCAATGGTGACGGGTTGGAGATGGGGAGTGGTCAATGGTGACGGGTTGGAGATGGGGAGCGGTCAGTGGTGATGGGTTGGAGATGGGGAGTGGTCAGTGGTGACGGGTTGGAGATGGGGAGTGGTCAGTGGTGACGGGTTGGAGATGCAGGAATACTCACCAGGTTTGATTATCTTTCAGGCCAAAGGTCAAGCTAAGCTGGGCCTGAAGGGGATGAAAAATCGGCTGAAGCACAAGGTATTGTGTTGTTGACTTCCTTAATTATTCACCTTTCTCTCCACTGAATTTGTTCACAGGACAGATATGGACGAGGGAGGCCATTCGACCTATCCATCAAAAAAGACCCTAACCTCCCCCCATCACAGCATTCAACAAGTTCGTAAATGATTCCAGGGTTCTCTTCCAACTTACCCAGAGTCCATTCCATGAGCTGAACACTCTATGAAGAACTTCCTGAAATCGGTCCTAAATTTTGCTGCATTGACTCTGTGTCCCTTAGTCCTAAACTCACATTTTACTTGGAATTAGTTTTCCAGATTTACCTTTCCATACCCTTTATGATCTTACTTAGCTCTCTCTTAAGATCCCTTCTCAGTTGACTCTTTATAAGGCTGAAATGCCCAAGTTTGCTCAGTCTTTTAAATCCTGGAATAGGGATGTCACGGTGCTGATTGAATTATTTGCTTTAAGAAGTATTGCAATATTTCAAAACATAATATTGTGGAAACCAAAGGCTTTGATACTCTAATTATACTGATTTTATTTAAATTGCTGCCTCTGCTGCATCCCCCCATCCCCATGCCCACCAAGTCAAACCTCCCCCTTTCCCTCCTGCATCTGTGTCTCTCTCTAGCTTCTCCCCCATTTCCCCACATTCCCTCTCCAAGCTCATCTTGTCCATGAAACCCACCACCTGCTCCTTTGATCTTCCTTATTACTAAACTGCTGACCACCCACCTTCCCAATCTGGCTTCCTGGCCCCCACACTGGCTGACATTGTAAATAGTTCCCTCTCCTCAGGCACTCCCCCTCCCTTTGAAAACTACTCTCATCACCTCCCTCCTCAGAAAACCCACCCTAGAACACTCTGTCCTTGCAAACTCCAACCTGCCTTTTCCTCTCCTAAGTCGTTGAACGTGTTGTCACCTCCCAAATTCGTGCCCATCTTTCCTGCGACTCCGTATTTGAATCAGCTGCCACAGCTCTGAAGGGACCCTAATCAAAGTCACAAATGACATTCTCTGTGACTGTGATCACGGTGCACTATCCCTCCTCATCCTTCTCGACCTCCCTGCAGGTCAACCACACCATTCTCCTCCAACATCTCTCCTCCGTTGTCCAGCTCTGTGTTGTCACACTGCTTGTCCAACATCCAGTCCTGGATGAGCTGCAATTTCCTCCACTTAAACTTTGGAAAGATTGAAACTATTGTCTTCGGTCCCCGCCACAAACTCTGTACCCTTGCTACTGATTCCATCCCCTTCACTGGCCACTGTCTCAGGTTGAACGAGACTGTTCACAACCTCGGCCTCCTATTTGAATCCAAGCATTAGGATCCAACCCCATATCCTCTCCATCACAAAAACTTCCACCTCTGTAATATTGCCCGCCTCCGTCCCTACCTCGGCCATCTGCTGCTGAAAACCTCATTCATGCTTTTGTTACCACCAGACTCTAGTCTCCTGGCCAGCCTCCCATCCTCCATAAACTTCAACTCATCCAAAACTCTGTTGCCCGTATTCTAACTCACACCCAGTCCCACTCATCCATCACCCCTCTGCTCGCTGACCTACATTGGCTCCTGGAACAGCAATGCCTCCAATTTAAAATGCTCATCCTTGTTTTCAAATCTCTCCATGGCCTCGCCCCTCCCTAACTCTGAAACCTCCTCCAGTCCTACAACCCTCCGAGATCTGTACCTTCCAATTATTGCCTCTTGTGCATCCCCCACTCCCTTTGCCTGACCACCAGTGGTTGTGCGTGTGTAGAAATTGCACCCTCTGGTCCAGAGTTTCCGCTGGACGGTGCTGGCTTTTTCAGCGCAATCCAGCCAATTCAGTGCAAAACATGGTGGAATGTCGAATTATGCTGGGCATAACTTGCGGCCAGCGTAATTCGAGTTCCCACGATGTTTTGCGCGGGCAAAAAAAAATCACGCTGAAACTAGCCCCGCCCACAAAACTGGCCACGCCCCCTCGCTCGAAACAGCGAGGACGGTGAGTTTCTGCCGATTGTGTCACCTGGCGTTTAAAATTACGCTGAAGAGCAAAGACACCAGTGGGCACTGTTGAAACATTTTTAAACAGTAAAAAATATAAATTTACTAAGCAACTGACTCGTGTACACCAATAAAAGTAGGAAATGCTTCTGTATAGTTTTTTGAGTCGTTTTCAGTGAGTTTAAATCATGTTGCTCAGAGGCAGAGGACTGGCCACCTTTATTAAAAATGCTCATTTTTAGTGATAAACCCATTTTCAGCTGTATTAATAAAACTGCACCCGGTTACCACTCTTAAATACATCAAGGAATATTTTTGATTGCAAAAAAATGAAGAAATGATTACGCTATTTTAATCTGCCGAATTGCGCTGATGCATGGCAGATTTTACGTTTGTGATTATGTTAACTTGGCGTAACTCAGCGTAAAATGCGCCAGCGCAAATTTTGGCCGCAAGTGGAATCTCCAGGCCTCTGTATTTAGAAGACAAGTGTGAATGTGTGACTGATAGCCGGATTGCTGTGTTTTATACCCAGGCCTGGCCGACGCATTGCCACAGAAACCAACATGTCCGTAAAGGAAATGTGACCGTGTAAACACGGAGAGCCCTGGCTTGACCTTTCACCCTCCAGCTGTGAGGCAGGATAGCTGCTCAGAGCAAGTGATGAATGCTGCTGTTTTATTTATTTCCAGGACCTGGGTGAGGAGCGAGGGGTTCACCGCGGTGGCTCACTGCGGTGTGAACCAGCCGGGGGGCCCGCGTATCAGAGACGCATGCAGACAGAGTGTTTACAGAACCGCCTGCCAATCACCCAGCACTTTGGTCAGGTAAGGAGCATCGGTGACAAGATACAAAAAAAATACAGGTAGGCACCCCATCAGATCGGGCACAATGCCAACTGCATCTTCTCCGACCACTCTCCCCAACACACTGACTGGGGTTCGGTTCTACAGGTGGCCAAGTGGCCACTCTTCATCCTTCATCCAGGGGGCATCTCAGCTGAGCTTGACCCTGACGTGCATTTTTCAGGAAGGATCAGGGGGCGACAGTTGAATGCGGCCGACCCTGGCTGATTTCTTCTTCTCTCCCTCTCCTGCTCCTGGAGGACAGTCGATTGTGGCCCTCCCCACTTTCCCGGTCACTGGGCAGTGGGTTTCCCAACCGAGCCTTAAAGAGACTCGGGAACTGGAGCCGTGCAACTGCAGCCCTGAAAACAGAGTCAAAGATCGAATGAGGGAGGAGAACTAACTGCTCCAATGTTCTCCTGGCCAGCCTCCCTCCTTCCATCCTCCATAAACTTCAGCTCATCCAAAACTCTGCTGCCTGTATCCTAACTCACACCAAGTCCCGTTCACCCACCACCCCTGTGCTCGCTGACTGACATTGGCTCACGGTCTAGCAAAGCCTCGATTTTAAAATTCTCATCCTTGTTTTCAAATCCCTCCATGGCCTCGCCCCTCCCTATCTCTGTAACCTCCTACAACCCTCCGAGATCTCTGCGTTCCTCCAATTCTTGCCTCTTGCGCATTCTCGATTTTAATCACCCCGTCATTGGCGGCCGTGCCTTCAGCTGCCTCGGCCCTAAGCTCTGGAATTCCCATCCTAAATCTCTCCGCCTCTCTACCTCTCTCTCCTCCTTAAAACATACCTCTGACCATTTTGGTCACCTGTCCTAATATCTCCTTATGTGGCTTGGTGTAAATTTTATTTGATAATCGCTCCTGTGAAGCGCCTTGGTGAGTTTTACTATGTTAAAGTTCCTATATAAATGCCAGTTGTTATTGTTGAGAAAAAACACGGGAGCAGACAGCTGGGGATCAAGGATCTCCTGCCAAAGCTGAAATCTGCATTGTGCGGAAGCTCCTGTATCTGAGAATACAGGGCCCAGATTACAGGAATCAGGTTAAATACAAAAAAAACTGTCTCAAGTTTCTGAAACTCTAAATTAAATGCCACTTTTTAATTTTATTTCCTTGAGAGTTTATACCTAGTGACAGAAGTGGACGCAACAACTGGCCTAGGCAGGGAGGGGGGAAATCGGTCAGGGGGGAATCAGTCGGGGTAAAATTGGTCGGGGGGAATCAGTCAGGGGGGAAAATTGCGAAGGGGAAATCGGTCGGGGGGAAATTGGTCGAAGGGAAATTGGTGAGGGAGGGAATTGGTAGCGGGGGAAATCGATCAGGGGTGTATCAGTCGGGGGGGCCCCGCTTCTAACCACCGTCTAGTGACCCTGCTGGAAGGTGCAGGTGTGTGGACTTTAGGTGAGGACAGGATCAGTCTGCTAACACTCTGTCTAGGCCGACCGGATTGGAGGGATCTTGCAGGCTAGAATGAAGTCACCTCAAGATGAGGGGAAGGAATGAGTGAAGAAAATAATTCTTCACACGTCTATTGTGTGACGTGTGACGTGTTGGCACCTGATGTCATGGCAAGAGATAATCTAAAAGTCGAGATGTAATGGTGAATCTATATAAAACCTCTGGACTGTGTGCAGTATTGGGCTCCACTCTATAGGAAGGATGTTGAGGCTGAACAGAAGGTACAACACAAATTCACTAGGATGCTGCCTGATATGAGGAAATACAAATAGGAAGAAAGACTTGGAAAATTGGGGGTGTTTTCATTAGGACAGAGGAGATTATGGGGTGATTTGACAGAGGTATTTAAAATTCTGAAGGGATGGGTCAGAGGAGATAGAAACAGACTGTTCCCAGTGATCGAGGGTCTAGAACGAGGGGACATGGATAGAAGATTACATGTAAGAGATTTAGGACAGACAGCAGGAGAAACTTTATCACACTGAGATTTGTGAGGCTGTAGAATGTATGAACAGAGTTAGTGATTGAAGCAGTCAGTGTCAACATTTAAGAGTAGGTTAGATAGGTGCTTATAGGAAAGGTGGATGAGGAGATGTGGGAACAGGGATTAAAATGTGGAGGATAAACACGGTCTAGTGTTGTAATTTCTCTGATTCTGTGTAGACACAGGAGAAAGAATCGGTCCATCCAGGTCCTGTTTAATATGTAACGTTTTCACTGTCTCTCCTCTAGTCTCGCCCTCGCCGACCAGCCCGTCGTTACACGAACCCTGATGGATTGCCCCCCACTGGGATAGTCAGGTAGCACCTTCCGTTTTTAAATTCCACTTACCAGGTACATTCCCCTCCCCGTCCCCACTCTCAGTTACAGGTGTACACATGTCAAAAGGGCCCATTCAGATTCCCAGAGTATACTGACCCATGGAGTGGGTACACTTCATGTTCACAATACACTCTATCCCAATTCGCTCCGTGTTCACAGTACACTCTGTCCTGGTACGCTCCGTGTTCACAGTATGCTGTGTCCTGGTACGCTCCGTGTTCACAGTACATTCCATATTCATGGTACACTCTGTACCGGTACACTCCATGTTCACAGTACGCTCCATGTTCACAGTACGCTGTGTCCTGGTACGCTCCATGTTCACAGTACGCTCCGTGTTCACGGTACATTCCATATTCATGGTACACTCTGTACCGGTACACTCCATGTTCACAGTACGCTCCATGTTCACAGTACGCTGTGTCCTGGTACGCTCCATGTTCACAGTACGCTCCGTGTTCACGGTACATTCCATATTCATGGTACACTCTGTACCGGTACACTCCATGTTCACAGTACGCTCCATGTTCACAGTACGCTGTGTCCTGGTACGCTCCATGTTCACAGTACGCTCCGTGTTCACAGTACGCTCCGTGTTCACAGTACGCTGTGTCCTGGTACGCTCCATGTTCACAGTACACTCAGTGTTCACGGTACATTCCATATTCATGGTACACTCTGTACCGGTACACTCCATGTTCACAGTATGCTCTGTGTTCACGGTACACTCTGTCCCAGTACGCTGCATGTTCACAGTATGCTCTGTGTTCACGGTACGCTCTGTCCCGGTATGCTCTGTGTTCACGGTACACTCTGTCCCAGTACGCTGCATGTTCACAGTACACTCCGTGTTCACAGTACGCTGTGTCCTAATCCGCTCCATGTTCACAGTACACTCAGTGTTCACAGTACATTCCATATTCATGGTACACTCTGTATCGGTACATTCCATATTCACGGTACACTCTGTCCCAGTACGCTGCATGTTCACGGTACGCTCTGTCCCGGTATGCTCTGTGTTCACGATACGCTTTGTCCCAGTACGCTGCATGTTCACAGTACGCTCTAGCCCAGTATGCTCCGTGTCACATCGGATTCCCTCACGCAGGGGCTCCCTTCACTGTCCCATGGTGTACACCAGTGGTACTCACCGTAAAGCCAGGGGACTCTGGTCCCAGTTCTCCTTCACCCGTGACCTGCTCCCTATGCTGCTGGGCCTCACTCACTGCTTGCCCTTCCGTGGCGTGTCAGCCAAGCTACCACTCAGTTTTATTTTGTCTCCCTTTCTTGCTGTCCAGCATAAGAAGGTCAGAGGGAGGCAGAATTATTCCAGCTTCCAAACAGCAAAATAAAGGGCCCCAGCAAAATGGAACGGTTTACGGGATCTGTTTGGGCCTGGAGTTTTTCTCCCACTGTGAGGAAGTGCCCGGTTCTCAATGGCAGCTGCCACAGTGGCCAATTAAAATCCAAAGCTCACCGTGAATGGAATTGTGGGTACGGGCCCCGTCCCACCACCGAGGGGAACAGGGCCTGTCCGATCACCCCTGGGGTCCAGGCCCCGTCCCACCACCGAGGGGAACAGGGCCTGTCTGATCACCCCTGGGGTCCAGGCCCCGTCCCACCACCGAGGGGATCAGGCCCTGTCCCATCACCTTGGGTGGAGGCCCGCTGAGCCATCCCAACTATTTATTTTCACAGTTTGCTTCGCCTGACCCCATGTGAGGTATTTAAGGTCCCAATGTGGAATCGTTCCCTGGTCAGGCCCTAATATAACGGATCCACAGGAGCCTCTGTTTTGCTGTAAAGGATTTGCTTTGCTTGTGTAGATCAGCCAGTGGGGAGGACGGCCTGGACACCTCACTGGACACCATTGATGATGAGATAATGGACTGCAGCCTCCTGGAGAACGAGGACATGGACCTGCTGGGGGAGATCTTCGACACGCTCAGCACCCAGACAGTGCACGACAAGGGGCTTCTGTACGGGACCCGCAGCCTGGACTTCTTCAACTTAGACTCCATGGAGGACATCCGCAGGGTGAGGCCTTGAACATCGATCCTGCTGGGCCTGCTTACTCCCAGCGGGTCGGTCCCTAAACCCAGAAACCAGCTTCATCTTCAAAGGGGCCTGGCCGCCGACTCCTGGTGTACTTCTAATGTAGCACTCTCTCACCTCTGAGTCAGCAGGTCGAGGGTTCAAGGCCCATTCCAGAGACTTGAACACATAATCCAGGCTGACACTCCCGTATAGTACTGAGGGAGTGCTGCACTGTCAGAGATGCCGTCTTTCGGATGTGGCGTTAAACCAAAATCCGTCTGCCCTCTCAGGTGGATGTTAAAAGATCCATTTATACCTCTATCAACATTACCCAAACAGATCAACTGGTCATTTCTTTTTAAATATTCATTCTCAGAATGTGGACATCGCTGGCAAGGCCGGCATTTATTTGCCCATCCCTAGTTGCCCTTGAGGGACTTGCTCAGCCACTTCAGAGGGCAGTTAAGAGTCAACCACAGTGATGTAGGACTGGCGTCACATATAGGCCAGACCGGGTAAGGACGGCAGGTTTCCTCCCCTAAAGGAGATTAGTGAACCAGATGGGTTTTTGCAACAATCCGGGAGCTTCCTGGTCACTTTCACTCAAAAAGAATCTGGAAATAAAAAAAACTGTTGTTAAGGTGAATTCAAATTCTCAAACTGCCGTGGTGGGATTTGAACTCATGTTCTCTGGATTATTCTGATCCTCTGGATTACTAGTCCAGTAACATAAACACTACACTACTGTCCCCAGATATAGTGTGCGTGTTTATCACATTGCTATCCGTGGGATCATGCTGTGTGTTGAATAGCTGTCACATTTATTTATATGGCACTACTATTGTGTGTGAAGTGCTCGGGGATGTTTCTGAGACCTGTATAAATACACAGCGCTCCTGTTCAGGATTTTATTTTCTTTGAGACAAAATATACAGCTGATGTAGTGGATGGTGTTTATTTCTGTTTCTAACCCATGCACTTGCTGACCGAGGAACGCCTGATGCTGATACTTAGGAGCCCAAAGTATTTCTCATTCCCCCTCCGCCCCAGGGTCGACATTTCTCATCTTGAAGTCCACCCTAAACCTTCAGATTGGAGGAGATAAATCTCTCACTAATTTATTGTTCTTATGTTTGCAGATCAAAGACATCAACCCCAGCGAGGAGGACTTGAACTACAAGAGCAGAAGAGAGTCTGAGCCAGTGGGGCCCAGGATGTGGGGTTTCGATGGTTCTGCAGAGTGTGTCAAGTCCCTTTCAGCTTCCCTGGAGGAAACATCAGGCCTGTCCTCAGTGTCCAACAGCCAACCAGACCTTGGAGATTCAGAGAGTCTCTCAAGCAACAGTCCTGATGAAAACATAGCGTCTCCTGAGGCGGAATCATTGAAACACGACACTCCGAGCGACTGTAATTCAGAGGACCCTGGACCGATGGACGAATCTTCATCCAGTTCACCATCTGGCAAAGCCAATGAAAAGTGTAGCGGGATTCACTGGGATAAAGGATCTTCCCCGGCCCAGCCCAGTGGAATAGTGGCTGAAAATGGAGATTCTCAACTACAGGCGAGTGAGGCCAGAAATGAAATCCTAAATGACGGGTCAGTCTCCCTCGGTGCACCTTTACAGATCGATGGCCTTAACCTGAAACCTTCTACAGAAGAATACAAGAACCTCAAAGGACAAGAAGTGGAGGTGGATCATGTCACAAGTCCAGTAAAGTACACTGAGAGTAGCCCTCACAAGCCCAACAACACTGAACAATCTCCTCCACCAACAACTCCTAAAACATCAGCTGCAGGGCTAAGAGATAGGCTGACAGCCCAGGCTTTTGAAGGCAATGGAGGAATAGATATGAAGGAGGAAAGCTCCAGTGGTCAGGAAATGGGGCCTACAGAGCAGGCTTCGCGTACAGAGGCCAGCTGTCCCGAAAGAGCAAAAAGCCCAGACTCTGCACCTGCTCCTACACCTGGCGCAACTCCCAGCCTGCAGTCAGCGCTGAGCTACTTTCAGGCCCGAGCTGGGGAGCAGAAGGCTGACACCATAAAAGGCAATGTCCGCGCATCGCCCCCCTCGCCAGGTAGGGCCCTGGGTAAATATGGCAGTGTCTATGGCAAAACCGAGTTGAAAGATCAGGGCAAAGCGAGCAAGGCCCTCTCTGAACCCATCACCCACACCCCCACCCCCACTAATGGGAGCCCAACAGGCGAAACGGTGTCTCAGGAGAGTGAGGTGCACCAGTCAGAGTCAGCGGCACCCACTTCTGACAAAGATCCGGACATTACACCCCCAAGAAAAGTTTCAGAGCTTAAAAAGAGATTTGAATCCTAGCAAATGACTAAAGGTATAGCAATGTTTTCAATGGTTGGGGCGTGTCCCTGCTTAACTAAGTATTGAATAAGACCTTGAATAAGTTGGTAGAAATCTTTACTTTGTGGCCTTGACAGTAAGTTGCTGCCCTCGTATATCCCTTAATACACTGAGCCACACAGTCGTTATTGGGCCGCACATCATCATCATCATCAAAGTTTTTTTTTAAATATGCAGAGAAACTGAGCTGAAGCCTCTAAAAAACGAGTGATGATAGACTTAAAGGGGAGATCTTTGATTTGCCCTTCAACCTCTGTCCAACACAGCTTCCTGGACCAGACTTTGGTGAGATGAGCTGAAGCTGTGAGGGGATTGCTGCTTTCAAATTAGGCCAATATAGTTCTGAATTTTCTAAATTTAAAAAAGAGTGACATGCACCAGATGGACCCAGAGTGGACGTAGGGTACTCACCCAATGAGCTTTGCCAGTGTATAAATAACATTTTTAGTTATAATGCCAGGTGGTTGGTGAAGGTCAGATATTTTGTGTGCTACAGTAGCGGCCACTGGCCAGCTGGGGTGATGGTGCCCCAATATGTGATGATTGATAACTTGCAGCAACACTCACAAAGGAAATGTTCAATTAAAGGGCAACAAAAAGGAAGGGACCTGCATTTATATAGCGCCTTTCACAACCTCAGGATATTCCAAAATGCTTTACAGCCAATGAAGTATTTTTGAACAGTACTGACTGTTGTAATGTAGGAAACACAGCAGCCAATTTGTACAAAGCAAGCTCCCACAAACAGCATTGTGATAACAACCAGATAATCTGTTTTGTGATGTTGGTTGAGGGATAAATATTGGCCAAGACACCAGGGGAAACTCCTCTGCTCTTCTTTGAATAATGCCATGGGATCTTTTACCTGAGGGGGCAGACGGAGGCTCAGTTTAACGTCTCATCCGAAAGACGGCACCTCCGACGGTGCAGCACTCTCAGTGAAATTATCTGTCAGACTGTCCTGTGTGAGATATTAGTATAACCAACTGGAATACTGTGTGAACTAACTGAACCCCATCTGTTAACGCATGCAATTTTAAAAAATTATTTCCCCTTTGAGAATAAAAAGCTGATTTGCACTAAAGATCATTTGTCAATCTCATTACTTGGGAGATAGTCACTGGGGTATGGAATTGGGATCGAAAAGAGCTGCCACGGTTAGCGAAAATGGTGGCACCAACTTGAGGGGCCGACTCATCGCCCCAGTTTACTACTGCAGGCATCACGCCATCTTACTGCTCCAGGCGTCGTATGATTTTAACTTCGCTATCCAAGCTTACTGCATAGTCCATGGATAAATTTCCACAATCTCTTCCCTTTTGTTTAGTAAAACACATGATAGCTGATAGTCCTCCTGGGACTATACTGTGGAGGTGGGGAAATTTATCCTAGGATTGTGCACTCGGGTTTGGGAAGTTTACCCAAACCCAGTGCACAATCTCCGGCTATCAGCCACAGCAGCTTTTTCTGGTCCTGGTCCCATCCATAACTATGATTGGTGACACATGGACCGGCTTTTGTTTCATAATCTAAGAAACTTGTTAACTTCCCACAAGATTGCACACCGGAGTTAAGACCACGTGTAGTATTCAGGTGAAGCGGAGGTAGAGGGTCGGGGAGAACGAGAGCAGGATTCACACACCTAATTTAAAGTCAACATTGTCATTATTAGTAGTTAAAGTATTATAAAGATTAAATAGCAAAACTCACAGCAATTTGAGCATAATAGTTTCTCTGAAGTACAGGCTGAGGAGCTGGGCGAGACGTTACAGCACCAGCCTGGTGAGAAGGTGAATTACAATGTGACAAGTTAACATCGGCTGTTTCTGTTATAAATTAGGATGCAAGAATTTAAAATGGGAAAAACTAGCACTAAAGTGCGACAAAAACATGGCAACAGGAAGTGCAGTTTTCTAGACAGGAAGTGCGTGCAGATATAAGACTTACGATACATTAGATTATAGACTGTCCACAATGTTAATATAAATTTCTATCTCACACTTTTAAAGTGTGTAACAAAACAAAGGAACTCTCAAGGAACATAAAATACCAGAGCAAGAATGTCTGTAGTCTCTTAATTGATGTCTCTATAAACTCACCTAGTGTTTACTTAACAGCAGCAGCCTCTTGGCCTTGATATCAACTGATCTAGTGTTTACTTAACAGCAATGAGACTTTATAGCCTTGAAGAGACACGATATGATGTTCCTTGCCTTTATAAAACAGCACATCCTCCAACTTACTGTGATTCAGGGAGATTTGCTAGTTTTATATATAAATGTTTTATATCTAGTGTAAGACCGTTACATCAAGATCCGCCACACAAAATAAAAACATGATGTTTCCTGGGAAATTTGAAGCAATCAGGAAGACACTAACATTTACCTTTCTGTCTCAAGCATATCTCTCACAAATCTCTCCAAATTATTTGTGCCCATATTGATTTCTCACCCATCCTCTGACTATAAAACACATCTTCCAAGTTTCACCATAGACGATCCACTCGGTTAAATAACCACAGAGTCCGTCGTTAGCCACATAATGAGACTGCGGCAGGAAACAAGGTGACAAGAAACCAGCCCCTAGACCGGGGGAGTCCTCGTATCCTGAAGCTCATTACACTGCAATGTCTAGTGAAGGTTATTGAGCAAGACAAGGGTAAACCCTAGATCCCAGTGTTTCCAAGACGGCGCGAGCAGTTTACAGCACAAGGTTTTGTTAAAAATACAATCTAAAAATTAATTTAAACATTCTTTTAAATTACATTACAGTGAAGGCAGCAAAAGGTCTTCATCACGTCACCAACACCAGCGTGACTGAAATCTGTGACATCATAACAGGAAGTAGTAGCCCGTCGACATTATTCGACAAGTTCAAGAGAGTCCTTACATTGGTACAAATCGGGAGAATGGGGGGGGTGGGGGGAAATAACAGGAAAAACAGGGGGGTGGGGGGAGAATAACAGGAAAAACAGAGGGGTGGGGGGAGAATAACAGGAAAAACGGAGGGGTGGGGGGGAGAATAACAGGGGGATAGCTGAGTTGTTACATTGCTGAGGAACAATTCTTGTTTCACTGCAATGTAAAGATAATTGTGGGAGAGCATTCTTCTTCCTGGGGATCGCTCTGGGTCTCTTCCTAATTTAGAGCATCTTCTACACAGATCCAGTTACAGTGCAAGTCAACTCCCCTCCTTCCTTCCTGAACACCTTTGCTATTTTTAAAAATAAAATTGATCTCGGATTGGAAACCCCTCGGAAACATTTGCCCGAACACCCGTCTCCATTCCGCAGGATCGAGTGCCTCACGTCCAGCAGCTGACAGGGCAGCCGGACTGTCGAGGGTTCAGTATTGGTGGGGCAATGCTTAGCACTCGGAGTCGGGGGGCTGACTTTAGCCGGCCGTGTCTGAGGGATTCCACCCGACCCAGAGGCGCCCGTGGAGCAGCAGTGCAGTGTAACTGGATCATTTCAATATGGACGAGGTACTCGACTGAAAACATTAAAGTAAAAAGGGAAATACTTTGTCCTGTAATCAGCTCCCTGCTAAATATCCTTCGCATTTAACCTTACAACAAAACAAATCAGTAAAATGGCAAAGGTCACGGAATCTCCCTCATAATTAACGACGGTCTCCAAGCGACGGTCGGCATCGTTGCTCTCCCAGCTAATTACACTAATAGTCAGCAGTGGTCTGGATGGCCCCGCGGTATTACCATGGCGGAGGCAGCTGCGGGGGGGGGGGGGGGGGTTGCCGACTAGATGAGGCGTTCCTCCGGCGGCAGCTTCAGGCCGTGGTTGACTTGCGTCCGGGCCCCAATCTGCTCCTGCCGGCTCGGGTTGTACGTCCCCTCTTCTCTGCGCTTTCCTTTCAGCTTTATGAAGACCACGGCGAGGATGATGATGATGAGCAGCACGCCACCGATCACGCACGGAGCCACGATGGCAGCAATCTGTTAAAATAGTGTCAACGCACGCAGTTCAGTTAAGGGACGGTCAGCAGCTACTCCCATTCTCACATCAGCGAGCCCAAATTACTCACATCTTCCAATTTTTCTCCCCTGAAGGTGTTAGGCCGCAAGGAGGGAAGAGATATTTCACCCCATCCTATTCTGGGGGCACGGCAGAATGTTTCCCATCTCCTCCACCCCTTCACCGTCTGAGGGCAGTGTCAGGCCCGTGTCTGGACGCCATTACTGCTACTCTACAAGCAGATACTAGGAGGGGCACAAGGGCAGCCCAAAGGTAACTGTCCAACCCGGTCTCTGATCCACACCTCCCCGGTGATGGTCCGGCTGAGATTACAAACTCTCTAGGAAGGCAGGAGGTGAGGGAGACGTCTTTGGTAGAAGCCCACCCATCACCCCATGCACCAAGAATGAAGGTCATCGACACACGACCAGTAACCAGTCCCGACACAGAACCAATCAGCAAGGTATAACCAAAAGGAAGAGAGAATGTTGCTTACTGGTACTTCTGATCCAGGCGCAGTTGTGAAATTCGGGCTTGTCGTAGAATTCCCTGTGGCAAAAAAAAAATCAAAGGAATTTTGTTTCCAAATAAATACAACATCGATATGAACAAATGATCAGTGAGAACACTTCCTGGTCAAAGGTGAAAGCCAGTTGAAACTGGGAGGGCAAAGTTCTCGGATGTTAAATTAACAAGGTACTCTAGAAAGTAAAGACCTTCGACATCTGGTTCCCACACGGGAGGATCCACCTCGGAAGGGACACTTCACGCAAACCGTGAATCACTGTACGGGCTCAGACTCCGAACCCCACAGGCCAGGAGACCCCCAGTTCTATGCCGAGGTGCCCAATCCCAGCTGGTGCAGTGGTCGGGGTTTAACAATCCGCCTCAGCATGTACCCCATGTCTCCTCCCCCAGTTAGAGAAGAAAAAGTTGGGGTTCCCAGTCCTGTTCGCGATTCAGTGACCCCACTGGAATTCCGTGCGTGTCGATGATGGGAAGACGAGGTGAGGTTATAATGTTTGATACCCTGCTAGCACTGGGCCACTTGTACAAAGTACCAAAGGACAACTTAAACCCAGGGAAACGGACCCCAATAGAGGTCAAAGCGTCAAGTTGGGAGGGAGGAAATCTTTGGAGAAATTTGAAACAAAAAGAGCACAGCTCTCTTTTCCGATACCTGTTACAAGGTCACTTTTTAAAATCGAGACCAAGGTGTCAGAACTTGTGCCAAATGTCGGTGGAGCAGGTGCAGAAACAAAAATGCATGAATTTATCAGGCAAAGACTCTCCCACTGCACCTGGGAGCAGGGCTTCTGACTCTCCCCCCCCCCCCCCCCCCCAGACTGCACCTGGGAGCAGGGCTTCTGACTGCCCCCCCGCCCCAGACTGCTGAACTAAAACCTATAAAATGGGGCGGGGGGAAACTGGAAAATGAGGCTTTGTAAAGCCAGTGACGGTGATATAATGAAGTTGGCACTGGCTGTGCAAAACTCCGATTAGAGCCAAGACCCATTATGATAGCAACAGGTGCACCCTGAAGATCGTGCCAGAATCATGCGACACACAGTTACACGATAATTCACAAATTTATTATATTTCACTCATCACCATCACAGACAGTAATTAAAGGCCTGTTGTGAGCACTGAACAGATCAGTCTGGCCTGGTTCATATAGACAATCACCGAGGACGGGGGAAAGAGAGCAATGGAGACATCTCCTCCCTGGGCAGTTATTGTTTTCTTGGCATGGATCATGAAACCTTCTCCTTTCCTCCTCTCCAGCTCCAATTCCCAGAACTGCCCCAATTTCCCCTTCCAACCCTTTACAGTTGGTTACACCCCTTCCCCATCTTCCCCCCTCCCCTCCAGTTGACACTATAAGCCAGCAGACCTATAGGCCTGGGCCTGGGCCTGGTTAGTGAGTAATCCTCTCAGCCACCTCACTCTTGCCTTCTTCATGTTTCATTAGGCACCGTATACAGAGCAAGCATCAGTCCATCCCCCACTTCCTGTTCACACCACCATTGGGTAATAATTAACCAATAATCACCAACAGGGCCAGCAAACATTCTCAGTTGTTTACTCACCACCTCCTGAGCCTGCTTTAAACATCAATTAACTTCCGCCTCTGGGAAAGCTGTTATTTGAAGAAAATATATTTTATTTCTCAGAGAAACCTTTAGAGACGGCGCTGGTTGGGATGGGGAGACTCAGAGATGGTGCTGGTTGGGATGGGGAGACTCAGAGACGGTGCTGGTTGGGATGGGGAGAATCAGAGACGGTGCTGGTTGGGATGGGGAGAATCAGAGACGGTGCTGGTTGGGATGGGGAGACTCAGAGACGGTGCTGGTCGGGATGGGGAGAATCAGAGACGGTGCTGGTCGGGATGGGGAGAATCAGAGACGGTGCTGGTCGGGATGGGGAGACTCAGAGATGGTGCTGGTTGGGATGGGGAGAATCAGAGACGGTGCTGGTCGGGATGGGGAGAATCAGAGACGGTGCTGGTCGGGATGGGGAGAATCAGAGACGGTGCTGGTTGGGATGGGGAGACTCAGAGACGGTGCTGGTTGGGATGGGGAGACTCAGAGACGGTGCTGGTTGGGATGGGGAGACTCAGAGACGGTGCTGGTTGGGATGGGGAGACTCAGAGACGGTGCTGGTTGGGATGGGGAGACTCAGAGACGGTGCTGGTTGGGATGGGGAGACTCAGAGACGGTGCTGGTTGGGATGGGGAGACTCAGAGATGGTGCTGGTTGGGATGGGGAGAATCAGAGACGGTGCTGGTTGGGATGGGGAGAATCAGAGACGGTGCTGGTCGGGATGGGGAGACTCAGACGGCAAAGATGTGAGAAAGAAACGGAGAGCTGGAGACGGAGAGATTAGCAAACCAGGTCATCGCGAAACAAACTGCTACTCACCAACACCAAGAGAAACATAAAGGCAGGGAGAGAGAGTTGAGAGGAATTACATAGAATTTACAGCACAGAAACAGGCCATTCGGCCCAACTGGTCTATGCTGGTGTTTATGCTCCACATCAGCCTCCTCACTCTACTTCATCTCACCCGATCAGCATAATCTTCTATTCCTTTCTCCCTCATGTGTTTATCGAGCTTCCCCTTAAATGCAGCTGTGCTATTCGCCTCAACCACTCCTTGTGGTAGTGAGTTCCACATTCTCACCACTCTCTGGGTAAAGAAGTTTCTCCTGAATTCCCTATTGGATTTATTAGTGACTATCTTAGATTTATTACCTCTTGGAGAAGCACAAGCCTTTTTGTACTAGTGTCAGAGAACTGGGAAAGATAAGAAACGGGCTCTTTCACCTTGAAAGGCAGTGAGAGGATACTGTATGGGAGTAAACGGGGCATAAATGGTACAGATAAAATAAATTTGGAACACTTTCAAGGTTAGCAGAGGGTTCAAATTTAAGAAAACTACAAAAAGACAAAGTCAAGGTAAGATTGTGACTTGAAAGTGAGGAATATTAAAAAAAAGTGTGGGGAGGAAGCAGGAGAGTGGGATGAGACTAGGTGGCTTATGGAGAAATATACTGGTACAAATTCGATGGGCTGAATGGCCTGTTTCTATGCTGAAACATTCTGCAAATTCTCGAGCAGCTGGACAGTGACCCAGCCCCGCTGCCTTGGGACGGGGGAGGAGTTTCAACAATAATCTGATATTTCAATGTCAACTCAGTATCAGGAACTGGAGCCCTGAAATCCACTTAAATCACAATCTCTTTTCAAAAAATAGTTTAATGCTGGAGCAGTGATTGGCAGAACTACAAACAGATTGGTACTCAATGACACCTGCTGGAAAGAGTTCACACGCATGTGTAAGTGTGCACTGGTATTTATAAACTGTGCAAATACCACATGTTGTGACTTGTGTACACATTGTGTAACACTAATTACTGATGGTAATTAAAAGGTACTTCAGGATTCCATCAAGTGACAAGACATTACAAAATAACAAGGACTGCTGAAACCCCAACAGTCAAATTAAAGAAAGAACTTCCATTTATGAAGCATTTTTCACACCCTCAAATCGTGACAACGCAGGTCACAGTCAGTGAAGTACTTTTTGAAGTGTAGTCACTGTTGTAATGTAGGAAAACGCAGCAGCAATTTGCACACAGCAAGATCCCACAAATAGCAATGAGATAAATGAACAGATAATCTCTTTTTAGTGATGTGTTGAGGGATAAATATTGGCCAGGACACTGGGGAAAACTCCCTGCTCTTCTTTGAATATTCTCATGGGATTTTTTACGTCCACCTGAGGGGGCAGATGGAGCCTCAGTTTAACGTCTCATAGAAATATGCAGCAATCCCTCAGGGAGCGAGAGCCTGGATTATGGGTTCAAATTCTGGGGTGGAACCCAAACCCCAACCTTCTAACTCAGAGGCAAGAATGCGACCCACTGAGCTAAACTGATATTAAGGGCACAATGATCAAAGATAACCTGACACGGAATCCCCCTCCTGATCACTACCCAGAGGTGTGTCTGGGAAGACGGTGTCAGCCTCTGCTGTCACTTGAAGAATGGCCGTTTTCCATTATCTGATCACAGCTGGGCTCGGGATAGGAGAGTTACAACTGGCCTCAGTCTCCCTGGTGGTGTAGAGACACACAGCCAGGATTGATGCTCCTGATTGGTGTTCAGCAACCTCTGGGTGAGGACAAGATCAGGGTTAGCTATGATGCCCCCATGGTCAAATAGCCTACTAACAGTGGCTATGTGGGTTGCTACTGGAGGGCAGCCATTGGCTGTTGGACTGCTCCCCAACATCAATCAGTGGCTCCTACAGAGGAGGAACAAGATAATCAGCGATTAAATTGAAAGGTCAATGAAAAACGTTTATTAAGTTCCAGGGTGCAACACTTGGTGCATAGATTTTACAACTAGTCACCCCACCCCCGCTCCTCCATCATCGTCCCCCTTCCCCGCTCCTCCATCATCGTCCCCCACCCCCGCTCCTCCATCATCGTCCCCCACCCCCGCTCCTCCATCATCGTCCCCCTTCCCCGCTCCTCCATCATCGTCCCCCTTCCCCGCTCCTCCATCATCGTCCCCCACCCCCGCTCCTCCATCATCGTCCCCCTTCCCCGCTCCTCCGTCATCGTCCCCCACCCCCGCTCCTCCATCATCGTCCCCCTTCCCCGCTCCTCCGTCATCGTCCCCCACCCCCGCTCCTCCGTCATCGTCCCCCTTCCCCGCTCCTCCGTCATCGTCCCCCACCCCCGCTCCTCCATCATCGTCCCCCTTCCCCGCTCCTCCATCATCGTCCCCCTTCCCCGCTCCTCCGTCATCGTCCCCCACCCCCGCTCCTCCATCATCGTCCCCCTTCCCCGCTCCTCCATCATCGTCCCCCACCCCCGCTCCTCCATCATCGTCCCCCTTCCCCGCTCCTCCATCATCGTCCCCCACCCCCGCTCCTCCATCATCGTCCCCCACCCCCGCTCCTCCATCATCGTCCCCCTTCCCCGCTCCTCCATCATCGTCCCCCACCCCCGCTCCTCCATCATCGTCCCCCTTCCCCGCTCCTCCATCATCGTCCCCCACCCCCGCTCCTCCATCATCGTCCCCCACCCCCGCTCCTCCATCATCGTCCCCCACCCCCGCTCCTCCATCATCGTCCCCCTTCCCCGCTCCTCCATCATCGTCCCCCACCCCCGCTCCTCCATCATCGTCCCCCTTCCCCGCTCCTCCATCATCGTCCCCCACCCCCGCTCCTCCATCATCGTCCCCCTTCCCCGCTCCTCCATCATCGTCCCCCTTCCCCGCTCCTCCATCATCGTCCCCCACCCCCGCTCCTCCATCATCGTCCCCCTTCCCCGCTCCTCCATCATCGTCCCCCACCCCCGCTCCTCCATCATCGTCCCCCACCCCCGCTCCTCCATCATCGTCCCCCTTCCCCGCTCCTCCATCATCGTCCCCCTTCCCCGCTCCTCCATCATCGTCCCCCACCCCCGCTCCTCCATCATCGTCCCCCTTCCCCGCTCCTCCATCATCGTCCCCCACCCCCGCTCCTCCATCATCGTCCCCCTTCCCCGCTCCTCCATCATCGTCCCCCACCCCCGCTCCTCCATCATCGTCCCCCACCCCCGCTCCTCCATCATCGTCCCCCACCCCCGCTCCTCCATCATCGTCCCCCACCCCCGCTCCTCCATCATCGTCCCCCACCCCCGCTCCTCCATCATCGTCCCCCACCCCCGCTCCTCCATCATCGTCCCCCACCCCCGCTCCTCCATCATCGTCCCCCTTCCCCGCTCCTCCATCATCGTCCCCCACCCCTCCATCATCGTCCCTTCCCCGCTCCTCCATCATCGTCCCCCTTCCCCGCTCCTCCATCATCGTCCCCCTTCCCCGCTCCTCCATCATCGTCCCCCTTCCCCGCTCCTCCATCATCGTCCCCCACCCCCGCTCCTCCATCATCGTCCCCCTTCCCCGCTCCTCCATCATCGTCCCCCACCCCCGCTCCTCCATCATCGTCCCCCACCCCCGCTCCTCCATCATCGTCCCCCACCCCCGCTCCTCCATCATCGTCCCCCTTCCCCGCTCCTCCATCATCGTCCCCCACCCCCGCTCCTCCATCATCGTCCCCCACCCCCGCTCCTCCATCATCGTCCCCCTTCCCCGCTCCTCCATCATCGTCCCCCACCCCCGCTCCTCCATCATCGTCCCCCACCCCCGCTCCTCCATCATCGTCCCCCACCCCCGCTCCTCCATCATCGTCCCCCTTCCCCGCTCCTCCGTCATCGTCCCCCACCCCCGCTCCTCCATCATCGTCCCCCACCCCCGCTCCTCCATCATCGTCCCCCTTCCCCGCTCCTCCATCATCGTCCCCCACCCCCGCTCCTCCATCATCGTCCCCCTTCCCCGCTCCTCCATCATCGTCCCCCTTCCCCGCTCCTCCATCATCGTCCCCCACCCCCGCTCCTCCATCATCGTCCCCCACCCCCGCTCCTCCATCATCGTCCCCCACCCCCGCTCCTCCATCATCGTCCCCCACCCCCGCTCCTCCATCATCGTCCCCCTTCCCCGCTCCTCCATCATCGTCCCCCTTCCCCGCTCCTCCATCATCGTCCCCCACCCCCGCTCCTCCATCATCGTCCCCCTTCCCCGCTCCTCCGTCATCGTCCCCCACCCCCGCTCCTCCATCATCGTCCCCCTTCCCCGCTCCTCCGTCATCGTCCCCCACCCCCGCTCCTCCATCATCGTCCCCCACCCCCGCTCCTCCATCATCGTCCCCCACCCCCGCTCCTCCATCATCGTCCCCCACCCCCGCTCCTCCGTCATCGTCCCCCACCCCCGCTCCTCCATCATCGTCCCCCACCCCCGCTCCTCCATCATCGTCCCCCTTCCCCGCTCCTCCATCATCGTCCCCCACCCCCGCTCCTCCATCATCGTCCCCCTTCCCCGCTCCTCCATCATCGTCCCCCACCCCCGCTCCTCCATCATCGTCCCCCACCCCCGCTCCTCCATCATCGTCCCCCACCCCCGCTCCTCCATCATCGTCCCCCACCCCCGCTCCTCCATCATCGTCCCCCTTCCCCGCTCCTCCATCATCGTCCCCCTTCCCCGCTCCTCCATCATCGTCCCCCACCCCCGCTCCTCCATCATCGTCCCCCTTCCCCGCTCCTCCATCATCGTCCCCCACCCCCGCTCCTCCATCATCGTCCCCCACCCCCGCTCCTCCATCATCGTCCCCCACCCCCGCTCCTCCATCATCGTCCCCCTTCCCCGCTCCTCCATCATCGTCCCCCACCCCCGCTCCTCCATCATCGTCCCCCACCCCCGCTCCTCCATCATCGTCCCCCTTCCCCGCTCCTCCATCATCGTCCCCCACCCCTCCATCATCGTCCCTTCCCCGCTCCTCCATCATCGTCCCCCTTCCCCGCTCCTCCATCATCGTCCCCCTTCCCCGCTCCTCCATCATCGTCCCCCTTCCCCGCTCCTCCATCATCGTCCCCCACCCCCGCTCCTCCATCATCGTCCCCCTTCCCCGCTCCTCCATCATCGTCCCCCACCCCCGCTCCTCCATCATCGTCCCCCACCCCCGCTCCTCCATCATCGTCCCCCACCCCCGCTCCTCCATCATCGTCCCCCACCCCCGCTCCTCCATCATCGTCCCCCACCCCCGCTCCTCCATCATCGTCCCCCACCCCCGCTCCTCCATCATCGTCCCCCTTCCCCGCTCCTCCATCATCGTCCCCCACCCCCGCTCCTCCATCATCGTCCCCCTTCCCCGCTCCTCCATCATCGTCCCCCACCCCCGCTCCTCCATCATCGTCCCCCTTCCCCGCTCCTCCATCATCGTCCCCCTTCCCCGCTCCTCCATCATCGTCCCCCACCCCCGCTCCTCCATCATCGTCCCCCACCCCCGCTCCTCCATCATCGTCCCCCTTCCCCGCTCCTCCATCATCGTCCCCCACCCCCGCTCCTCCATCATCGTCCCCCTTCCCCGCTCCTCCATCATCGTCCCCCTTCCCCGCTCCTCCATCATCGTCCCCCACCCCCGCTCCTCCATCATCGTCCCCCTTCCCCGCTCCTCCATCATCGTCCCCCTTCCCCGCTCCTCCATCATCGTCCCCCTTCCCCGCTCCTCCATCATCGTCCCCCACCCCCGCTCCTCCATCATCGTCCCCCTTCCCCGCTCCTCCATCATCGTCCCCCTTCCCCGCTCCTCCATCATCGTCCCCCTTCCCCGCTCCTCCATCATCGTCCCCCTTCCCCGCTCCTCCATCATCGTCCCCCTTCCCCGCTCCTCCATCATCGTCCCCCACCCCCGCTCCTCCATCATCGTCCCCCACCCCCGCTCCTCCATCATCGTCCCCCACCCCCGCTCCTCCATCATCGTCCCCCTTCCCCGCTCCTCCATCATCGTCCCCCACCCCCGCTCCTCCATCATCGTCCCCCACCCCCGCTCCTCCATCATCGTCCCCCTTCCCCGCTCCTCCATCATCGTCCCCCACCCCCGCTCCTCCATCATCGTCCCCCACCCCCGCTCCTCCATCATCGTCCCCCACCCCCGCTCCTCCATCATCGTCCCCCTTCCCCGCTCCTCCATCATCGTCCCCCTTCCCCGCTCCTCCATCATCGTCCCCCACCCCCGCTCCTCCATCATCGTCCCCCACCCCCGCTCCTCCATCATCGTCCCCCACCCCCGCTCCTCCATCATCGTCCCCCACCCCCGCTCCTCCATCATCGTCCCCCACCCCCGCTCCTCCATCATCGTCCCCCACCCCCGCTCCTCCATCATCGTCCCCCACCCCCGCTCCTCCATCATCGTCCCCCTTCCCCGCTCCTCCATCATCGTCCCCCACCCCTCCATCATCGTCCCTTCCCCGCTCCTCCATCATCGTCCCCCTTCCCCGCTCCTCCATCATCGTCCCCCTTCCCCGCTCCTCCATCATCGTCCCCCACCCCCGCTCCTCCATCATCGTCCCCCACCCCCGCTCCTCCATCATCGTCCCCCACCCCCGCTCCTCCATCATCGTCCCCCACCCCCGCTCCTCCATCATCGTCCCCCACCCCCGCTCCTCCATCATCGTCCCTTCCCCGCTCCTCCATCATCGTCCCCCTTCCCCACTCCTCCATCATCGTCCCCCACCCTTCTCATCCTTTGTATCCCCCATTTCAGTGACAATCTTCAGCCCCATCAACCCCACGCTCTCTCTCCCTAAACTCTTCCCCTTCACGCCCTCTCCCCCCTTCCCCAAAACTCTCCTTCAAGCCTATCTCTTCGTCTTAATCTGGGGTCAACTCCCCCAACCCTTCTCTCACCACAGCTGTCACCTCTCTGGGACATTTTATGTTAAAGACGGTTTATCAATGCAAGTGATGTACCAACACATTATTTCTGTGCTGAACACCAAGAAACATTTTATTCAATGATAGTCCTCTGTTGCTTTGGCTCGCTGAAAGTTGTTTTCACAAGTTAGAAAGGGGGAGGTCCCACAGTGAATCAATGATTGCACAGACAAGCACCTCCACCGGAGTCTATTTCCAGCTGAGTCACTCCAAAGAGAATTTGTCCTCTGGGGAATTCAGAGAAGCTGAAACTGGTTTAGTCAAATCAGACTCAGCTGTTCTTGGTCTGTGCAGTTTCAGGAAATGTTGCTTTAAATTGTTAAACTATAAAACACTGAACACAGGCAACAGCCTCAAGAGCGAGAGTGAAAGTATTTGAGTTCAAAGTTCCAGCAGACTCCCCCTGGACCTTTTATATGGGCCACGTGAAGCCAGATAAAGAGCTGCCTCTGTTTGTAGTTTAAGTAAATCTTATGAAAATACAGCAGAATATTTCCAGCTCCCTCGCCCAACAATTTACTCCCCTCTTGTCCTGAAGGTGCTGACTCGTGTCAGCAGTTCCACACTGCCAGTCACCCTCCGGTACTCCTTCATGTGTGAGCTTTCGACATTGAGTGGCAGCAGGCAATTAAACCTGAGGAGGCATCACAGCCCAGGCTTGTCCACATGCAGGGCCGAGAGGAGAGAGAGACCCTCGGCTGATTGTAGCAGCCAACAACCGATCGTATAACTCAGCACAGTCCACGGAATGAACAAGGCCCTTCCTGCTCTGACTGGCTCAGTAACTCACTGGTCAGGTCCTCTGCCAGCTGACCCACGGAGGGGGTGCAGTTGTCGGAGAGTTTGTAATTTCATCTAGGGTTTGAAGCTCATCTTTTCAGTAACCCCAATCGCCCATCGAGGTTCATTGCTGCATAGAGAGAGGGAGGGGCTCCAATGGGAGAGTGAAGATAATGGAGAAGTGAGCTTTGATTGGACAAATACTCTCATCTCATCCTTGACCTTGCTTGTAAAATGCCACTGAAACCGATCTCATCATGAACACAGCACAGGTCAAAGGTCACTCTGTTAATGGCTTCTTTCCCATGGGGAAGCCTTATGTCTCCATTGGTGCCTCATCACTGCACCATATCATTAATATGGATGAGTTACAGGCCCGAGCCTGCACTCCACTAGTCCACGGCACATTCAAAATATCAACCCTCACCCTCACTGCATGGGGCCTTGGGAGGGCAACAGCCTGAACCCACCAGTCACGTCATGACCTGGGTCAGAGACCATAACTCACCTTGAATGATACAAAAACATTGCACCTTTTCCCCAAGTTTGAACCATTGGTCGGATTACACAGGAACATGGCCGGAAAAAGACCAAAGTCCATCTAGTTCACCACCTACCGACCTGGTAGTCACGATGACAATGGAGTAATCATAGTAATCAATCTCTATCAATGAGTCTACAACAGACCCAGACATGAGGCGAGGAAAACCCCCAGTGGTGGAGAGCTTTGGGAACCATAGGTCCAAAGTCTCCTGTTCCTCCCGAGCCTGTTACACCCACCACACGTCATGTCTCAAATTACTCGTATACTGGATCCCAAAATCTCCATTCCATTTTAAAATGAGCCCTGACCAGGCCTGCAGAGACTGGCCCCATTGCACCTCCCCTCAAAGCTCTGAAAATAACTCACCAACATGAAATTGAGCTAAGCTTTTGCCAGCAGCCTGTAGACACAGCAGGGAGAAGGCTAGACGATGCAGCGGACCCTCCATCGCAGCATCGACAGTCACCGCAGCTGAACCACTCCAATCGAGCTGTCCTCCGGTCCTTGTGAAACTCAGGTTAAATAGTTCTGAACATTGCAGATCCCCAACAGGTCCAAAGCCAGTCAAGCACGTCAATCAACTCTGGTAGAACCTTCCAGACGTTCAGCTGTGCAGCACGGCAGCTGATAGAACCTTTGTCTGGACTGACACAAGTGATCCCGTGCCTGTGCGTTCCGGGGCGATCCCTGCAACGGTCACTGTGATACACGGAAGCTCCACCTTCAAAACGTTGCTGCAAGGATCCCACAAGTTATACGGAATTCACCTTCTCCGATGTTAATTTCCTCCCAGCTCCAGAAAGTTCTAAAAAAAATTGTATTTAATGTAAAAAAAAATGCTTTAATAACCGTGGCATCATAATTAGCCTCAGTACCTCAGGGTAAAGGGGGGATGGGAGGGCATCAATCAGAGATGCTGCTCCTAATGAGTCTCCAGTGATTCCCGCAGGAAATGCATTGGTAGTTCGGTGAGGGCAGGTGATGCCTCCCTTGGTTAAATAACTTGCTAATGAAGCGATGAAGGACCAGTTAACTGAAATGGCGAAAGGCAGCCAGCACCCAGGGGCCCGCACAGCCACTGGCTCAGTCTAATCCAATACTACAGCAACCTGCCGAATGTCAATAAAACTATCAATCATGACAGGGAATCTTCAGAATGAAAAACTAGCAAAAAAAAAATTGTACAAGAGAAAATCATTCTACACATTTCACTGTGAACGTCCAAGAAGTAATTAAAACGTGTTCAGCAGGCCTGTGCCTGAATAGGACTGACTGGTTACCAATTCTCAGGCCACCTCTGTGGCGACACAGGACACTAAAACTGCAGGCAAAATACTGCAGATGCTGGAAATCTGAATCAAAAACAGAAAATGCTGGTTTGAGCAGGTCTGTGGAGAGGAGAAAATTCCCAAATCGCTTTACAACCAATTAAATACTTTTAAAGTGCAGTCACTGTTGTAATGTAGGAAATGCAACAGCCAATTTCCACATAGCAAGATCCCACAAACAGCACTGAGGTAAATGACCAGACATTCTGTTTTTTTTAAGTGATGCTGGTTCAAGGATAAATATTGGCCAGGACACCGGGGAGAACTCCCCTGCTCTTCTTCAAAATGGTAGAATCATAGAGCACAGAAGGAGACCATTCGGTCCATCGTGCCTGTGCTGGCTCTTTGAAAGAGCTATCCAATTAGTCCCACTCCCCTGCTCTTTCCCCGTAGCCCTGCTAATTTTTCCCCATCAAGTATTTATCCAATTCCCTTTTGAAAGTTATTATTGAATCTGCTTCCACCACCCTTTCAGGCAGCGCATTCCAGATCAGAACAACTTGCTGTGTAAAAACATTCTCCTCATCTCCCCCTCTGGCTCTTTTACCAATTATCTTAAATCTGTGTCCTCTGGTTCCCGACCCTCCTGCCACTGGAAACAGTTTCTCCTTATTTACTATATCAAAACCCCTCATAAGTGAGGGTGCTGGAGGGAGGGAGAGGCTCTACCGGGAGACTACCGCCACACACATACACAAATATGAACAGACACTGTCCCCACCCAGAGACACACTCACACTTTAAAGAGTGCAGGTCTAATTATTGATTAACCCTGAATTTGATCACAGGATTGGCGGGGCTCTCGGCGTTGTCTATCGCGACTCTTATTTTGAAAGAAAATCCCAGGAGGTCAATGGCCAACCTGAGATTGGACCAACCTTTAAAAAAAAGGCAGGTTTAGAAAGTTCTTGGCTTTTTGATTTGTTTTTTGAAGTTTTGGTTCCTGTTAAAGAGCGGTTGTGATCTCGGCCGCGCACGGAATGAACACTGAGTTTCCTCAATTCCTGAATCCCAGGTAATTCCAATTGGTGCAAACACACCGAGAGCCGCCGGGTGAAACTTACCGACTGAAATTAACAAAAGGAAACTTTGCTTCTTTCCCACAGCAGCTGATCCTGAGATTTCTAAACTCCAACAACTTGTTTTTTTTCCCGTTTAAAGACTTGACGTTAGTTGTCTGGGTCCAGTTCTCTCCCGATGGAGATCTCAAGCTTCTTCCTCCCACCTCCACCCAACATTTCCGATTGCAACACCTGAACCTTTGGTAACCTGAGAAGCAGGACCCAAGGAGAGCTGGCTAATCATAGCCGGAACCTGCACTCAAAATGTAACCCCCCCCCCCAAAAAAAAAACCCCAGCAAATACCCCATCGGAAACCAGATTTCACAAGCGAACTCTGGAAAAATCAGAATGTGCTTCTCAATTTTCAATTTTGAACATTCAATTTTCACAAAAAGTAAACTTTTAAACCACCAACACAAGTTGCAAAACTAAATGAAGTTCCTGCATACAATGACTACACTTCAGAAGTACTTCACTGTAAGCGCTTTGGGATGTCCTGAGGTTATGAAAAGCAAGTTATTTCTAAATGTTTGTGCTCATCAAATTGAGGGAAATCAATGGTGCCCAATAACACGTTTTTAATACAGTTTTCTGACCCCCAGTGCAAGGACTGAGTGCACCAGCCAGTGTAGCTCAGGTTTACCAGGTGGATAATCCATGGGACCTGCTCTTTGACCCATTCTAATTCACCCCTCCCAATCGCTGCACCCCAACTGCTTCTTAAATCACCAGATAACTACAGGCGAGGAAGGCCATTCAGCTCATCTTTATCCATCCAGCTAGAAAGACCCACACTTTCCTTCCATTGCAACATCTAATTGGTTTCTAAATGATTCCAGGATTTCCACCTCCATTATTCTATCTGGAAGTTCATTCCTCGTGTTGATCACTCTTTGTGTGAAGAACTTTCTGGCATCAGGTGTTAGATTTCCCTTTCACCTATTTGAACCTGTGTCCCCTTCTCCTACTGACATTTTCATTTGAAGTAGGGAGGTGTGTTTACTCTTTCTATGCCATTTAATATCTTATACATGTCTCCTCCTTTCAAGGAAGAATAGACTTAAGTTTTTCCAATTTTTCCTCACAACTCAACTTTCTGAAGCTAGAGATCAACCTTGTGCTGTTTTCACAACAGGATTTCAATGACCAAATCGGGACACCATTTCCCACAAAAACATGGAACATGAAAAGGTCATTTAGCCCTTCAAGTCTCCTAGCTCTACAGGCCATGTACAGTGTCCCTGTGATGGACTCTTAATCTCCGGAAAAAAAGGGAATTTAACACCAAAGTGTGCTTAATTATCAGCTTTGTGCCCAATGGGACCTGGGTAGAGATTCCCTCAACAGACCCTTTATAGCTGGTCAGAGAGAGGGGAAACTTTCATCTCATCAGTCTGGGCTGGATTCAAAACCACGGACATAAAAGGACAGTATATTAACCCACTACACTTGCTTTAATTCACTCTTTGCTGTGTCATTAGGAAACAGCAGTTATCTGGAACTGAACCAAGTCTGCCTATATCCCTTTGTAAATTCCTGCTTGCATCTACACAATTTAATGTGCCTCCTAAACAAGTGTCGTACTGTGGGGAAACATAGAAACATAGAAAATAGGGGCAAGAGTAGGCCATTCGGCCCTTCGGGCCTGCTCCGCCATTCAAAATGACCATGGCTGATCGTCTAACTCAGTACCCTGTTCCCGCTTTTTCCCCATATCCCTTGATCCCTTTAGCATTAAGAAATATATCTATCTCCTTCTTGAATACATCTAATGACTTGGCCTCCACTGCCTTCTGTGGTAGAGAATTCCACAGGTTCACCACCCTCTGAGTGAAGAAATTTCTCCTCATCTCGGTTCTAAATGGCATACCCCGTATCCTGAGACTGTGACCCCTGGTTCTGGACTCCCCAGCCATTGGGAACATCCTCCCTACATCTAGTCTGTTAGAATTTTATATGTTTCGATGAGATCCCCTCTCATTCTTCTAAACTCTAGTGAATATAGGCCGAGTCGACCCAATCTCTCCTCACACGTCAGTCCTGCCATCCCAGGAATCAGTCTGGTAAACCTTCGCTGCACTCCCTCCATGGCAAGGACATCCTTCCTCAGATAAGGAGACCAAAACTGCACACAATACTCCAGATGTGGTCTCACCAAGGCCCCTGTATAACTGCAGTAAGATATCCCTGCTCCTGTACTCAAATCCTCTTGCAATGAAGGCCAACATACTATTCACCTTCCTAACTGCTTGCTGCACCTGAATGCTCGCTTTCAGCGACTGGTGTACAAGGACACCCAGGTCTCGTTGCACCTCCCCTTTTCCCAATCTATTACCATTCAGATAATAATCTGCCTTTCTGTTTTTACAACCTCACATTTATCCACGTTATACTGCATCTGCCATGTTCTTGCCCACTCACCCAACTTGTCTAAATCACATTGGAGCCTCTTTGCATCCTCCTCACAGCTCACATTCCACCCCAGCTTTGTGTCATCTGCAAACTTGGAAATGTTACATTTAGTTCCTTCATCCAAATCATTGATATATATTGTGAATAGCTGGGGCCCAAGCACTGATCCCTGCGGTACCCCACTAGTCACTGCCTGCCACCCGGAAAGAGACCCATTTATTCCTACTCTCTGTTTCCTGTCTGTCAACCAATTCTCAATCCATGCCAGTATATTCCCCCCCAATCCCATGTGCTTTAATTTTGCACACTAACCTCTTGTGTGGGACCTTATCAAAAGCCTCCTGAAAATCCAAATACACCACATCCACTGGTTCTCCCCTATCTATTCTACTAGTTACATCCTCAAAGAACTTCAGTAGATTTGTTAAGCATGATTTCCCTTTCATAAACTCATGCTGACTTTGTCCAATCCCATTAATGCCTTCTAAGTGTTCTGGTATCACATCTTTTATAATAGACCCCAGCATTTTCCCCACTACTGATGTTAGGCTAACTGGTCTGTAATTCCCTGTTTTTTCTCTCCCTCCTTTTTTAAATAGTGGGGTTACATTTGCCACCCTCCAATCTGTAGGAATTGTTCCAGAGTCTATAGAATTTTAGAAGATGATCACCAATGCATCCACTATTTCCAGGGCCACTTCCTTTAGTACTCTGGGATGTAGATTATCAGGCCCTGGGGATTTGTCAGCCTTTAGCCCCATTAATTTCCCTTGCACTATTTTTTTTTTACTAATACTGGTTTCCTTCAGTTCCTCCCTCTCACTAGACCCTTGGTTCCCTAACATTTCCAGGAGGTTATTTGTGTCCTCCTTTGTGAAGACAGAACCAAAGTATGTGTTTAATTGTTCTGCCATTTCTTTGTTCCCCATTATAATTTCCCCCATTTCTGACTGTAAGACTGACATTTGTCTTCACTAATCTTTTTCTCTTGACATATTTATAGAAGTTTTTACAGTCAGTTTTTATGTTCCCTGCTAGTTTACTCTCATACTCTATTTTTCCCCTCTTAATCAATCTCTTTGTTCTCCTTTGCTGAATTCTGAACTGCTCCCAATTCTCAGGCTTGCCGCTTTTTCTGGCAATTTTATATGTCTCCTCTTTGGATCTAATACTATCCCTAATTTCTTTTGTAAGCCACGATTGAGCCACCTTTCCTGTTTTATTTTTGCACCAGACAGGAATGAATAATTGTTGTAATTCCTGCACATGTTCTTTAAATATTAGCCATTGCCTATCCACCGTCATTCCTTTTAGTAAAGTTCCCCAATCTATCATAGCCAACTCACATCTCATGCTTTCATAATTTCCTTTATTTAGATTCAGGACCCTAGTTTCGGATTCAACTACTTCACTCTCCATCTTAATAAGGAATTCTATCATGTTATGGTCGCTCTTCCCTCAGGGACCCCGCACAACAAGATTGTTAATTAATCCTTTCTCATTGCATAATACCCAGTCTAGGATCGCCTGTTCTCTAGTTGGTTCCTCAATGTATTGGTCTAGAAAACCATCACGTACACACTCCAGGAATTCCTCCCCCACAGTATTATTACTAATTTAGTTTGACCAATCTATATGTAGATTAAAGTGACCCATGTTTATAGCTGTACCCTTCTTGCATGCGTCTCTAATTTCCTGTTTAATGCCCGCCCCTACATCTCCACTACTGTTTGGGGGCCTGCAGACAACTCCCACCAACGTTTTCTGCCCCTTGGTGTTTCTTAGCTCCACCCATACAGATTCCACATCGTGATTTTCCGAGCCAATATCCTTCCTCACTATTGCATTGATTTCCTCCTTTACTAACAACGCTACCCCACCTCCTTTCCCTTTTTGCCTGTCCTTCCTAAATATTGAATACCCCTGGATGTTCAGTTCCCATCCTTGGTCACCCTGCAGCCATGTCTCCATAATCACAACTATCTCATAACCGTTAATATCTATCTGCGCTGTTAATTCATCTACCTTATTGCGAATGCTCCGCGCATTAAGACACAATGCCTTTAGACTTGTCTTTTTAAGATTGCTAGTCATCTTAGTTTTATTTTGCGCTATGGCCCTATTTGTTTTTTGCCCTTGTTTTCTCTGCCTTCCACTATTGCTTCTTCCCTTTCTGTCTTTTGTTTCTATCCTTGTTTCCCCCTCCTCTGTCTCCCTGCTCAGGTTCCCATCCCCCTGCCATTCTAGTTTAAACCTTCCCCAACAGCACTAGCAAACACCCCCGCGAGGACATTGGTCCCGGTCCTGCTCAGGTGTAACCCGTCCCGCTTGTACAGGTCCCACCTTCCCCAGAACCGGTCCCAATGTCCCAGGAATCTAAATCCCTCCCTCCTACACCATCCCTGCAGCCACGCATTCATCTGGTCTATTCTCCTGTTCCTATCCTCACTAGCACGTGGCACTGGTAGTAATCCTGAGATCACTACCTTTGAGGTCCTGCTTTTTAATTTATCTCCTAACTTCTTAAATTCACCTTGCAGGACCTCATTCCTTTTTTTAACCTATGTCGTTGGTACCGATATGGACCACGACTACTGGCTGTTCACCCTCCCCCTCCAGAATGCCCTGCAGCCGCTCCGTGACATCCTTGACCCTAGCACCAGGGAGGCAACATACCATCCTGGAGTCACGTTTGAGACTGCAGAAACGCCCTTACAATTGAATCCCCTATCAATATAGCCCTGCCACTCTTATTCCTCCCCTCCTGTGCAGCAAACACCCGTGGTGTCACAAACTTGGCTCTTGCTGCTTTCCCCTGATAAGCCATCTCCCCCAACAGTATCCAAAGCAGTATATCTGTTTGAGAGGGAGATGGCCCCAGGGGACTCCTGCTCTACCTGCCTAGTCCTTTTACTCTGCCTGGCGGTCACCCATTTCCTTTCTGCCTGCATAATCTTTACCTGTGGTGAGACCACCTCACTGAACGTGCTATCCACGATAATCTCAGTATCTCGGATGCTCCACAGTGAATCCACCCGCAGCTCCAGCTCCGAAATGCGGTTAGCCAGTAGCTGCAGCTGGACACACTTCCTGCACACATGGTCGTCAGGGACACCTGTAGTGTCCATAACTTCCCACATAGTGCAGGAGGAGCATATCACGGGTGCGAGCTCTGCTGCCATGACTTGCCTTAGATTTACACTGCGTTCACCTCTCGGACTCTCCTCCCGCTCTCGGACTCTCCATTTACACCGCACTCACCTCTCGGACTCTCCTCCCGCTCTCGGATTCTTCTCTCGCTCTCGGGACTCTCCTTTTACACTGCGCTCATCTCTCGGACTCTCCTCCCGCTCTCGGACTCTCCTTTTACAATGTGCTCATCTCTCGGACTCTCCTCCCGCTCTCGGACTCTCCTTTTACACTGCGCTCACCTCACGGACTACAAACCAAAGCTTCAGACCATCTTGCTGAGAGTTGATGAATCGTCAAATAATGTTTGATCTGTTGGTTCCTTTAGAAAAGATCCTTAAGATTTCTGTTGCAGCAGGCAGGTTTACTTCTAGGACAGGATGGGGAAGGATGTGATGGAAGTTTCAAATGAAAGAGGCCAAGTTCCTTTGACATAACGATGCCATCTCATTTCAGCTATTCGTGTTCATAATCAAGTTCAAACTAGATGGGACAGTGAAGCTCTTCCATGCGTCAGTCTCAATAACAACTTGCATTTATATAGCACCTTTAAAATGGAAAAAAAAAGTCCCAAGGTGCTTCAGAGGCATAAAAAAATGGACACGGAGCCAAAGAAGGAGCAATTAGGAGGGTGAACAAAAGCTTGGTTAAGGAGGTAGGTTTTAAGGAGAGTCAAAGAAGGGGAGAAGAGTGGAGAGGTGGTTGGTTTAGGAATGGAATTTTAGGGCATGAAGCCTAGGCGCCTGAAGGCACGGCTGACAATGGCGGAGCAAAGGGAGGGGGTGGGGATGCACGAGAGACCAGTGTTGGAGGAATAGAGAGTTGGGGGGGGTGGGGGAAGTTGTAGGGCTGGAGGTTACAAAGATAGGAAGGGACAAGGCCAGGAAGGGATTTAAACATGAAAATAAGAATTTTAAATTGGAGGCATTTGGGGACTGGAAATCAATGTAGGTCAACAAGAACAGGAGTGATGGGTGAGTGGGACTTGGTACAGGATTGGATATGGGCAGCAGAGTTTTTGATGGGCTGGAGATTACAGAAGGTAGATGATGGGCTGCCGGCAGGAGAGCATTGGAACAATCGAGTCTGGAGGTGACAAAAGCATGGATGAAGGTTTCAGCAGGTGGGTTAAAGTAGGTGCAGAGGTGGACAATGTTGTGAAGTAGATGGTCTTTGTGATGGAGAGGATATGGGGTCAGGAGCTCAGCTCAGAGTCAAATAAGTCACTGACATTGAAAACAGTCAGAGACAGTGGCTGGGGAGGGAGATGGAATCGCTGGCATGTGTTCAAAGTTTGTGGCGGGGCGAAAGATGACGACTTTGGTCTTCCCACTGTTTAGCTGAAAGATATTGTCGCTCATCCAAAACTGAAGTCAGACAAGCAGCCTGACAAAACAAAGGCAGTGGAGTTGTGGAGAGGTAGAGCTGGGTGTTGTCAGGTTCTACATGTATGCTGACCACGTCTGCAGATGATATCACCAAGGGACAGCATGTAGATGAGGAAGAGGAGAGGACCAAGGATAGATCCTTGCAGGAAGCTGGATGTAACGGTGCAGGGGCAGAATCACAAGACATTACTGGAGATGTTTTGGCTACAATCAGATAGGTAAGAGTGAAACCAAGCGAGGGTAGTCCAACTAAGCTGGACAATGTGGGAGAGGTTGTTGGAGGTCAACCATGTCAAAGGATGTCATTTGTGACATTGGTCAGGGCTATTTCAGTGCTGTTCCAGGGGTGGAAACTTGATTGGAAATATTCAAACAAGGAGTTGTGAGAAAGATGGGCATAGATTTGGGAAGCAACAACATATTCAAGGACTTTGGAGAAGAAAGGAAGGTTGGAGATGGGGCGGTAGTTTACAAGGTCAGAGGGGTTGAGGGTGGATTTTTTGAGGAATGGGCTGATGACAGTTTCAAAAGGGTTCTCTGGAATATTAGCCCAGGCCTCTGGATTACTAGACGAGAGAAATACAGTTGGTATGACTGAGGCAGCTTCCTACTTTTAGCCAGGATTACGTTCTAGGTGTGAGTGCATATAACAACTTGCATTTATACAGTCCCTTTAATGTAGAAAAATCGTCCCAAGGTGTTTCAGAGAGGTGTAATCAGACAAAAATAGACACCAAGACAAAGGAGATACTAGGAGGGGTGATGAAAAGCTACCTCAGATTAATAGCACGTGCCTAAAAATCTTACACCTAGGGTTTGTCCAATGTTAAAAACTCTGATCACACACAGAAACTTGCTGAATGACTGGTACATGGGGGAGGTTTACTGACTCATGCACTCACTCACACACAGCTCGCTAACTGAAACCTGCAAGAGGCATCCTGACTGATTCACACACACACACAGTTCCCTGAGATGCAGGAGACCAACTGACTGACTGAGACACACAGTATATGGATTTTTCTCCACCTTGTGAGGTAGTGTACTCTAATTAGTAACATAACCACGAAACCACAGGACAAAATAGAACAAAGCCCATATACTGGACTGCTGGGGTAGTTCCACACATGTCAGCACCCTCTTACTTCACCCAAATGACCATACTTCATGTGTGAGCTTAGCCAGCGAGTGTTGGTAGGCTATTCAACCTGTAGGCTTCACAGCTGAGTCCAACTCCATCCCCATCCCCACCCTCACCCATCCCCACCCTCACCCAGCCCCACCCTCACCCAACCCAACCCTCACCCCAACCCACCCTCACCCAACCTCACCCTCACCCAACCCCACCCTCACCCACCCCACCCTCACCCAACCCCACCCTCACCCAACCCCACCCTCACCCAACCCCACCCTCACCCAACCCCACCCTCACCCAACCCAACCCTCACCCCACCCCACCTTCACCCAACCCAACCCAACCCCACCCTCACCCAGCCCAACCCCACCCTCACCCAATCCCACCCTCACCCAATCCCACCCTCACCCAATCCCACCCTCACCCAACCTCACCCTCACCCAACCCCACCCTCACCCACCCCACCCTCACCCAACCCCACCCTCACCCAACCCTCACCCACCCCACCCTCACCCAACCCCACCCTCACCCAACCCCACCCTCACCCAACCCCACCCTCACCCAACCCCACCCTCACCCCACCCCACCTTCACCCAACCCAACCCAGCCCAACCCCACCCTCACCCAACCCCACCCTCACCCAACCCCACCCTCACCCAATCCCACCCTCACCCAATCCCACCCTCACCCAATCCCACCCTCACCCAGCCCAACCCCACCCTCACCCAGCCCAACCCCACCCTCACCCAATCCCACCCTCACCCAGCCCAACCCCACCCTCACCCAGCCCAATCCCACCCTCACCCAACCCCACCCTCACCCAACCCCACCCTCAACCAGCCCAACCCCACCCTCACCCAACCCAACCCTCACCCAACCCCACCCTCACCCAATCCCACCCTCACCCAATCCCACCCTCACCCAACCCCACCCTCACCCAATCCCACCCTCACCCAACCCCACCCTCACCCAACCCAACCCCATCCTCACCCAACCCCACCCTCACGCGATACCCCCACATATACATTTTGAAAAGTATGGACAAACAGCAGGAACTTTGGTCTATCTCCCCGCGCTAAGGCACCGAGATCAGTAAAACCCGCACCAATCCCCCGGCTCACACCAGGGATTTTTTGCCTCAGCCACTCTCTGCCTAAACCCATCGGTAGCTAATTCCTAACTTAACCAGTGTTTGTGAAACAGAGACAATTTGTGAAAGGCTTTCTGTTGACCGCAGGTCTCGATAGCACCGTCTGCGGGCGACTGGGGTTACTGCAGCTGTAAGTGAGCTAAACAAAAAGTCCTTTCGCAAAATGCAATGCCTTCAAGCTTCTTAAAATGTTACATTTAATGCATAATTACTAAGATTACACCAGTGGGAAGAGCATGATATTATAAGAAAAGTTACATGGAATGCTTACAGTTTTTTTGACAGGAAAAGGTAAGAACATTTTAACAAAAGTGAATGACTGTCACTGAGACTTTGCAGGTCGAAACATTTCCTGTAATGCGAGGGGTGCAGTATTCAAACAGATTAGCCTTACAACCTCTTTCTAGTCACTTCTTGGCTGGCTTCAGGCAGGCAGTTCACACTTAGAACATCCACTTTCCACTTGCAACTGCAAAAATCAACATCACCATTCACGGGGTCCTAAGTCGGATCTAAGGCACATTGCTCGTAGTCTCTGTTAAAGCTGTACAGGTTCAGTGAGGTACCATTCTTGACTTGATATGGAGATGAAGAATTAGAGGTTCTGCCAACCTACTATGGAAGGCCACAATACCGAGCAGTCACTCGCCCAAGGGCCTCCTCACTCGCACAGAACCATCAGAAGGTGACTCCAATTTTCTTTCTGTCCTCTACGATTTTCTCCTCTACCCTGCTGAAGACCTGGGCTCCCTATCCTATAGTACTTTGCCCCAGTGGCCATTCTTCTGCGGTGCCCCAGGCAGTGAGTATCAATAGACTGGTGTGGACAGCATCACAGCTGATCCCATTCAGTCATCACCCAAAGTTCACATGCACTTTCCAGCAGGGGTCACTGGATCAAGAGTGGGAACAACGGCTGGTTTTCCCCCTCTAGCCACTTGAGGTTAATTGTACTCCGACTGTTACCTTGGCCATCAGCAACGTCTGCACAGCCCATGGTTGGAACATGGGATCTTTCTGCTCCACACGGCTCAGAGACAGAGACTGTGAGCTAGCAGGACAGCTTATATTTTAAAAAAACAATGTTTCTCTCTACCCTTCCCCCCACCCCCGAATCCCAGCTCCAGCAACATCTCTGGGACACATGGTGCGGGGGGGAAGGGGGAAAGGTCTCTGGTCCGTACTACGAGTGCCACAGGCTCAGGTTGAGGATTTATTACCGTTTACAACTCGAAACAGAAAGTCACAAACCAGACATCACACGCTCACCTGGAATTCACAGATCCAGGATGAGTGGGAGCGGCGAGGGAGGGTATCGCTCTGGCTGCCTGCCTCTCTGCCATGATCTTATCTGTGCCCAGGTGCTCCTAAAGAGGGAACATGCTGTGCCCACCGGTACTCTCAATGGCCTTCCGCGACTGGTAGGCACCGCAGGACATACACTTGTTTAATTGATATGGAGAATAATATTATGATTTAGCTTCTTTGGGTTTGATTGGACCTCATGCTCAGATTATTATATTAGTGGTGACTCCTCATTGAGGGGCACTTGTTTCGCTGGTTAGTGACACAGGGGCAACCCTGTGACACCCTTATTGGTCTAATCAAAATAGGCAAACTCACCTGGAAAATGATCTGTTGCAGAACTTGTTCAGAAAAGAATCTAGTAAAGTTACACTATCCTTTATCCAACCCAACACCATGTGGCTGCAAACTAACTTCTATTTTGTGCTTATAAAGTTAGGACTATCAGTGCCTGGGAATAGTATTTTTGTTTAGCTTTTGCAGCCCTGTATCAGCATCAAGTGGTCCCAGGGATGGTATAGCACAACGCAGATTCAGAGTAAAGCTCCCTATACTTTGCTCCAATAACGTCCATTAACTCCAACTTCAGTGAAGTGTGGCCCATACCAGCGTGACCTTTCCATTTCCTGCACTCACCGCCCTTGTTCACTTCCTTTAAGGCGCCTCTAGATCCCAGGGCTGCTTTCAGGACAGTGGCGCGATACCCGCCTGTTTATAGTGCCACCCAGCGCTGATCTCTGTCAGACCCTGGGCAGAAGCAGAGCTGGTGAAACCAGTCGCACTTCACACAAATAGAAAATTGGAACTCCATAACAAAAGTTAACGTTCCCAAGAGCAGGCAGCAGCGAGAGTAGAATACATTACCATTTCATAAAACAAAAGTGTGGTTGACAAATTAATATATCAACCAGGGTCTTGGGCTGTGCAAGGAGCTGGAAACCCCCATCCTCATCTCCCGTAGCGCCCTTACAACAGAGGCAGAAGACTTGCACCCCTTTGGTTTGGCCTAGGCCACAGGGCTAGCACACTGCTCCACACAGCACGAAACTTTCAAAAATTGGGGTGTTCCCTGTTGATGGAGAATGATTGGCAAATTATAGAACACGATGATCAAAATGGAGATAACGCACAGAGTTAAGATTACCAGAGCATCACAAAATCCCTAAAGAAATATTTAGGCGGAAGCGGAGGAAGGCAAGAGAGATTTTCTAGAAAGTCTTCAGATTGGTTGCGGTGTAGAACAGATTTAGCCCATTACAGAAAACACAGATGAGGTTACACATCATGGTGATGGAATGGTAGATCACAAAGCGACGGCTTAGCTTCTGGTACTTAGGGTCCTTCTTCTTCAGCTTCTGGTAAGCCTCTCTTTTGGTCCCAAACCCCACCTCCTGGCCCAACTGGTGCTCCTTCTCGATATTTTGCATCTTCAACACAATCTCTGACGTGGTGTGACCGAACCACTGGGCATTGAGCCCGGAGAAGATCACACAGACAAAGAACGATGTGATCTGCAAGAAACAGGAATGGGTGGGAGTAAGATTAATTAAATTCCTCTCGAACTCATTTCTCTGCGGGAGACAAGTGGCCCAGGGAGAAATCATTCTCCCTGGGCCACTTGTCTCCCACAGAGGAAAGCATGGACCCCTGCCCCACGAGTCCACCAGTGCTGCTTTTCAGCAGCCACGAGGGGTCAGTGACAGCTGCCTGTACCTCCAATTTTCCTGCCGTCATGGGAGGTGCAAAGCAGAAGTGAGGCATCTCTCCATAGCAACCTGCCGAGATTAGGAAGTCAGCAGTATAAGGACACTAAATCACCTCCCACCGCAAGATGGCATCCTGCATTGGAGTTCCAACTCTCCACCTCTTTTCCACAGACTTCTTTTCCACATTAGTTTAAGCGGTCAGGAAATCCACTTTGTACTTGGGTTCACTTAATCGTTAAAGTTAGTGAACTGCAGAAAATGCACCCGCTCCCCTCTCTGTGTTAAGTTAGCTGATCTCATCTGGGGTGGTGGGAGAGGACATTACAACTGACCTCAATATTCCTGGGCTAGGGAAAAGTGGGGGGAATGGGCAAATCATCTGGGAATCCCATTCCTGTTCGCTTTCCAGTGACTCCTGCTGGAAAGCGAGCAAGGACAAGAAAGGAGGGTCGTGTCAGTTGTGGTGCATAACCAACCAGCAATCACTGTCTGGGTTCACATAAAGGTCAGACGGGTGAGCTAGCAGGCGGTGCCCATGGAATCTCACTGCAGCAAAAGTGCAAGCGCGAGCCTTCAGAAGAGCAGGAGGGAAAATTGGAAAAACAAAAGTAGTTGTCTTTTTAAGTTACTGTATGTTATTTCTAAGTTATTGTATAATGTCTAAGCTTATTGATCTAAGTTACCTATATGTTGTCTCTGAGTTACCTGTGCATTGTCTCTATATTATATGTATGTTGTCTCTAAGTTACATGTACGTTGTCTCTAAGTTACCTGTACGTTGTCTCTGAGTTACCTGTGCATTGTCTCTATATTATCTGTATGTTGTCTCTGAGTTACCTGTGCGTTGTCTCTGAGTTACCAATACGTTGTCTCTAAGTTACCTGTACGTTGTCTCTGAGTTACCTGTACGTTGTCTCTGAGTTACCTGTGCGTTGTCTCTATATTATCTGTATGTTGTCTCTGAGTTACCTGTGTGTTGTCTCTATATTACCTGTGCGTTGTCTCTGAGTTACCTGTGCATTGTCTCTGAGTTACCTGTGCATTGTCTCTATATTACCTGTGCGTTGTCTCTGAGTTACCTGTATGGTTTCATCATTGCTGAGTAACTCGTGTGGGTGATACATGGCATAAAGAGCCAGATTGAGGAATGAGCCTCCCAGGACAGAGTAGAAATAGTATGGAAACAGCTTGCTTTGAACTAAGCTGAACGTATGCCTGCTAACGCTGTTAATCAGAACAAAACCTGAGGAGAAAGAACAGTTTTAAAAACCTTTAAATTATTATGTTAACTCGTGGACAAAGTTACACAGGTTCAAACTCGTAAAAGGTAAATTTAGAATTGATATCAAAAAATTGTTCTTCACACAAAGAGTGATCAACACTTGGAACAGACTGCCAAATAGAGTGGCGGAGGAGAAATCCAGAATTGTTTAAGTAACAATTGGATGCTACAATGTCGGGGATGGAGAAGTGGAGTATCTTTCTGGATGGATGAATTAAGATGGGCCGAATGGCCTTGCTCCTCTGTGATCACCTTGTGAATCTCTCTCTGATTCCATTTCCTGTCCTGTTAAGAAGTGACTGGCCTCCACTTGCCACCTGCTCAAACCAACTCAGGAACTCAGGGTTACATAAGAACATAAAAAATAGGAGCAGGAGTAGGCCAATCGGCCCCTCGAGCCTGCTCCGCCATTCAATAAGATCATGGCTGATCTGATCCCAACCACAAATCTAAAGAACACAAGAAGTAGGAGCAGGACCCGGCCACTCAGCCCCTGGGCCCTCTCCGCCACCCACAGGGCCTTGACCGATCCGAACTCAGCTTCATGTCCAATTTCCTGCCCGCTCCCCATAACCCCTAATTCCCTTTACTTCTAGGAAACTGTCTATTTCTGTTTTAAATTTATTTAATGATGTAGCTTCCACAGCTTCCTGGGGCAGCAAATTCCACAGACCTACTACCCTCTGAGTGAAGAAGTTTCTCCTCATCTCAGTTTTGAAAGAGCAGCCCCTTATTCTAAGATTATGCCCCCTCGTTCTAGTTTCACCCATCTTTGGGAACATCCTTACCGCATCCACCCGATCAAGCCCCTTCACAATCTTATATGTTTCAATAAGATCGCCTCTCATTCTTCTGAACTCCAATGAGTAGAGTCCCAATCTACTCAACCTCTCCTCATATGTCCACCCCCTCATCCCCGGGATTAACCGAGTGAACCTTCTTTGTACTGCCTCGAGAGCAAGTATGTCTTTTCTTAAGTGTGGACACCAAAACTGTATGCAGTATTCCAGGTGCGGTCTCACCAATACCTTATATAACTGCAGCAATACCTCCCTGTTTTTATATTCTATCCCCCTAGCAATAAAAGCCAACATTCCGTTGGCCTTCTTGATCACCTGCTGCACCTGCATACTAACTTTTTGATTTTCTTGCACTACGACCCCCAGATCCCTTTGTACTGCAGTACTTTCCAGTTTCTCGCCATTAAGATAATAACTTGCTCTCTGATTTGTCCTGCCAAAGTGCATAACCTCACATTTTCCAATATTATATTGCATCTGCCAAATCTCCGCCCACTCACCCAGCCTGTCTATATCCCCTTGTAGGTTTTTTATGTCCTCCTCACTCTCTACTTTCCCTCCCATCTTTGTATCATCTGCAAATTTTGCTATGTTGCACTCGGTCCCCTCCTCCAAATCGTTAATATAGATTGTAAAAAGTTGGGGACCCAGCACCGACCCCTGTGGAACACCACTGGCTACTGGTTGCCAGTCCGAGAATGTACCATTTATTCCAACTCTCTGCTTCCTGTTAGATAACCAATCCTCCACCCATGCCAGAATATTACCCCCAATCCCGTGATTTTTTATCTTAAGCAATAATCTTTTATGTGGCACCTTGTCGAATGCCTTCTGGAAGTCTAAATACACTACGTCCACTGGTTCCCCTTTATCCACCCTGTACGTTATGTCCTCAAAGAACTCAAGCAAATTTGTCAGACATGACTTCCTCTTCATAAAGCCATGCTGACTTTGTTCTATTAAATTATGCTTATCTAAATGTTGTTGCGGAATCACAGACACGAACCAATGTTCAATCACTCAGTGGCATCTAATTTTTATCCAGTAACAGCCGATACCATTTTCAAAATAAACAACACTAAAAGAACAGATTAAGAAGCTGCAGGTAACAGTTTGGCACTGGAATCTGGTAAAACCATCAGCAACCTCCAAATAAAAATCTGTACATCATTAAAAATTTTGTGAATGGTGCAAGTTTTGGTCCTGCTTTTATGTCAACATTCAATATTGAATCTGTGTGTGTAAACATTTAGAATGGGAATCTTGCATGTAAACAGTTGCTTGTAACAATGTTGTTGCAGGTTCTGGTCAGTAGGAGACTCTGCATCAAGCTTCTAAAGTCTTTCTCCAAAATCCGTCATCTTGTATAAAATAAAACCTTATATTTAGCAACTACCCATGAATGTATGATTTAAAAAAACTGTGATAAACTATAGCTTTCCCGGCCAGGCTCACCTTTCTGCAGGATTGTGGTTTGAGCAGATCCCCAACTGAACATTCACCCACCTCCCAGCTGTTCACCAGGCTGCTCGTGAGTCAATAACTATTGTGCTCAATATCATGTATATCACTCACAGCCGATTCAAGAGGGAGGGAGGTGGAACTGGATATTAATTCCATAATTATTAAAATTATGCTTTTTTTTTAAAACAGAAAATACCCTGTTGAAGAATGAGCATCAGCAAAATTTGATAAAAACTGGCAATTTATGTGAAAAACAGTCGGGCTCTAATCTGTGAAAGGAAAACTTAAATTGGTCATGGCAAGGTTGAGAACACAATCTCTGAAAATTGTGACCCGATTAACTCCATAACGTTGGCTCTCTCCCGAATCTTACCGGATAGGAACGAGACCCATATCTGCATGCCCCAGGAGGTGGACAGTATGATCAGATGGGCTGTTTTGACCAAGGTAGTGGGGTCTCCTTCCGTTGGCATTCTGTAGTCTCGTCAGATTCTGTTTTTGTTGCAATGAAAGAAAAAATAATTCAACACAACATATTTCCCTGACCCCAGTTTTCTTCCCTCCTAAGGCACCAATCTTGCCGGGGAGCGGTTCCCACAACTGACCCCCCTCCGGTACAGCTCCCAAGTGAAGAACTTGATAAGGGAGGCGTCTGTTTTTATAGTGCCTTGTCATCTCACTCAAAACCATCTTGAGTACCATTTTTCATGTAAGTGTCAGTCATGGCTCAGTAATAGAAGGTTGTGGGTACAAGCCCCACCCCAGAGACCTGAGCCCATAATCCAGGCTGACACTGACTGTTGGGGATGGAGGGTGAGGAAGACTGGCTAAGCATTACATGAGGCACAAGGGAATCATTCAAGCACTGGAGACAGTGCAGAGCTGAGCCACAATCTTCATCCCTGATACCAAGGGTCTAAGTTATCGGGCACAATGGGAGAGCTTGGGGTCTTCAACCTGGAGAGCAGGCCGAGATATGATCATAGAACCATAGAAAGTTTACAGCACGGAAGGAGGCCATTCAGCCCATTGAGTCCGCGCTGGCTCTATGCAAGAGCAATCCGGCTAGTCCCACTCCCCTGCCCTTTCCCCGTAGCCCTGCACAATTTTTCCTTTCAAGTACTTATCCAGTTCCCTTTTGAAAGCCATGATTGAATCTGCCTCCACCACCCCCTCGGGCAGTGCATTCCAGATCCTAACCACTCGCTGTGTAAAAAAGTTTTTCCTCGTGTCACTTTTGGTTCTTTTGCCAAGCACCTTAAATCTATGTCCTCTGGTTCTTGACCCTACTGCCAATGGGAACAGTTTCTCTCTATCTATTCTGTCCAGACCCTTCATGATTTTAAATACCTCTAGCAAATCTCCTCTCAATCTTTTCTGTTCCAAGGAGAACAACCCCAGCTTCTCCAGTCTATGCACGTAACTAAAGTCCCTCATCCCTGGAATCATTCTAGTAAATCTATTCTGCACCCTCTCTAAGGCCTTCATATCTTTCCTAAAGTGCGGTGCCCAGAACGGGACACAATACTCCAATTAGGGTCGAACCAGTGTTTTATAAAGGTTCATCATAACGTCCTTGCTTTTGTACTCTATGCCTCTATTTATAAAGCCCAGGATCCCGTATGTTTTCTTAACAGCTTTCTCAACCTGCCCTGCCACCTTCAACGATTTGTGCACATATACCCCCAGATCTCTCTGTTCCTGTACCCCTTTTAGAGTTGTGCCCTCTAGTTTATATTGCCTCTCCTCGTTCTTCCTACTGAAATGCATCACTTCGCATTTTTCTGCGTTAAATTTCATCTGCCACGTGTCCACCCATTCCACCAGCCTGTCTATATCCTCTTGAAGTCTATCACTATCCTCCTCACTGTTCACTACCCTTCCAAGTTTTGTGTCATCTGCAAATTTTGAAATTGTGCCCTGTACACCCAAGTCATTAATATATATCAAGAAAAGCAGTGGTCCTAGTACCGACCCCTGGGGAACACCACTGTACACCTCCCTCCAGTCCAAAAAACAACCGTTCACCACTAGTCTCTGCTACCTGTTACTTAGCCAATTTTGTATCCATGCTGCTACTGCCCCCTTTATTCCATGGGCTTCAATCTTGATGACAAGCCTACCATGCGGCACTTTATCAAACGCCTTTTGAAAGTCCATATACACCACATCAACCGCATTGCACTCATCGACCCTCTCAAAAAACTCTTATCAAGTTAGTTAAATACGATTTGCCTTTAACAAATCCGTGCTGGCTTTCCCTAATTAATCCACACTTGTCCAAGTGACTGCTAATTTTGTCCCGGATTACCGTTTCTAAAAGTTTCCCCACCACCGAGGTTAAACTGACTGGCCTGTAGTTGCTGGTGTAACATTTGCAATTCTCCAGTCCTCTGGCACCACCCCCATAGCTAAGGATGTTTGGAAGATTATGGCCAGTACCTCCGCAATTTCCACACTTACTTCCCTCAGCAACCTAGGATGCATCCCATCTGGACTGGGTGACTTATCTACTTTAAGTACAGCTAGCCTTTCTAGTACCTCTCCTTATCAATTTTTAGCCCATCCAGTATCTCAACTATATCTTCCTTTACTGAGACTCTGGCAGCATCCTTGGTAAAGACAGATGCAAAGTACTCATTTAGTACCTCGGCCATGCCCTCTACCTCCATGAGTAGATCTCCTTTTTGGTCCCTGATCAGCTCCACCCCTCCTCTTCCTACCCGTTTACTATTTACATGCCTATAGAAGACTTTTGGATTCCCTTTTATGTTGGCCGCCAGTCTATTCTCATACTCTCTCTTTGCCCCTCTTATTTCCATTTTCACTTCCCCTCTGAACTTTCTATATTCAGCTTGGTTCTCAATTGTGTTATCAACCTGACATCTGTCATCGGCCCCTTTTTTCTGCTTCATCTTACTCTCTATCTCTTTTGTCATCCAGGGAGCTCTGGCTTTAGTTGCCCTAACTTTCTCCCTAGTGGGAATGTACCTAGACTGTACCCGAACCATCTCCTCTTTAAAGGCTGCCCATTGTTCAACTACAGTTTTGCCTGCCAGTCTTTGATTCCAATTTACCCAGGCCAGATCTGTTCTCATCCCACTGAAATTGGTCCTCCTCCAATTGAGTATTTTTACTTTAAAGTGGTCCATGTCCTTTGCCATAGCTATTCTAAACCTTATGATACTATGATCGCTGTTCCCTAAACGTTCCCCCACTGATACTTGCTCCACTTGGCCCACCTCGTTTCCCAGAACCAGATCCAGCAATGCCTCCATCCTCGTTGGGCCGGAAACGTACTGGTTGAGAAAGTTCTCCTGAACACACTTCAAAAATTCCTCCCCCTCTTTGCCCCTTATATTATTATTATCCCAGTCTATATTAGGATAGTTGAAGTCCCCCGTTATCACAACTCTATGGCCTTTGCACCCCTCTATAATTTCCTTGCAAATTTGCTCCTCCATCTCCTTCCCACTAGTTGGTGGCCTGTAGAATACACCCAGTAGTGTAATGCCACCTCTATTGTTTCTGAACTCTAACCAAATAGATTCTGTCCTTTTCCCCTCCAGGACATTCTCTCTCTCCAACACTGCAATATTCTCCTTAATCAATACAGCCACCCCCCCACCCTCATTTCTTCCCTCCCCTATCTTTCCTGAACACCTTGTGTCCAGGAATATTTAGTACCCAATCCTGTCCTTTTTTGAGCCAGGTCTCCATTCTCGTCACAACATCATATTCCCATGTGGCTAATTGCGCCTGAAGCTCTCCACCCTTGTTTAACATGCTTCAAGCATTTACACACATGCGCTGCAAACCTATTTTAGACTTTCTTGTACTCTCTCTTAGTCTGTTCCCATCTACTACCATGCTATTTCTTGCTCTAGTGCTATCTTTCTATCCCAATCCTTTGTGCACCTTGTTTCTCCTTTCCAATCCTAGTGCTCATCATAGAGAGAAATACCACTTTAAATTAAATTATGGGGAAGATTAAGGTTCAAACTAGTAATCGGTAACTGTAGTACTGACATCTGGAGATTCTTCTGATCACACAGAGAGTGATCAACACTTGGCATGCGTTCCTGGGCAATGTGGTGGAGTTGAAAACCTTGGAATCTTTTAATAAACGGTTAGATTCAGCAATGGGGGAGTGTGGGGTTGTTCTGGATGGATGAATTAAGATGGGCCAAGTGGCCTCCCCCATCCCCAAATATCCTGGCTGTGATGCCGAACGGTAATTTCTAGGTGAAGGCATCTGGCGCGGAGTGAGCCTGCTGCACGTGGCACTGGTGTGACTCTGTTCCCCGCCGGACAACAACAAAAATAATCGGAGTGACTACTGGGAACACGGCCATCCTGCATCATCGACGTCACAACGATTATTGAGGCCGCAGTCGGCCCTGCACCGCGCTATTGACAGCGTGCGATTTAGGGTTAGGAGTTAGGGTGACAAACCCCTCTGCACTGCCTCCAGTGCTCGAACACCTCCCTTGTGTCTCAGTGACCAGAACCGTACACTGTTCTCAAGGTGCAGTCTGACCAGAGCCCTGTACAATTTGATCACCTCTTTCTCTGATTTGTGCTGCACTCCTTTGACTCTGTAGTTGAACATTTTATTGGATTTATTGATTGTTGCTCCACATGGGTTTTTGTTGAGTTTACGATGACTCTTAGCTCTCTAGGGGCTCGGGGTTGGGCTTAGTGATGGTGTGGGTAAGAGTTAATGGTTTAGGAGCAGTGATTAGGATTAGGCATTAGTGGTTAGTTGTTAGGGCCAGAGGTTCGTGGTTAGTGTTTGGGGTCAGAAGCTGTGACTGGACTTGACGGCCCAAAACTTTTTCATGACACTTCCCCTTTAAGAGGATTAAGACACGTGACGTGGTCTCGCTCTGCGGAGGCGACCAACGGTCAACGGCCGCCGGTGGGCCAGCGGCAAATGTCCGTTTAAAAGCGGTGGTTTGAGTCAGGCCGCGGTGCCCGGGTTATTTACTCCCGGCCCCCGAGCCTCTCCCGCCCTGACCGCAGCTCCTGTCACTCACCTGCCGCCTGCCGCCCGCCGCCAACCGCTAACCGCAACCTAACCTGCAGTCCCCTGATTGACAAGCCCGGCGCTCAATAGCAAAGCGGCATCACTTTGATTGACGGGCACCTCCCCCCCAGCCTCGCCAATCACAGTTGCGTGGGCGGGGCTGCCTTACTCCCGCCTCCAAGGTTGGTTGACCGACAGGCAGGGCTTAACCCAGCCACCCTCAGTTACGGAAGCTCATGTGTAACAAACCAGTCAGCGGCGACGTAATGCGCTTGAGTTTAATCAAACGGTTTGAAGTCTGGTTGCCGTGCAAAGCTAGTACGGGTAAGTGAGACACAACATTAAACAAAAATTACATAACTATTCTATGATTTAAGTTTGAAAAGAGAAGAACATTTTACTTTAAATTGATTTAGAACCTACAATGTAAATGTAAATATTCGTTATATTTAGATTATATTCATACAGCAATTACTAAATGTGACTTAACACTTATTAATTTGACATTGATTTGATTTTTGCACGACTTAATGGCAAGGCAGGGTATTTGTGAGGGATTGATGGTCATTATGAGGGAATGCAGACCAAGTACCACACCAACCCAACTTGGACATACTTCTTCATCGCTGCTGGGTCACAATCCTGGAACCCCCCCATCTCACACCATTGTGGGAATAACTTCAGCACACAGACTGCAGTAGTTCAAAGAGAAGGCCACTGCCACCTTCTCAGGGCAACTAGAGATGGGCAGTAAATGTGACCTTACCAGCGTCACCCGCACCCCAAGAACAATTTTTTTTTAAAAAAGTCAATGAAAACTGGCAACGGGCCAACAGTTTGGAAACAGGCTAATGAGGTGCCCATTTTCAAAGCAGATACGAGCAACCACTGACCAACTAGTCTTCAATACGGTGTAATATAGTGGAATTGATGATCAGGAGTAAACTTCAAGAACATCTGTACAATAATAACCTAACAAACATCAGTCAACTTGGATGCAGAAGGGAAATATCCTGTCCGACCAACCTCCTTGACATCCCAGTGAACAGTGGAAAGCCCCACAATGTGGTGTTCTTAGGCTCCCAAAAAGCATTTGACAAAGTCCCTAATGAAAGACTATTTGCTGAACTCAAAGATGTGGGAATCCAGAATAAGAGTTGGAAATGGATAAGAACTCGGCTAACAGGTAGAGAACAGAGGAGTTATGTCAAGTTGGGGGAGAGGAGGATGTGCTGAGTCGGATGCCTCCAAGGATTGGTTATGGAAGCACTACTGTTTCCACTTTACATCAATGCTTTAGATTCAGAAACTCATTGCAAATTGGTCAGGTTTGAAAATGATACCAAAACTAGGAAAGGCAGTTGATTTTGAGGAGACAGCTCAGTTGAACAAAATACGAAAGTAGGCAGTGCCACATTATATAACACTTAACACACAGACAAACATAAGGTATTGCACAGAAAGACACAAACAGCCAACATACATACTTCATGAATAGCATTGAAATAGTTACGGATGAGTTTGAAAGAGATCTAGGAGTGTAAAAGATTCAACACTAAACACAATGCAAATAAGACGTTGAACTAAAAAGTAAAGTCAGAGGAAACCCTGCTGAAATTGTACAGGGCTGTAGTCAGACCTATCAAGTTCTGTGTCCAGTTCTGTTCACTGAGACACAAGGGAGATATTCAAGTATTGGAGGTGGATTAAAGAGACATGAGGCTGATCCATCGAGTCAGTGGCCTGAGGACAGACGGCAGAAGCCTTGAATGAAGGAGACTGAGTGATGCTCTTTTTGAGGTATGTAAATGATATGGGAAGAGAGAGATCTGGAAAATTACTTCAAACTAAATTGTGAGGGCAGGACAAGGCAGCACAGGTTCAAACTAGCAAAAAACAAACTTAGGAAGTTCTTCTTCACACAGAGAGTCAACACATAGAACAGACTTCCAGATTTAATAGTGGAGGAGAAAACCCTGGAATCAATGAAGAAACAATTGAATACTGCAGTGGTGGTGGGAGGGCATTATAGGATCTTTCTAGATTGACTAAGATGGGTTGAATAGCCTTCCTCCCCTATATTTATCTTGTGATCTTTTTGAGAGGTCACTGTATCAATCAGGAGTGGGAACCCCAGACTGGGAACATTGAGAATAATTGTAGCGCCCCACCACTGCCGTGACTGAGACAAGCTAACTCAGCCCTGATCAGGGATCAAAGATGGGGCTTTCCTGGTCTGTATGGACCATTGCCAAACCATGTGCTGCATCTACCCTTTGGACAGTCTTGGAAGCCATTTTTTCAATCTATAATGCATGAAGGATCCGCAGGGACAAGCTCCTTAGATTGTTGGGAAAATCGAATGCTGTGGCTGCGATGTCTTATACACCAGGGATTAGATGCTACTACATCAGTACAAATTCTCAAGACTCCCAACAACCAACAGGTCAATTTTGTAAGATACTTGATTTTGCTACTCATCTCTCCTGCTGTAATCTGTTAACACACCACCATAAGCTAAATTTCAGTGCTCTCAATGGGGAGTCACACATGATGGGAGCACAGGTCAGAGATAGATTTACAACACTAAAGGACCAATTCCCATGCTGCTGAATTTATACCCATAGTCAATAAAAAATAATCTCATCATTTTAAAATGTACGATAATACACCATAGAGCATTTAACTTTTGTTTTAACTTTTTCATACTATATCATATAACTCCAATATATTATATATTACAAGGAACAATCAGGTAAGTCACGATTAGCTGTAGTCAATGAGATTACTGGAAAGTAACACAAATGGAGAATGGTCACGTAATCACTATTGGCCAATGAATTTGCTTAAAGGAGTTACTAAGATTTGAGAGTTCATGTGACTATTATTAGCCTTCATCGTCGCTGGGTCAGAATCTTGGGACTCCCTCCCTAACAGCACTGTGAGAGAACCTTCACCACACGGACTGCAGCGGTTCAAGGAGGCGGCTCACCACCACCTTCTCAAGGGGCAACTAGGGATGGGCAATAAATGCCAGCCTTGCCGGAGATGCTCACATCCCATGAATGAATTTTGTAAAAAGCCAATGAGATCGCTAGAAAGCATCAGTCAGTGGTAAAGAGAGGAGCAATTTGTAGTGAAAAACTATAAATGAAATGCTGTGATAAATCTTTGTGCTTTGCTTTTGCAGTTTGATTAATTTGAGAGATGAATACTGATATTTCTCTCATGTCTCGGATAGTCACGGACAGCGATGGGGATACTATGGTAAGTCAGCACTGCTCACATTGGACAAGTCCTAGGTCCACGTGCCTCGTGTGGCTTTGAGGCAACAGCGTACAAGGTTAAAAGTGACAAGCTGCCAGGGACAGCCGAGTATGAATTCATTCATCCTCCTCTCTCATCGCCTTTTCTCTCTCTTATCTTCCTCTTTCTTACCATTCCTGGGCTATGGGATCCAGAGGCTGTAGTGTGTGTTAAATAGAACAGTGGGACAGACTGGTGATCAGAAAAGGGAATCAACATAGTACCCAACTGCAGTAAAAAAAAAAGGCAAATAAATACCGGGTTACTTTAGCAAACAGAGAAAACACATCAAGCAATTCTTATTACTGAGTATCCCAGAGTCTAAACAGTAGTACCTACAATCAGTGTCTCACCAGAACAGCCCTGGGTAGTGCTGAATCAAGAGCATCCCTGTGGTGCTACTCCAAGTTCTCCCTTTCCTTCAGACACACCCTTTAACTTAGATCACCGTGTGAATATGGTGCACTGTAGGCAAGTCCTTAGGCAGCCTACAACTATATCATCCATATCACACGCCCTTGACATCCCCACCAGGGTGAGAGTGCCAAGTCCTGGCACAGCAAGCAGCCGCAGGTCACGGCAAACAAAGCGATTGCATCCCCTATCGTCAGCTCTCCCAGAACACCTCTGATACTTCCTACCTGGTCAACTAGGCCAGAGTCACCCGGACACCCAATGTACCTAGATGCTACAAAGACACAAAGATAGCCTGCCAGGTGATCTCAGTTGAGTCCAATCCAACAATGAGTGGGAAGTGAGCCCATCACATGCAGTTTCCACCTGCAACAGATTAAAAGGGCAAGTTAAGATCAATGTTCGGATATAGTATATCCCCTCCTGCCTGCACAAATGGAACCCCAAAGCCTTGATGGAATATTGGAGAGGCTGTGGTGGGGAGAAGGGGACAATCTCTCACATTTTCTGGTTGTGCCCAAAAATCCAGGCCTCTGGTAAAAAGTGCAGCATGGTATCCGCATTTCTCCAAGTACACAATCGAACTGTAACCTCCCCCAGTCCTACAACCCTCCGAGAACTCTGCTCTCCCTCAATTCTGGCCTCGTGCATCCCCCAATCCCTTCGCCCCGCTATTGGTGGCCGTGCGTTCAGCTGCCTAGGCCCTAAGCTCTAGAATTCATGTCCTAAACCTCTCCTAATCTCTCTCCTCCTTTAAGACACTCCTTAAAACCTACCTCTTTGACCAACCTGCCCTAATATCTCCTTATGTGGCTCGGTGTCAAATTTTGTTTGATAATCGCTCCTGTGAAGCGCCTTGGGACGTTTCACTACGCTAAAGGTGCTGTATAAATGAAAGTTGTTGTTGTTGAGCCAGGCCCAGCTCACTGCGTTCTGAGCCTTCCCACATTGGGCTCCTGGATCCAGACACTGTAGCCCAACGGTGCTTCATCCGAGAAGGTGGCAAACAGGTCAGCCCCGCTTGGTCAGTGTGAGCCGAAGTGGTGTGGAGAAGAGCTACCCCGGAATAAAGTGTTGTTTGCAGAGGCTGAGGAGTAGCCATTGCTAACAAAATGGTGGAGCAGGCTGTTTGGGCCAAATGGCTTATTCCTGAGTAGTGAACAGAATGAGTAAAGTTGGAGCCAGTCACAAACTCTCCTGGAAATTGGTTTCGAGTCACTGATATTATTTTCTTCCATTGCAGCAGACGTTGAAGTTTGGCGGCTGTCACCAAAAAGGTGGGGACAGAAATGTGTTGATATTTCAAGGCAAACCCACAGTCCACTATCACTAGTTCTTATTTTTGTAAAGAAAAAGAGACTCCATTTGATCAGGGAGTCTGATGAACCTCTCTTGTGTTTCAGACACCACATTTAACAAGGTGCGAAGTTTCAGTGACCCCCACTCAGGATCACCACCAGACAGCAAGCACTTGATAGATGAGCTGGAGGTCATCAAATTCCACATCGAAGTCCAAACTAGAGTATGGCTCAGGCAGAAACGCTTTTTTTTGTGACTACTGAAGTTATTCCACTCTCCTGAACTGTTACCCTCCATATAATAAACCCCTAGCCACCTGTTACCCTCCATATAACAAACCCCTAGCCACCTGTTACCCTCCATATAATAGACCCCTAGCCACCTGTTACCCTCCATATATTACATCCCTAGCCCCCTGTTACCCTCCATATATTACACCCCTAGCCACCTGTTACCCTCCATGTCATGTGCTCTCAGTTATCAGATATCCTCTGCCTGATGCGCTGCTCACAATTCATCACTTTCCATATAACACCTTCCTGTATCAGATATCCTCTGTATAACACACTCCCCTGTATCTTATCTTCTGTGTATCACACTCCCTGCTATCAGTTATCCTGTGTGTATTACTCTTCCTAGGACTGAGCCTCAGCTCAGTGGTAGCATTTCCGCCTCTGAGTCGGAAGGTCATGGGTTTGAGACCCTCTCTAGACAGACCTGGGAAGCTGAGGTTTGAGTTTTCAGTCCCTGAATAATGCTGATATCCAGCGGGGTACTCACACCTGATGGGAGCGGAGTGATCCCTCCCTACCAGCATAGTGAGCAGGAGACCCTTCCCCCATCGTATCTAGCTGGTCCTCCTGGTAGGGAGTTGGCGTTATGCTAACCACATGTACACGTTAAAAAAAACGGGGACTTTTCTACGGGAACAACCCTGACCAGGAACTGCTGGGTGTAAACAGCAGTGGAAGAAATGGGGGCTGCTTTGTGTGCTGCTACACACAGCAAAGAATACACTTCCTGCAATCCATTCATCTACTGTGTAACACGGTCTCCCCCCGCCCCCCCCATCTACTATCTGTCATCCTGTATTTACATCCCACCCCTACATTATCTGTTGTCTTGTGTAATGTGTTGTCCACAGCTGTTATTCTCTATGTAGCACATTCCCGTGTAACCACCATCCTCTGTGTTCGTGTTCCTGGTTAATCCTGTCCCTATATCTGTGTGTCCAATGTGTGGTTTAAATGGTGCTTGGTGTCCGCGAGTCGCAATGCCGATCTTCTTCTCACAGTTTACTTCATTCCTAGACCATTGAATCCCTGAATCAAACAGTGAGCCTCCTGGCGAAGGAGCGGAGCCACCATCAGCAGCAGATCCGACTACTGGAGGGTAGGTGGGGGTGGGGGAGCTCTGAGATGTGCTGGCCCAGGCAGGTGGAACAGCGGGGAAAGGGGGTGGACAGAGAGTGACTGGAATGGGGAGGGGGGCTGGGTTCAGGAGATGACTAAGAAGGTAGCACCTTGTTGGGTATGTTGCCTGGTAGATTCTTGGCAAACTCTGGCACTGCCCAGAGGCTTTTAATCATCTGTTAAATGAGGATCCAGTGGCTCAGCGGTTAGACAGTGGTACTGAGCCATACAGACTAGGAAAGACCAGCTTCTAACACATTAGGAGGTGCCTGTAGTTGGCTCCGGTAATGCTGGGATAACAAGGCGGCAAATCAGCCAGGGTTCCTGCTCCCTGCAGGAAGTATATATTTACGGAAATCTGGAAGGACAAGTTTACATTGGTGGGGGGGCCCTGCTGACACTCATTGTTTCAGCTCACACTTAAAGAAAGGCTGCTTGGGTTTGGGCAGTGGGGAAAATGCTCCCCAGCAGCAGCGGAGGGGCAAAGATTGAAAAAGAACTTGCATTTGTTTATAGCCCCCTTTCACATCACCAAAGCACTTTACAGCCAATGAAGTACTTTTTGAAGTGTAGTCACTGTTGTAATGTAGGAAACGCAGCAGACAATTTGCACACAGCAAGGTCCCACAAACAGCAATTTGATAATGCCCAGATAATCTGTCTTTAGTGATGTTGGTTGAGGGATAAATATTGGCCCCAGGACACTGGGGAGAACTCCCGTGCTCTTCTGCGAAATAGTGGCCGTGGGATCTTTTACATCCACCGGGTGAGAGAGCAGACGGGGCCTCGGTTTAACATCTCATTCAAAAGATTCCCTCAGTACTGCACTGGTCTTATTATTAATTTTATTATGTTAATCCCTAGCCCCCCCCCCCCCCCCCCCCAAACTATCTAAAAGTGGTAACTCTTACTGGGGTAGCCACACCCTCTAGTACTTCAACCAAGGGGCCATTCTTCATATATGCGCCCAGTCAGTGACCATTGGCAGAATATTCACTCTTAGGGGGAATCAGAGCTGAACGCAATTCTGTTCTCACCTACTGTTCACACATGTGCACTTTCCAATCGAGTCCCAACTCCTGTTGGCTGAGATCAGCCAACTCAGCCCAGATTGAACATGACCTTCTGGTACAATTAGTTTATTTATTTTTCTGGTCTGACTCCTTGATTTTCTCCTTAATATTTGTACCATCTTCAGATCTGAGGGCAGCCCACTGACCTGCTCCCACCTCCAATACTGTGACAGACTTAATGTCATCCAACAGACACAGAGAAAATCCTCCTTCTGACTGTCTGTCCCCAGTCACTCTTCAAAACCTCTCCATGGCCGAGATTGGGAACTCAGCAGAGTGGGTGATTGAATCAGTGTCTCCATTGGCATGTTGAAGCCCAGTTTGCGCACTAACCCTGTCTCTCTTGCAGCTGACAGTGTGTGTGGGTACTTTCAACTCATCAGTAAACTCTTCTTGTTTTACACAGCGGAAGTGAGGAGACTGAGTATGAGCAGTAATATTGAAGAGGACAGGATTAATTTAATGATAGACAGAAAGATTGAAGACTGGAAGAAAGAGCTATCCTCAAACCTGACCAAAACACAGGAGTCGACCCAGCAAGCAGAAAACAAGGTGCAGACAACAGAGACTAGCAGCCAGGCAGAAGAACTGGCAGCAGAAATACACGAGAGGTAAGCAGTGCAAATAGAGAGAGTTAATAAAGACTTTGAATACAGAAAATATATTTAGAACTTCATAACTGAGCCTCCCCGGTGAGTAAATGCTTGATGAGATCCGATCCCAACTTACTGAGCCAATCTCCATCAGGGCACAGGGAAGGGGTGACTATATATTGGTGGGGGAAGGAATAATGGCCAAGGTTTCTGTTCTTTATCTCTGTCCAGTGACCACTTAAGGACATTGGATGAAGGAGGGATTCAACTTGTCTATCGATGGCCCCACAGTCAAGCATCCTGCCAACACTCCCTGTCTAGGCTCACATATAATGAAAGGCCGTCATACAGCTTCTAGTGCCTGTGGAGCCCTATCCCAGCATGAGTCACTGATTCCAGCAGCATTCCCTGGATGGAGTCACAGGCCAATACACAACTTAGTAACTCCCAAGTTTGATATTATAAAAGCATAGATCAGAGGTGAATTGGTAGCTACACACAGGAGCTCCAGATTTGATTCCATCTCAGCAGATATTTACACTCGGTCCTCTGCTAGTTGGCGAGTTTCAGGTTAAAAAAAACTCCCCGCCCACCATCAACAGGATAATTTATGATAATTTTGGAACAGACTCCCGGAGAAGAGCATTGATGGGGTCAATTAGCAATTTTTAAAGGGAGCTGGATCAATATCTATTGAGAAGGGGAGAGTGAGGTTAGAAAGATATTAATGGAACTACGTGATATTATTTTCAGAGGTAAGTAAAGGAACTCACTGTTCCTTAAAGTAGGGGATCAACAAGTGATATAGATGGGGAAGTGCATGATGGAATAATGATACATGGATTCTGGATGGATTGGGCGCGATGAGCTGAATTTCTTTCTCTGGATTTTATGTTCTTAAAAGGTTGACCAGCCCATCTTAAAGAAGAGAGGGAGGTGGTCAGCTCAGGGGCCTCATGTCCTACTGATAGATAGTGTAAATTCACGGAAGGATGGGAAAATAGCAACAATTAAATATGGATCAGTCTGAAATGGGGTGGAGTCATCAGAGAACAGAGTGACATCTGAATGATCTGGTCACACACAGGGAGAGTTTCTCCTCCATGTGCTGTAGATGGAATAAAATGCTGCCAAGAATTGGCAGAATCAGGAGATTAACTGAGTTCTTTTTGTTTCTTTCAGCAAAAAGTTTCTATGGGAGGAATGTGAATCATTGCGAAAAGAAATAGAGCAAATTAACCGAAAGCTAAGTCAGTATCCTTTACCTGCTTTTGTTGTGATGTGCATTAGGTTGATAAAGTGGACAAATGCCAGGCAAGGGATTGGTACCAACAGGGTGATGCCAGGGTAAAGTGCATTACATGCAGGGTGATGCCAGGGTAAAGTGCATTACATGCAGGGTAATGCCAGGGTAAAGTGCATTACATGCAGGGTAATGCCAGGGTAAAGTGCATTACATGCAGGGTAGTGCCAGGGTAAAGTGCATTACATGCAGGGTAGTGCCAGGGTAAAGTGCATTACATGCGGGGTAATGCCAGGGTAAAGTGCATTACATGCGGGGTAATGCCAGGGTGAAGTGCATTACATGTGGGATAATGCCAGGGTGAAGTGCATTACATGCAGGGTAATGCCAGGGTAAAGTGCATTACATGCAGGGTAATGCCAGGGTAAAGTGCATTACATGCGGGGTAATGCCAGGGTAAAGTGCATTACATGCGGGGTAATGCCAGGGTGAAGTGCATTACATGCGGGGTAATGCCAGGGTGAAGTGCATTACATGCAGGGTAATGCCAGGGTGAAGTGCATTACATGCAGGGTAATGCCAGGGTAAAGTGCATTACATGCGGGGTAATGCCAGGGTGAAGTGCATTACATGCAGGGTAATGCCAGGGTGAAGTGCATTACATGCAGGGTAATGCCAGGGTGAAGTGCATTACATGCGGGGTAATGCCAGGGTGAAGTGCATTACATGCGGGGTAATGCCAGGGTGAAGTGCATTACATGCAGGGTAATGCCAGGGTGAAGTGCATTACATGCAGGGTAATGCCAGGGTGAAGTGCATTACATGCAGGGTGATGCCAGGGTGAAGTGCATTATATACAGGGTAATGCCAGGGTGACGTGCATTACATGCAGGGTAATGCCAGGGTGAGGTGCATTACATGCAGGGTGATGCCAGGGTGAAGTGCATTACATGCAGGGTAATGCCAGGGTGAGGTGCATTACATGCAGGGTGATGCCAGGGTGAAGTGCATTACATGCGGGGTAATGCCAGGGTGAAGTGCATTACATGTGGGGTGATGCCAGGGTGAAGTGCAGTACATGCGGGGTAATGCCAGGGTGAAGTGCATTACATGCAGGGTAATGCCAGGGTGAAGTGCATTACATGCAGGGTGATGCCAGGGTGAAGTGCATTACATGCAGGGTAATGCCAGGGTGAAGTGCATTACATGCGGGGTGATGCCAGGGTGAAGTGCATTACATGCAGGGTGATGCCAGGGTGCAGCACTGTACAAGGTAATAACACACTGCGGGGTTGAAATAAACCATGAACTTTAGGCTGAAGCAGTTTGTCAACATCATTTGAATGAATTTGGCCTCTGGCAGTCGCACCCATTCGGTGAGAGTGAATCGGCCGCCTGTTTCACACCCCGCCCAACTTTCTTTTTGATCGATATCAATGTAAAAGAAAATCGCACAGTTTGTAAATGGGATCACACGGCAGAGTGCGTTATTTCGAGTACATATATAAACCTAAAGGGGCAGGAGAGACTGAGGAGTCCTTTCTGTTTAAAGGACATCCCCATCTTCAAGTGAAAAATAGGAACACAGCTTCCCCCAAAGTCCTGCTGAGTGGGCAAGTGGCCAGTGTGGAACTGAGTCCTACGGATGAGGAGGGACCCAGGCTGATCTGACCTTAGCCAAGGTGAAGGTGGAGCATTACTGTTGGACCCAACATCCCTGGGCTGGCGAGGAAAAAGAAGGGGGCCATGACTTCCACTCCCATCCACTGACCCCCCCCCCCCCACCCCCCCCCCCCCCCAGTTGGAAAGCACATGTATGTGGATGTTGGGTGAGGACAGAAGTGGGCTTGGTTGTGATGCTCCCCATGGTCAGATATCCTGCCAATGCTCGCTGTTCGGGCAGCTGTCCTCCAGGAACCATAGAGAGGAACAGAGGGGAAAAAGTAGACAAAAAGGACACTGTTTGTGAGTGTATCCCTTCACCTCAGGGCCTGGGCTCAAATCCAGGCCAAAGTGACTAGGTGAAAGTCTCCCCTATCTGTTGACTTGTATACAATGAGTTTGGGGCAGTCCTATGATTGCTAGTCAAGGTGTCTCTGTGCCATTCAATGGCAACTCAGGGTATCCTGTCAGGGAGAGGCACCAAGCAAAGGCCAGGTTCTTCCACAAGAAGAAAACAAAAGAGCAAATCACCTCGGACCCTCTCCCACTTATTCTCCCACCTGCCCAGTGGCCAAACATTTGGGAGAATTGTGGGTGACCCACGTAAACCTAAAGAGATTGGGAATAAAATGAAAAGAAATTAAAAGATTTGTCGCCTTTCTGATTGCAGCTATTCAAGAGGATGATCTGTTAAGTAGCTTAACAGATTGCAAGATACTCAGACAGAACCAAAAGAAATATAACCAGGTACAGCAAGACAATTACTCACTTTGCTGTTCATTATGTTGTTTTTAAATAAAGTTATATGCAGCCTGGTTGCCTAGCGATTACTGCACTAGCTTCTGGCTGGAAGGTCACTGATAGGAATCCAAGTACTTCTCACATCTGCTTGCTGCAGTTGAAGGAAATATTTTTTTTGTCTTCTCGCTGATTTTAACATGGACTTTCTCCATGACCTTCTGACCGTTCCTCGGTCAAGCAGATATGGACTGTACCCATGTCCTGGGAGGTGCAGTTGACTCACCCACTGACCTTCATGGGAGCTTGCCTTATCTGTAGGCATGAATCCCAGCCTTGTCATTACTTGCTGCAGTGAGTTAAACCACCATTGCTACCGATACAATGAATGTTTATTTATCTGTGCTTTCCACCTCAATTGGACCATGTTCCATCCATAAACTCTCCATTAACACTGGGAATGCTGTCCCAGGAAAGCTGCCTATGTGCTTCTGTGCAACTGAACTATCCCATTAGTATTGCAGCTCCCACATACTCAGGACTGTTGATGTCAAGAAGTTCCGGTGAACAGTGCAGTTTGTGAGCGTCTGATCGGGCAAAGATTTAAACCATGGAGCCCAACTGATGGGAATCTAACACCCTACAGGCGAGCTGCCTGTCTCTCTGAACAGAAGTCTGGGGCAGTTCTCCTACAAATACTGGGATCTCTGAATGGGAGTTGAACACTCTTCTGCTCGAGTTACCAGGGTCCCTGAGGGGTATTTAGACCTTTACAGTGATTCTCCGTTAGGAGAATGGGACATTCCTGCGGATACTGTTAATGACTCTCATTGGTCAACATGCCAGGCATACGCTCAAATAATCCCAACTTTCCTTTCAGTGAGGCAGAATGGTCTAAAATATTCTCCACTTTTCCTTCCTCACCTAAGATTGCGGTTTCACAAGCACCAGCAGAAATGCCATCACTCCCTTGATCGGATCCTCACCCAATGTACACACAGGGGTCACGCAACAGTGATCAGCAGTGTGAACCCTGGCTGATATATTTCTTTCCCTCTCTGTCCCTAGGTCAAGGACACTGTGTCCCCAGGGCTCCCTCCACTGCCCTGCCTGTTACCAGTGAACTCAGCACAGAGCAGGGGTGGAACAGACTGTTTGATAGAGCCGGCCCATATTGGTGCCATCCGACTGTAAAAGTAACTTCTTATGTTCTTTGCCCCCACCCAGATTCTAGAGAGACTAATACAAAGATGCAGACAAGTGCAGTCACTGGATCCTGAGCAGGAGCTGAAAGACATAAAGTACGTGACAGAGAAACAGGCTGTGAGGCAGCGAATGTGGGAGTGAGGGTGGACACAGTGATGTGAGAATGTACTGCTTGATGGTAAATGCACTGCCTGGGGTGATACTGATCCACACTGAGCAGTAAGGCCCAGCCAGGACAACTGTTGGAGTGCTAGAATTAGCCTCAGTGTCCCTAGGTTAGGAAGGGAAGAATGAGCCAGGATTCCTGCTCCCGGTTGTTATCCAGCGACCTTTGCTGTGAAGAGAGGACTGAGGTTTGACTGTGTTGCCATCCCAAGGTTAAATAATCTGCTGACACTCACTGTCCAGGGTCGCAGATGGAGAATAGCCACTTAGTGAGGAAGCAGCGAGAGTCAGCACCCGGGGGGTATAGGAACAACCAAACAAGAAAAGGAATGCTGAGGGGTGGAGGGAGAGAGCGGGGGGGGGGGGGGGGGGGGCGGAGGGAGAGAGCAGAGCCAGGGTGGGGGGAGAGAGCGGAGGCAGGGGGGGGCGGAGGGAGAGAGCGGAGGCAGGGGGGGGCGGAGGGAGAGAGCGGAGGCAGGGGGGGGCGGAGGGAGAGAGCGGAGGCGCGGGGGGGGGGGCGGAGGGAGAGCGCGGAGGCGGGGAGTGGAGGGAGAGAGCGGAGGCGGGGGGGCGGGGGGAGAGAGTGACCATGATGGATGGAGTGAGTCAAAGGGAGCGTGACCACAGGTCTGTAACTGATAATGTTCCACATTTGTGTTTCTGCACAGGTTAGCAATGGTTGATATGCAGGAGCAGATTCAGAACCTTTGTTATTCCAGTAAACAAAACAATACCATTGCCAAGATTAAGAGAGGTCAGTCTGAACACCACAGATTCTATGACTTGTTCTTATAAAGTCCAAGAATGGGAATCAGGAACCAGCACAACATCCAAACACATCCACAATGTATTTCTGCACCAAGTCATTGGATTTTTAAGTTGTGGCTGTGAGCCCCTTACTCTAATCCCCGTTCTCAGATCTCCCCAGGCCATTCACTATCCCTGGTCAAGATGGCAGAGGAGCAACCTGCTTCCAATGCTCCAATGCTGTTCTGAAAACTGCTCCCAAGAGCTGTCGGAACAGATAACTGCCTCTACTCTCCGAGGGGCCCAATGTTTGATTCACGTTCTTTTTTTAAATCAGGTGAGAGGATAAAGTCTCACTCCAAAACAGCAATGGACCTGTATTTCCAGTGTTGACATTGGCTAGTAACTGATGTCTCAGGACACCCTGGGTTATCTTTGATAACTGCTACTTTGAATACTGGCCAATAACCTGCTGCTGGTCATCAGTAAGGGAACCAGTAAAAAATAAGTCACTATCCTGCCCCCTCACTCTATAGCCAGTGGGAGCGATAACCTTTGCCTCCCTTTACATTCCAGTCCACAGAACGATTGGTCTGAAGGCTAAGTTGGTCAGTGCACTGCCCGATGTGGTGGCACTGAGACTAATGGATCGGGGAGGTCCAAGGTTCCAGCCCCGGTGTGTGCTGACTTAGCTGATCTCAAGGGAGCCTGGTTACGTATATTCATTTAGGTGTATGTGGCAATTCAGTGAAATAACCATCCCTTCAGATAATTTGAGAGGGTTGTGTGGGATGCAGGTACAGTGAGGTGTTGCACCATGGAGTCCCATTATGTACTTAATGGCAGTCAGCAGTAACTTGAGTCAATTAGTCATCTGCCCCCTTCCTGAGAATAGCATGTAATCAATGTAATGATCATGCCTGGGCCATTACTAATAGAACCGTGCCTTCTCTTCAACAGGTAGAAGTATTGAGTGCTCAAGGAAAGAGCTGATGGTGAAACAAATGTCCAATGCCTCAGATTCTGATGTGAGTTAGACCTTCATCAGGATGCATTCCCCCCTCCCCCGAAATGCAGACCCATGACGTGATCCACAGGCACCGACAGCCTCCCTCCCAAGTAGCTGATCTTCACCTGTAAACCTGGAGAACAAGGGCCAGGAGAGAGGGGGCCTCGTGACCCCGATCCTGTCCTCACCCGACCGGCTTGCTTTGCAACAGGGAACAGTAGATAAGAATGAGGAGTGGGAAACCTTGCTGGTTCCCTTCCTCCTTCCTCCTTCCCCCTCTAACCCAAGGCACTGAGGCTAATTCTAGCGCCCAGCTAACTCAGCACAGCCCAGGGATGGAACCTGAAGTCCTTCCCAGGCTGTATGACCCCACGCTGCACCAGCCTAATTCAGGCCTTTAACTAAAGAACCTTTCGTCCCAAACATTTTCCAGCAGGATAGCAGCTTACAAATATTCTAAAATGTCATACCTGGCCACGTCAAGGGTTAACAGCTCTGTAAAATCTGTCCCAGGTATTTTAACAGAAAATCACAGACTGAGGGTGTGCAGTTTCCTGATGTTCACTCCCGGTGTGTACCAGGAGCACAGAAATGGGAAATCTGCCCTTTAGGTTTTAGTGGTTTAAAGTGGATCTGGTCCATAGTAAAAATAATTTCCCCCCTCCTCTACTTTTCTGAGGTTGGGGCAGGGGGGGGGGGGCAGGTTCATGCTTGTTGATTGAACAGCAAAGAGGGAGCTTTACACTGCATCTAAATCATAATGTACCTAACTGAGACAGTGTGACTGGGGGATTTATACTGCACTTAACTCGTGTTATATCCAATCCAGGATAGATACCAACACTGGTGCAAAAGCAGAAGAGTCTCCATTCCCCAGTGTGCTGTTGCAGAGTTTAAATCTTGGTCCCAATTCCAGCCCTATCAATCTCTCTGATCTTTTCGTATCTTCACCCTCTACCCTTGGAGTGAAGCAGCGGAAGGATTCGCGGGCTGATTAACAGTCTGACCGGCCACAACACTTCTTCCACGGCCGTAACCATCTTTATACCAGCCGATAGGGTGGGTTAGTCCGATACGGCAGGAGGGTTTATGGGCTCCGACAACCCATACAATGGGGCGGGGCCACACACCCACTGGACAGGAGTATCCCACTAGATGTCAACTCAGAATCCACTTGTCTGGAGCAGAGTTTGAACCCTGCACCTTCTCACTCAGAGGTGGGAATGCAACCACTGAGCCAAAGGCTCTCTTCTAGCTTTCTGTGTTTAACAACAGCAACTGGCAACAAACAGACGGTTCCCTCGTAGAAACATAAAGTGCCCGTTTTACCTGGTCCCTGCAGCAGCGCACTGTCTCCTGGGCTGTAACAGCTGGATTTTCTGGTGCCTGGAGGGCAACAGCAACTGGGCGAAAAGCAAACAGGTAAAGCATGGTATAAAACCACTCTCCCATAACCAGCACTGCAATATAAAAGCAGCAATTTTAGGCTAGAAAGGCATGTCCCAGATTCAGTTGGATAATCGCAACTGGGACTGGTTTCACTCATAATAACAGACAGCAGTAATTGTAAAAGTGTTATTTATGGTCACATCCCCCTCTCCAACACTCCTCCCTCACCCCCACCAACAAAAGGGGCACACAAGGCAACCTGGTTCATTTTGGAACGAAACTGATGTTTTATACGGCCCAGGGTGAAGGAGGAAAGAGAAACACTTAGTCTCCCCTTAAATCCCCCACCCCGGCACAGTCAAGGTCAGGCATGTATGGTGAAAACCAGACCTGCTTCCAATCGCTTCCTGTTACAGATGTTTCTACACCACACTGTACCATCCCAGCCCCATTCACAGGCTCACACCAATCTGGGAAATGATAACTGGGAAGAACATAGCCCCTTCTCTCTAGCCCTAGAAAATACTCAGGTCTGACTGCATCCCTTTCGCTTCCCTTTAGACCGACACATGGTAAAACAGTCTAAGTGTGAGCTTTTGACAGCTACCACCCTGAACACCATCATTCATGACCCAGCTGCCAGAACGGCATCACGCAGACAGGAGCAGGAGGCCAGCAGCCACAAGCTTAATAAAATGAGTTACATAAACCCCAGCGCAGTTTCTTATTATTCACCAAGATGTCAAAAGTTTTCTAACTGCTCAGGAAGGCAGGGATACACTGATTGTCTGTATCAAAAGGTTCGCTCCAGAGCACTGAGGGAGAGAGAGAAGTTTTGTAGCCAATGTTTTCCCCCCACAGGAACCCCTGAGGTACGGCTTGGCCGACACCAGGCACCTTGCCTGAGTGATAATCCTTTACGTGTGAGTTTAGCAATTATTGGCAGCTACTGAACCACAGAAGGCATCACACCAAAGTTCAAATGTGCACACCTGCCAGCAGGAGACACAAGATAGCAGTCAAGAGCAGTGACCCTACATTATTTCTTCACTTTCCCCCAGCACAATTGGCAGCGAGCCCAAATGTTATGCTCTTTCTGCTGCTCCAGCTAACTCAGGGGAGGCCGGGAACGGAGCCCGGATTATGTGGCTCAGCAGGCAATGCATTCACCCCCTGAACCACGCCGCAGTCACCATTTTGGTTTCGGCCAACAACGACTTTACTTTTGCGCCACCATTTACACTGAACCAGAGTCAAAATGCTCAATGGGTGATACAAAAAATGGTGGGGGTAAGATTGTATTATACTTGCAACATTTCCAGTAGAGTAGCAAATTAGAATTGCATGTCCATTTACCTGCCATATTTCTACTATAAGCAAGTTGGAATCCTGACTCTCACACTCGAGGCAGCATTCAAAGCCAGTTCCCAGAAATGAAGAGTGCACTGAACTAACGTAATCTAGGTCCCAATCATTGCTGCCTTTTAAAAGCAAAAGGTATCGAGCACTCCAGCAGCCTGGTGTGCTACTAAGCTATAAACCACTTGGAGCAAACGGGGGGGGGTAAGTCAGAGGGCCTTATCGTGGGTCTACTCCAGGGGCTGGGGAAGACGGTGCTTTACAGGTCCAGGATGGGCGCAGCCCGTGGGGGTGGTTGCACCGGCTGCTTGCCTCTCTCCCGTGGTATACTCCGTGCTCGGGTGGCCTTGAGAACACGCAATATCTGCCGCTATGGTTGAGGCCTTTCGCGACTGGTGGGCATCGCAGGTATAGAGTGTCTGATAGACACTGACATTATGATTTAGTTGGGAAGGTTCCTTTTGCTTTTGTTGGGACTTTTTTGCTTATGTTGAGCTTTTAGTTTGATTGGACCATTCATGTTTCTTTTATATATTAGTGATTCTTGTTTGGTGACACCAGGTTGCATCAAAATAGGCCCAGTCAATACCTAATCTGCAAAAGGACAAATGGGAAAAAATAATCAGCCAGGGTTCTTGCTCCTGATCGCTATCCAGAAACCCCTGCTGGAAAGTGTTAAGTGGAGTCACAATCGAGCTGGGCTGTGATTTGTCAGGATAAAGAAAAAAATGCCTTGAAAATAAATTTTCCAATGTTTTGAAATTTAATAAAATATTGCTGTGTCCAGTGGCAGAAGGGGAGGTAACCAGAGGACACAGCTTTACCACAGAAGAGGCAGGCAGCCAGTGCGACCACCCCCATGCGACTCACCCATCCTGGACCTGTAAATCACCATCTTCCCCAGGCCCAGGCGTAGACCCACGAGAAGGTCCTCTGACTTATCCACCCCCTCCAAACTGCTCCAAGTGGTTTATAGCTTAGTAGCAGACCGGGCTGTTGGAGCACTCAATACCTTTTGCTGTGGGATGGATTTGGATGAAGACAGGATGTCATCCCATTGGATCTCATCTGAACTCTCTCCCCTCTACAATATCCAGCGGTTTGTTAAATAACTCTGTGTCCTGGCCTCAGTGACCCTTACTGGTAACTTGTTCTTGCCAGTGATGACTCGGTGTGTAAAGAAATACTCCGTGTCAATTGCTCTAAATTTGCCTTTTATAACCTTGAACCTGTGCTCCTTTGTCCTGCTGCCTTGTGCATCTGATGTCATTATTTCAGCTTTACTCTAACCCATTAAGGACCTTCTATAACCTCCCCTCGGAGACTCCTTACCTCGGTACACTGTGTCCGTGGATGGCTGGGTCGCATCCGTTTAGAAATTTACAGACATCAAGCCCATTAAATAAAACGCTAAAAGCTGGAGTACAGAGATTGTCAATTGTGGATAATTCCATTTATTTGAAACTGCCAAGCAGCTTTAAGTTCACAGAGTTTATTTCAGAACAAAAATAAATTAGAAAGAAGCTGAAGCTTTAACCCTTTGAGAAGTGCAGTTAACATTTTGTGCAACAGGTCTGAAACTTTTTCCACTGTCTTGCACACTGGAGGCCTTTGCATAAATCCCCATAGGTCCCCCTTAATGTTTTATTCTTACAGGACATAAATTTAAGGGGAAAAAAATCTTTATAATGAGTTTTATTTCTCAGCCGTTGTAAAATAATCTGCCTCCTCCCCATTCATGCCACACATGGGGTGAAAGGGGACCACGGATACAGACCTCTCCCCTTGAAGGGGAGGGAGCTTGCATATTAGTCAGTGAGCTTTTTTTTCAAAAAAAGGTGCACCTAATAGCCAGCTCCACCCTCCCTCTCAGCTGCAAGACGGGCAGGGACCCTGGGAGAGGGAGAAACCCACTTCTCCCCCACCAGAAACAAATACATCCTCAAAGGGTTAAAAGCTGCTAGTGTTACCTGGGAACTCATCATATCCCACAGTGAAACTGTTTGCTTTACCAGTACTGCGATTAGTTGCACGATTCAGTCTTTGTTTTAGGCCTGCGTTGATTCTGTGTTTGTGAAAAGCTGGACTGTCCACACAAAGCTTCTGCATCAAGGTAAGCAGTAACCAGGACAGTGGGGCAGTAACCAGAACAGTCCGCCTGAAGGGCTGTCTGACCCTCTACCACCAGAGGCAACAGAAGAGTAAATTCAGAGCGAGTTTTACCCCTTCCACTTCCCTCTTCTGAAGCAGCTGACCCACACTGGGGTAATGTTCTGGTGCCAGCTATTCTTGGGAACCTCAGCCAAGTGTGTGATCAATAGATGCTGGCACGATATTCTGCAACTGGGGGAATCACCGTCAACCCCCAACCTGGTTCTCTCCTGATGTCTACATGCACGTTCCAGCAGGAGTCACTGGGTAACAATCAGGAACAGAAACCCTGGCTGATTTCCTCCTTTCCCCAACCCAGAGGCCAACTGTACCCTGAGCTGAGATCAGCAAGGCTCAGCACAGACCAGAGATAGAGCCTGGGACCTTCCTGATCAGTTATGACTTGGATGGTACAGTTCCTCACTGAGCCATTAACGGAGCTATAAAGTCACTTGGACACCATCAGTAGACACATGGGCAGGCCTTACTAAAACAGAGAGCAGACTTGGAGCAACAGTTTTCAGTAGTACATGCACAACAGCATCAACAACAAACAGACAGCAGTGACACAGTGAGAGCACAAACATCACTTAAACACCGACAGTAATAAAATCAATATTCTCTCAGACAAAGCAATTGCCATTTCGCTGGGATGAGGAGATGGATCACAATCCCCACCCCCCCACCATCCCATGTTAATATTTCATTTCAAAGCTAGGCATTGGAATTAAAACATACACAAATACAGCTAAACCTCTGAGGAGAAATTATGCACATGGTTTTCTCAAAATCTTCCAGCATTTTATTTGATTTACATATAATTTGAAAGTCTGTAACAAGGGTGAGACACACCACTGTGATCAGCCAGCCATCGGTAATTGTCATTTCACAACTCTGACACTGAGAGTCACGCAAGGAGTTTGCTTAAACAGAAAAAAAGGGGAAACTCCCCTTATGGCTTCGAGGTAAAGACACCGGCTGAGCCAGGAAGGTCATTGTTTCAATAGCTAGTCTGGTCTGCCCCACCTTAGGGCAATGGTAGGGGAGTGAGCAGGGGACGGGACAGATCATCTATGTTTCCTGGTCCCCACTGCTATTCAGTGACCCTTGCTGGAAGTGCAAGGGCAGGATCACGCTGCAAAGTCCTCCACAGCTAAATAGTCTGCCAGCACTCACCAATATGATTCACACCTGAACCCTGGCCATTTGATTGAGGTAGTGGAGGGAGGGTGCACAGGGAACCATACCCCAGCAAGGAGTCAATGTTTGGGGGTGTGGGGACAGAGGAGCAAAAACACAAAAGCAAAGAAAAATGATGGGTGGGGGGGGGGAACTTCCATCACACCAGCAGGTCGGACCAAGGAAACAAAATGTCTACAGAAAATGCCACCCTGCAGCCCACACTTGGCTCCTCTTGCCACCTCAGTGCAAGCTGTGACACATAGAAGTCATGGAGAGAGTCAACCCTCCCACCCCATGGAGGTAGCCCTAACCATCCCTGAATTTCCCCTGTATGTCCTGAATACTGAACCAGTTCTGTCATCAATCGAAGCCAAAAGTGGTACAAGATATATCCAGCCAGGTTTGAATTAGAGTGTTGTCCCCAGGTCGGGCTGATCTCAGTGGAAAAGGCTCCAGTACTGGCAGACAGGCCCTGGACAGCCCACACACACCATGGATCTGCTTGTGGATGGAGCATTTCAGATAGCGGTGGAGAAACAAGGACTCTTGGAGTGCGGCCCTGCTGTGGAAATTTTGAAAGTAGCAATTGAACTTGTGTATGGAGCAAAAAGAACTTGCATTTGTATAGCAGCTTATCACATCTCTCAAACATGTCAAAGTGCTTCTCATACAAGGAATTACACTGTGTAATGACTGTTGATGTGGGTAAACATGGCAACATTTTGCATACACCATGATCCCAATGAGCAATGAGACGTTAAATCTGTTTTGGTGGTGTTGGTTGAGGGAGGAATGTTGGCCAAGACACCGGGAGAGCTCCCTGCTCTTCTTTGAATAGTACTGTGGAATCTTTAACATCCACTTGAACCACCAGGTCAGGAGGCCACGAGAGTGGATTGGGAAGGGGTGGTGGGAGGGGCAGTTAAAAGAACGATGACTGGAAGACAAAACGGAGAATAAAACTAAAATTATTTCTGGGATTTAAACAGCTGGATCAAGACAGAAGAAGCAATCCCATTTTACACCTACTTTTGGTGGATTGAGATCCAAGAGTGGAAATATTCCACATTAGGGTAATTGACAAAAACCACTCAGTGAATTAGTGACAGGAGGGGAGAGCTGGCTCTCCCCGGGGTCACCAAAGGCAGCCGAACATCCCTGCACATTCAGACAGCATTACTACCTCTCAGACAGCACAGCTTGAGTGAGTGTGGAGTGTTTGCACATCTTCTGACCGTCTAACGCAGCGGCTCCAATGAAAAGAAAACTTCCATGTGACTGGATGTGGCTGTGGAAATGGGTGCGAGGGAATCAGAAAAGCATGTTAGTAACACAGAGTTGCGGTCATTAGCAAAATAGTCAATGTCTGTACATTTGAGTTTGTTTAGGAAGATCAGAACTGGACAGATTTATAATGCATTCAGAACTGACTGGACGCTCCAAACACTTCCTGCCAGCTCAGCAATCTGATTATTTTCGAACTTACAATATAGTACACCCTGCAGTAAAGTGCACCCATTAGTGAACCGCACTACTGCTTACTGGGAGTGGCCAAGGCTGCGACAGCTCCCTCAATCATTTTCCAGCTAAAGTAAAAATGCAGAACAGAATTACAGAAAGATGGATCATGGAAACATAAATAAGCTTTTCTTATCTTTCGGTTACTGTCCAAATTTTTTTTTAAATTAATAAAGATGCAACATAAAATGATTCTCTAACAGTAACATACATTTTTAAATTATTGTGCAAACAAACAGTTAGTAAACTTCTCTCCCCTCCAAAAAAAAATGATTTGAGGATATATGTTAACGTTACACAAAGAATGAACTGGCCCACCACGTTCCAATGCTGGTTTTGTCTGGTGTTTTTCGGTGGGAGACTGCAATGCAGCAATTAATAGGTATTATGAACTGAATCCACACGGATAAATATTTACATTAATATAAAGGCTCTTCAACAGCTATGCATCAGGTGTCAGATGGCCGTGGGTAAGGTGAGTGCACCCATTCTCAGAGGTGATGCGAGAATACTTCACAAATCAGCTTTCGTTGGGGCATTCTGAAACTGGAATATCTCCACTGTACAGGTCACCAGGGAGTCTGAGCTTTACAGTGATCTTGCCAACACCCCTCCCATCCCCTCAGTCCTTGCAAGTTGCTTCTGGATGAGATAGTCTAGCTCCTGACTCCAACTACCCCGCTTATTTCAGCCAGGCACTCTTTAAAAGGCAATATCTGGCTTCCATAGGTTTCTCACTACGTATAGGCACTACGGTGTATCACAGACACTTCCAAGTTAAATCTTCACATATAGTAATTTAGATTAAAACAATAACAGATGACATTAATGGCAAAGCTATCAGATCTCACACTCCAAATCTACACTAGCCAGATTGGACCAAGGGATTTAGATTCCACTGATACCAGGTTACAGACGCACAGGAAATTAACACAGTCTGTCATATACTCAAAATACATTTGAAGGTTGCTAGTCACATATGACATATGTGTGACATTCTTTAACTGCCACAGACACAAAATAGGCACTATCTGAAGGAAAAAGAGAGGTGATTTAACAATTTGTCTGACAATGTTCACAAGTTGCCAAAGATCATTCTAAAATTTGCAGTGAATTTGGGTATCACCAGTCACATCAGCTACTATTCACAAGGATATAGTGGGCAGCATGTGAAACCGACAGCTTGAGCAACAAGTGAGTTTCAACCATCTTCAAACCTAAAATTGCTGCATTCAGATTCCCTGCCAAAAAAAGTAAAAGGATTTAAAAACAAAGTTGCCTGGTTTAACTTTGGGCTCAGTTTGGTACGTTTCACACTTCTTTAGTGACCTCAAGGAAACCCAACAGTGTCCAGTGATCCCAGACCAGTTACCTCCCTGTAAAAGTACACTGGTGCAGGAAATTATACCAGCATCCTGGCAGATAGTTACAAGTGCATAAACTGACAATGCTGCAATACTGTGCTACAGATCGGTCACCAAACAGTTCCTCTCCTGGGGGCTGGGGGGAGGATGTAGTCAGACACAAGGAAATGAGCCGACCCCAAACACAGCTATGCTTCAGATCAATAGCTTATTCCAGAAACACAAACAGTCGCGTCTCCAAATACAGGAGTTGGAACGTATAAAATAAATAACACAACCTAAATAATTTTGCAATCAGCCAGCTCTTACCTGTAAGATCAATTAGTTAAGAAAGAAGACACTTTGGGGGGGGGGGGGGGAGGGTCATTAGGACTAGTATTACATTCAAGTCAACCTTCAAGCTTCTGCAGCCAGCAGTGACCCAGCTGGCAATAATAGCGTTGCAGGAATGGGTATGTAGCAGTGCTGGAGTCACAGATCACACAGGGATCAGACCATCCCATGGAATCAAAGTGATCTGATGGTCACAGACTGTAGGTTGTCAGGTACAAGGTGCACAGTAAAGCTCCCTCTGCCCTGTCCCAGTGATGTGCCTGAACCCCAACCTCAGAGCAGTGCCCCTAATACACCAGTCTTTTCCATTTCCCACACCAACATTCTGCGGCCCGAGTGGGATTATCAATTTTAGAGTCCATTAGTGTTGAATTAGAGACAATTCTATGTTGTTCGCCAGCACCTGGTTTGAAACTGCCCAAACTCCTTTCCCATAGTATGTTCACAGACAGCAGCCACTTTCGTCCCAGCACTGAGATAAATTTGAACCCAGGTCCTGGAGGTGAAAGGTGTCTCACCCAGTGCTCCCTCCACAGTAAAAATCTGCATCAGAAAAGGAATGGTGATGGCATGAGGGCCACTGGCTTGGAAGGGTCACAGTGGAAGAGAGCTGTTTGCTTGTGGATTTGGCACTGAAGTAACACTAGTTTTTAATGATAGTATTTCTACTGATTCTTTCCCTTGCTCAAGGTAGCACTTCTGATGTTACTACTACTTAATGCTTGAATTTTTAAAAAAATCCATAAATGGACAAATCAAAAGAAATGATGTTAATCCCAATCCCTTAGAACTAAACTTTTTGCTCATCCTTTTCACCACCTGAAGGAGCAGTTTCACAGTCACCAAAAATATTCAGGTCACAAGACTCCTTCTTTAAACAGAATGTTGTGGGCCAGTCAGGAGTAGTCTGAAAAGGGAAATTCCAAAGGGACGCTGCAGCTCCAACATTGTTCTGTGGAGTGGCAGAGCATGTGTTTACACTCACAGAGTAAGTGACTGGTGTCAATCGAGTTACTGTGGGTCACACCAAGTGTACAGGAGGGAGAAGAATCAAACGGGAGTGTCCTTACCCTTGGGCTGGTTTGTTCCACCTCCCAGGTGTGAAATGGTGTAAAAGGTAAAATGCTAATTAATAGGTAGACTTCTTTGATTTGTGCTAATTTTGCCAGAAAGCAGTGGGACCAGTGATCCTGGGCCTGTGGAAAGAGGGGGAAAAAGTGAGTCAGGATTCCCAGCCTTGACTGCAATCTGTTCTGCTGGAATTATGCAGGAACATCAGGCGAGGGCAGCATCAGATTCAGCTCCAATCTCCCCCCTAACCCCAAGAAACTAACTTCCTGCCCTCACACATTCAGGGTTGAACGAGATATGAGGGGCCACTGTCACCTGTGGACTCCTACCCCAGTATAAGTCACCACCTCACCCAACATGCCCCAGCAACACTGGGACAGTGGGTTACCCTTAACATATTTTAGTTCAAACCAGTGTCGGTCAGCTTGCAATTGTCAAACCCCTGAAAAATCTGCACCGAACAGACCTACAATAGACACGTCCAACACCAGCACTACTACAAGGAAAGGAAATCCAACCAGACGATCGTTAGTCAGGCAGGAAAGAGTTAACATCAGCGTCAGAATAAAAGACACCCTGGAAGGAGGTTATATGTCATCATGACATCACCCCTTCATGGAAAAACAGAGTATAAATATAGGAACACTCCGAGAGGCTCCCAGTTTATTCCCTGCTGAAATATAGCAGGCACAGATATCTAATTGTGAGTTCATTTGCTCATCACAGAAAGACAAACTCGTCAGTGCTGTTCTGCTTTGAGTTCCCCGGTCTTCCAGACTTGGAGATTAGCACAGTTTTATCCGGTTTGCGAGTGCAGTGTTCATCCAGACTATAATCTTGAGCATATCCCTCTGCAAAGGTGAAAATAGGGTACTTCTCTTTCAAAGACGAGGAGCCCAATACCTAAAGGAAAAAATAAAATACATCAGATCACAAACTTTATTCCCCTTCTCTCTCCTCCCCCCCCCCACTTAATGTGAGACAAACTCACAAAAAAAGTGGTGAATTCAGGATCAATTGACTCACTTAAAAGTTGGTGGATCGACAGTCATTGAGGAGGAGGTTCAAGGGTTAGAGAGATATTAACAACACTGTTGATATTTTTTAAAAGTGAGGTACGGGGAGAAACTTACTGTTCATTAAAGTAGAGGATCAGCAGGTGATGGGATAACGTCCATGACAGAACAATCATGCACTAGCTCCGGACGGATCAACTAAATCAACACAGACAGGGGAGAATTCCCATACAGTGGGTCACTGCGATTGGGGATTCACGGCCAGTTTGCAAGATATTTACAGACCATTCTGTCCATCTTAATTCATCCGTTCAGGAAGACCCTGCAGTCTCTCCACTGCAACATCTAGCTGTTTCTAAAATAACTCGAGGGTTTTCACCTCCAGTACTCTGCCCAGGAGTCCACTCCAAGTGTTGATCACTCTCTGCGTGATGAAGGACCTCTTGATTTCAGATCTAAAGTTACATTTTACGAGTTTGAACCTGTCCAAATCTCAGTCTAATTTGCAGTATTTTAGATTAACCCTTTCTATACTATTTATTATCTTATATCCGTCTATAAGTTCTCTCAGATGAAGAGCTCAAGTTTCTCCAGTCTTTCCTCACACCCCAGACCCCTGACACTTGGACCAGCATCTCCGCTCTTTTCTGCACTGCCTCAAGCACTTGAATGTCTCCCTGTTTCTTGGCGAACAGAATTGGACCCAATGCTCAAGCTACGGTCTGACCACAGCCCTGCAGTTTGTTCACAACTTCCTCTGACTTCTACTCTACTGTTTTGACTGTGTAGCTCAATATTCTATTGGTTTTGCTGATTGCTGCTTTTGCATTGGTTGGACATGTTGAGTCTTGCGTCTACTAAGGCTCCCAGGTCTCTTTCAACTTCATCTTTTGCTATTTCAACCCCATCATGGAGCAGAAGTGTTGTTCATTCCCCTTCCTGTGTACAGCACTTCACACTTGTCTGCATTAAATTTCATCTGCCACGGTTCTGCACTAACGTATTTTGTGGAACCGATTCAGTAATTTCTGGACCACCTCCTCAATCCCACTACCCCTCCAAGTTTGGTACCATGTGTAAATTTGCATTGAGTTTCTGAATCTGCCATTAACATAAGTTACAAACGGTAGTGGTTCCAACACCGTGCCCTGAGGCACCCCACTCAGTATTCCTCTCCCCTCCCACCCCAGCCCAACATAACTCCTCCAACAATGCCTGTTGTTTTCTACTCTTCAGCCCTGAATCCCCACAGCTATGAGCTTAATGAGGAGCCTTTTGTGTAAAACTTTATCCAATGCCATAGACTGATCCCACAGGCCCATCACTCTCCCCAGTAACAACAGGAGTGGAGTTATCTTTGTAAAATAGGTCTTTGAACCGTGTGCCAGACTGATCCGGGGCAGTAATGGGTTGGAACACCACAGGTTCGAACACCAAGGGATTCCAACACGTTACTGCTCTGATCAGAATCTAGGACATCAGTTTCAAACGTGACCCCCACCACCCACCCACCCCAAACTGTCTTTCTCAACCAGGCCATTAGCCTCTACATCAAGTAGAACAGGACACAGCTCCCAAAGCAGGACGAGCACTGTGGAGACATCACCATCATATGGCGACTGAGAGAATAACAGAAAAAAACATGGCTGAAGTTTATTTTGAAGCTCTTTTTCATATATACACAACTACTGTGGCAGAATTTTTCATTTTTCATTTCCTCAAACACAATTTCATCAGCAATAAGGAACATGGAATGGAGTACTGCTCAGAATGAGCTGACACTCACCACTGTAACCATTTTGCACAGGTTTTCAAAATCCTCCTTAGTCTTTGCATAAAAGCCTACGGTACAGCTGGGATCCATCTTACTGAAGGACATTTTTCTTGGCGAGATGCAATGAAATGACTGTGGAATAAACAATCAGCCATTAATGAAGAGCTCCCTTTTCAAGTGAAATTCTTCACCCCCTATGGTCCATAAACACCATCCCAAGCCTCAGTCAATCTACGTCTGGCTGGTAGAAGGTAGACGAGAACATCAGTTCAATCTTCCTCTGATTTGCCCCCTTTCCTGGGGGGGGGGGGTGGAAGTGGAGAAAGAGAAGAGAATACAGTATAAATAAATAAATAAATAATCAGCTAAGATTCCCGCTCCTGATCGTTTTGCAGTGAGCCCTGCGCATGTGTGGACATCAGGCAAGAACAAGATCGACTCAGCTGTGATGGCCCCATATAGTTGGCACTGACTCACATGAATGTTGGACATTTTGGCAAGGTTCGAGAGGGCACCGACCTCCTGTGAAACAGTATCCCAACAAGGAATGAAGTAGGGAGGGAGGAGGCTCGTGTGGAGCATAAATGCTGGCACAGAACAGTTGGGCCGAATGGCCTGTTTCTGTGCTGTAGTTTCGATTTAACTCGATGTATTTAGGCGAGTTTTGAGGAATGGAACTACTGTGGAATGGGAGACTAAATAAAGTGCAAAGCTCTCTCTCCTCTACCCTAACAGCCTGCCTGAATCCAAACATCAGACTACTCTGCACTAAGGTGACACTTCAATTTCCCACATTAAGCATCCCTGTGACCTCTATAACTTATAGTTTTTATTTCCTCTGTGTCATTTTTAGTGCACTGGTGCATGTGCATTAAATTCCTCTTTCTGCTATTATAATGCAGTTATCTCATTTGAAATAAACAAGGCGATATCTGTTTTAAAATAGCACAGATACAAATGTAACACAAACAGTTTCACCAGTGTGCCAAGAAAAAAGAGGAAATTGACAAACTAGACCGATCTACGCTGTGGACTCAATTCAGTTTCTCCAGCTCTCAAAACATGTCTGTCTCTACGAAATCCAGCAGCCACTATATGCTCTGAGGCCAGCAGCAGACAGAGACCCATCCCATAGCAATAGCGTAAGGCTGCTTACCTCCAACAGGAAGTCGTGTTTAGTTACATCCACAACAGGCTGGCAGTAGTGAGGGTCCAAATACAGTAGGAAATCATCTGCAAAGTGATGGCACCAATTACTTCAGATTCTGCTGCATTACAACTCAGACTTCCACTGAAGATAAAAATAATCTCAGCTGGCATGGCTTTAAGGGCAATGCAACAGAGTTCAGTGTTCCTAGGCCTGGAGGGCGGAAGGGGGTTAAAAATTAACAAAGGTTCCTGTTCCAGATGACTATCCACTGACTCCCACTGTGTGTCTGGATATTCAGCACAGGATTTGTCCCATTGCTGAATAGTCAAAAATCATTTATTCCTTGTTTATCTTTGTTTTTCTGTCTGTCTTTCCTCTTGAAGGCCTCGACTCTTGCTGGGATACAGCTCAAAAGGTGCCCAACTCTCTCCTAATCGTACCCTATTGACCATTCTTCACACATGAGCCTGAGCAATGGTAGGATATGACAGTAAGGTCATAGCCAAGCGCAATCTTGCACACTCTCCAGGAGTCACTGCAGCAGAAACCCTGGCTGTTTTTTGCCTCCTTAACCCAAGTCACTGGGGCTACAAAGGAGTAACTTGGACCAGGAATCAAACCTGGGACCTTCCTGGTCTCTATGGCTCAGATACAAACATATGAATATGGCAAGAAAAGGCCATCAGATCCGACAAACTCACCCCAATCCAGTAGACCTGCCCCCCCTACACCCCCCCATTCCCTCTTTGTGCTCTTGGGAGAAGCAAAAAGCCAGGAAAAACATGTAGCTGATGCACAGAAACATTCTGGGAAATTCCTCTGTGATACATCACAACTGAAACTAACTAACCCTAAAACTGACAATGTTTTTGTTCCTTTTTAAAGGTCTGTAGTAATCCCATACTCACCACATCACAGAAACTTGTTCCATACAGTCATGACTCTGTGTAAAGAAATACTTCCTAAAATGACTCTGCCTTCACATTTAATTGCCATGACCTCTAGTCCAACCAGAGAACTATCAATTTCAAATAGTGTATTAACTGGACTTCTTCATTCCCTTTATTTTAAGGAAAACTCAATCAAATCTGAGACAAGTGTTTCACAAAAGTAAACATTTCCTAAACCCTATTAATTAAAAACTCTAAGATTTGATATCATTCTAGTCACTCTCCTCTGCACCCATTTCAGAGTCTCCATATCCTTCACCTTGTGCAAGGACCAAGACTGAGCTTAATACTCCAAATGAACTACAGCCTTCTATTTCCTAAGTATAGTAATCAATTTGTACTCAATGGTCTGAGCAATACAACCATATTTGTTTTCCCTCCAGCTCCTCATTAAAGATGCACATTCAGCTACTCCTCCCAGGTCTCTTTCCTGATCACTTTCTTTAATCAGGAGCCCGGACCGGACTATTGTGCCCTTCCAGCCAAATGGAAAACAAAAAAGATTTACTCTACTCCAACACCTACCTTGAAATCCAATGAAGTAAAGTGAGTGCTTGGGTTTCCCACCGATGATTCCAATACAGCATTCGAGCTTCAGAATCTCCTACAAACAAACAAGGATCAGATTCCTGGTACATTGCCATGTCATTTGTTTAGCAAGGCCACAAGAAAGATGAGACAGGGAGGCACACCTGAGCACACCAGCAGGGAAGCAATAAGAACTGGCCACCAACAGGAGAAAGGTAGACTGCGTGCAGAGCAGTCAGCATTGGGAAAATCTTAGGGACTGACGTTGCTGGTTGCTAAGTGTGGCATCAATGCAAACTCAGTTAATATATGGAGCTGTGTTCAAGACAGACATCAAAATACATGGCATATTTAAAGCAAAATGAGTATTACTCTTAACGTGTGAGAGAGATGCAAGCATACACAGACACATGTACACATTGAAAGACTTCTAACCCGATCATTACAGCTGCATTGCCTACCTTCACACACTGCATGTACACTGGGTTGAGGCTTTCTCCTCCAAGCCGAACAGGCACCAGGATAACGACAGACTTCCAATCCAAACTGGGGACTTTTCCACCCTTTAATCTTATCTCACAGAGATTCAACACGTCTCCTTTGTACACTGTCCCAGAAGGAAAATAAAAAGTTGCCAACTTCCAAGATGCCACAACAAAAAGTGCTCTGTTTAGAGTCATACAAAACTTCCATGCGTATAAAGTGGAACTGTGATTATCCAAATATCTGCACTCTTGATTATCTGGCAGAATTTTTGTGGGATTCAGATTTGGAGCTTCCAAAACTTAGTGAAAAAAAAATCTTAATTCATTGAAATAATACATTTAAAACACATATTGAAGACAATTTGAGATCCATCGATTATCAGCCAATTTTCCCTTCAATATGTCAGAGAATGATAACATTGATAACATCAAAAGGAAAGAGGCCATTTTCTCATTTGACCATCCCACTTTCTTCCAATCACTGTCCAAACTCCAGCCGAGAGGTCGGGTGTAGGCGACAGCCTTGACTCAGCGGGTAGCACTCTCACCTCTGAGTCAGGAGGTCGTGGGTTCAAGCCCCACTCCAGAGACGTGAGCACACAATCTAGGCTGACACTTCAATGCAGTACTGAAGGAGTCTTTCAATAAAACGTCAAACCGAGACACTGCTTCCCCTCTCAGGTGGATGTAAAAGATTCCATCACACTATTGTAACAAGAGCAGGGAAGTTCTCCTGGTGTCCTGTCCATCCATAACAACATTACTAATACAGATTATCTGGTCATTTATCTCACTGCTGTCTGTGGGATCTTGCTGTGTGAAATTGGCTGCCATGTTTCCCTACACTACAAAGCACCCCAGTGGCTGTGAGGCACTTTGCAACATTCTGAGGTTACGAAATGCAAGTTCTTTCTTTCTTCTTAAACAAGAGGCTGTGTGTGGTTTTCCTATCAATGAGGAGAGCAGGATCAATGCACTTCCACCTGCCCTTTAATGGTAAGAAAAGTACCAATAAATCATTGGAAGGCAGAGAATGATGTGAATTAATTGATATGGGATGTTACTACAGAGAAGCTCTTCCGAAGCATGAGGAATTGAAAGCTGGGGCAAGATATGGACAACGATGGATGACTGGTTATCAGCAGCTAAATCCAGTTTAGAGCCTTTTTAGGCTGGAATGTGACAGCAGATACTTTTGTCTATTTCTTAAACCCCAACCCCCCCCCTCCAAAAAAAACATAGCTCATCATCACTGCACCAAAAGGACAAACTGAAGGAGGAGTTCACTTTGGACCACTAACATGCCACCACTGCTGACTTGAGACAGCATTAAACAGCGTCCAAACCCTCAACAAACTCAAGAGTGTTTCACTCAGAGTTTGCTGTTCAAAGTGTAAATACACCCTAAAGAAAGGCACTGAACTCCAGCACAACCCCTAATGCATCGTTCTATGGAGAGGAGATGAGCTCACCATTCAGCATCGAGCAGTTAGACTAGAGTCCTTGAGCAGCTGAATGGAAAATTCGGGTGGTAGTGGCTTGGGACAGGTTATTATTATATTCTCTTGGCTGTCATGTAGCTGGCCAGGCAGATGAAGTACTCAGATAAATAAAACTAGAGGAACTTATCCCCACCAACAGTAACTTTTATGAAAATTATAATTTAAAAAGGGAATCTTACCCTCACTAAGAAATAAGTAGTGCAGTACCTAACATGTACCCCTGTAATGAACCACAGTGCACACTCACCTGTGCAGTCCTGAGCTACATAGATAGTAATATTCAGAGGTTCAGTGCCTTCAGCCTTTTCCACTGCTCTCCTGAAAGAAATGGAGAATCAAGATTACGAGAGCCAACAAATCAACTACAGTAATTAAAAACACAACTGCGAACTAATTCAGCACTCCGGTGTTTCTTCAGACCCATCCTGGGGTGCAATTGTACGGGTGCCAGCAGCCTTTCAGCACCTCAGCCAAGTGGCATTTCTTCATGTGTGTGTCGAGGCAGTGTGTCAGCTAGTTATTGAACAGTGGGAGGCACTGCAGCCCAAGCCTGAACCTGTCCTCTCCCAGTATCCAAGCAGAGGCAATTTCTAGCAGTAGTCACTGGACAGCGATCAAGGGAAGGAGCCCTGGCTAATTTCTTCTGCTTAAACCGGGGGCTCGAAGACCAATTATAGCACCCAACTCAGTTAACTCAGCCCAGATTAACAACTGAACTAGGACATTCCCAGTTTATATCTTGTTTAAGTCAGGAGTTTTGTGGGTTCAAGTCCCTCTCTAGGACTTGAGCAGACAATCCAGGTTGACACCCCAGTGCAGTACTCAGTAAGTGCCACGTTATAGGCATTAAACTGAGGACCCGTCCATCTGCTCAGGTGAATGTAAAAGATTCCATGGTACTATTTGAAGAAGGTCAGGGAGTTCTCTCAATGTCCTGGCCAACATTTACCCCCCAACCAACATCACCAAAACAGATTAACAGGTTATTCATCTCATTTGCTGTTTGTGGGATCTTGTGATTCACAAATTGGCTGCTACATTTACCTACGTAACAGGGACTACACTTCCGAAGCATTTCACAACTAATGAATTACTTCTGGATGCCCTGAAGATTTGAAAGGTGCTATATAAATCCAAATTTTCTCTGACGCCATTGCAGATAGACTTTACTCACTTGATTATGTGAGCTACAATGGATGGGCCATACCAGTCTCCAGCCTTCTTCCCAGAGCTCTTCCCATATTCCACTAGCTGATGCACTCCAAATGGAGCCTTGGGGTGATCTCCAAACCAGGAGATGATTTTCCGGTGCTCCATCTCCTCTTTGTCCATATTGGACTGGTCAACGTTGTCCTGTCTCTGTGCACGTGTTTGTGTCACGGTGGTTCTCTGGGAATCCCTGAGGCTTCTACTTCGGTCAAATTGCAAGCTAAGGACCTCGGAGAAGGTTGGCAAGTTTGCAGTGTTTGATTTGGATGGCGATCTGGGCTCAGCTTCTGATTCAACAGAGAGTAACGCATCAGGCCAGGTCCAGTCTGAAAGAAAAGGGTCATTTACAAACCAGGACCAGCAATATCGCAGAAATTAAATTCATTAAAAGGCAGCAAGCATTTGCTGGTACCAGGCTGCCCTTTAGTACCCCACGTAAGAGGTCATTTTCAATAACAAGGCTTAGATGGTGGGTAAGAAAGTGGATGAAGACAGGTTAGTGTTCAGCTGTGATGCCTCTCCCTTGGGTAAATAGCCTGGCACTCAATCCCTGGGTTCCCAGATATTAAAACGGCCACTTGGACGACTACTGTTCACAGCTGTGGATTGCATCTTGGCAACAGTCAGTCCATTCAGGAGAGGAGAAAGAAAAGTATAAAGCAAAGATGCAAGACTTACTTCGAGACAGAAGATGGACAAGCAGTCCTTGTGCCAGTAGCATCTGTCCACTGCGTAACATGCATCCCCATCCACAGTCCGTCGTCCACACAGAACCTTCCAGCTGAGGAAATTCACGCCTGTACGTCAACCAGATGCGCGAGGCAAAGTCCTTCCGGAATAATTCCACCGTGGTGGGAGGGGCATTTTGGTTGTCTCCTGTCCCATAACCAGTGTTTGGGTTTGACTGTGAATCAGCTGCTGGGAAGAGAAGTAGATTGTGATATTATTAGCAGCTCTGTGGCTTACAAAGTCACAGTGTGTCCCAGCCCCAGATATGAACACAATACCTTCTGACTCAAAGCAGTAGCACCGTCCCAGCAGAAAAATGGGGGACGTTTTGCTAAAGTTTGTTCTTGCTTTCACCACCCAACCTATGGAGACGCAGAAAAGAAATAGGTTAGCACAGCTGGTTACTAAGGATTATCCTCCCCTCAACATGTGCTGACAACACCTCTTGCAGAGGGGAAGGGCAAGATATTAAAGCCAATATTGTGAGCCTATTGGATTATCAGTAAAGATACACGTATCTTCATCATTTTAACGGGGTGTTGTCCATTCAGCTTCCTACTGTCAAGAGTTGGGAACTCGTCCAACCCAGTTCCCTGATCACAATCATCAGCACTTGCTTTGAGGAAAAAAGTACATCTATTCCAACTATAAATATTAAAATTGAATCAAAGTACATGAGACAGGCCTGTGGGTACGAGCACCACCTGGGTGTTACTGAGCCTTACAGATCAGAGGGTTTCCCTCCTCAGTCTATGCAGAGTTAGCCGATTAGGGCAGTGATGGGTCAATTGAAGTCAGCGTGTTCCTGGCTTCTGTTCACTACCCAGTGACTGCTGCTAGAAAGTGCACATGAGGATGTCAGGTGAGGGCACCATGTCTTATTTGGACCAAGTACAGCAGGAAGGACAGGAGCTGTGAAACTGCACCCAATGTGAGTCAGCACTTTCAGGACAGGATGGGAAATGAAGAGGCAAGAAAAAATGCCCTGGACTTGTGGAAACAGTTCCATCTTTGCAAAAAGCCCTCACCATATTTGACATTATTCCATGCTGTCATCAGCTTAGCTTTAATCTTGTCCACCTCATCTGGTTCGTTCGGTTGTGGCTTGTCTGCTGAATTACAATGGCCGTTCCAGCTGTTCTCACGCTCGCTGGGTCCTGGGAGCAATCTCCTCTTAGAGTCTGAGGGACGCAAGTCCTCCTGGCTTTGGATGTACTGAACAGACGAAGGTGAGACGGAATTCATTGGTCACGTAGTTAACGGTCATAAGACACAGCATTGGTGGGCAGTGCATTTATTCCTTTGCCTCTTGGCCATCTAAGTTACAGCAAGAAAATCCTGGATGGGAGGGAGAATACACACAAAGAAATTTAAAATCTGCAAAGCATGGAGGTCATAAAATTCACAAGTGCACAGACCTACAGCCCAAGGAAACAGTTATAGTAGGCTGAAGGCTCGGCCAAGTACAGAAGGCATGAGGTGTATACAAATTCGCCAGAGATTCAGGTGTTAAAGAACTCTGCCTCCCAAGAGCTCATTTATTCTGCTTGATACAAAATATACCTGTACACTAATGAGTTAATGCTGGCGATAGCTCCAAAATGAGGGCGAGTTGGAAGGTCTGATGATGTTGTGAAATACAAAACCCAGGGATGGTGCAAGAGGTCAGATGGCAACATGAGGATACAGAAAATGGAAGAAAGAAACTTGCCTTGTGCTCAGTATTGAACGTGATAGACTGCTGCCCTGCAGATTCAGCCACAGTGAAAATGTAGAAGAGAAAGGACCAAGTAAATATACATCAGTGAATAAAAATCTTTATAAGCTCCCAGCTTTAATCCACAGCTCTGCTGATCCAGTTACAACTGGCCTCAGTATACGTTTTTTTTTAAAAAGGTCAGGGTTACCACTACTGATCGCTACCCAGTGATGCAAATATGGGTCGTCAGGTGAGGACAGGATTGGCAGTGATGCCCTCCTGAGAACACCATGAGGAACAGCCATTTGAGCAAGATAGTGGAGGACGTCATACACCAGTATAACTCGGCCTGTTCAGGAGTGCAGGAAAGCCTCTCTAACAGTCGTTGCCATTCTAGACATTTGGTGTTTACTGGTTAATCTCTCCCCCCTGCTTTGGTCAGGCCTATGAAAAGGCTGTTCCTGCCTTCCCTTTTCCAATCCTATCCAATCTAACCAAACACTTACACAATTTTTCTCTTTCCAGTTGCTGATGAATTTGCCATTTCCAACACTACAACATAAAAACCATAAACCACTTCAACTCCCCTGCAAACACCGGTAATAAACTGCAAGAAACCGCTGCTCGGGTGGCCCTGGAGAATGTCTGCCAGTACGCTTAAGGTCTTCCATGGCCAGTGAGCACCACAGGGACTGCAGAGTATAGTGGATGGTGTAAATAATATTATTTAATTTGATAAGTTTCCTTTCTTTATGATTAGAGTTTCTATTCGTTGTTCCCCTTTAAAAAGGGGGCATTTTGTTTGTTTGTTTGGTTTGATGACACGGGGCAACCCAGTGTCTCCTTATAGTTAAAGAAATGGCATCTGTGGGGAGAACAGACAGGATAACGTTTGGATTTTGCCCTTCTTCAGAACTGAAAAATGGAAGATTAACAAGAGTTTTAAAACAATCTGAACAAAGGGGAGAGGGAGGGGAGCGGGAAACAGACAGGAAGTATCGATGAAGCGTCCTGCTCCCCAAACTCTGCTAATGCTGCACACCTTTCGCTCACTGCATTCCCATAGTGACACTGCTGCGATCAGGAATATTGAGTAAAGTGGGAGGGGAGGGGAGGGGGTGGGAATTAATCAAACCAGTGTTTCACCACTTTGTGACTTTGAGCCTATTGCTCAAACATACTGCACAAGTTCAGCAGTTAACAAAATTTAGAGCTACACTAGAATTCTCCACATATTATGACAAGTGTGGACGAGGCTTAATGGATAAGAATTTTACTTTACAAGTTCTTTCTATCTCTTTCCCTGTCCCTCCCTCTTTTCCCATTCCCACTCCCATTCCTAGTCTGTTCTATTTTATGATGTGGAGATGCCGGTGATGGACTAGGGTGGACAAATGTCAGGAGTGGCACAACAACAACTTTATTTGAAATCACAAGCTTTCGGAGCTTTCCTCCTTCGTCACCCGAGAGCTTGTGATTTCAAATAAAGCTGTTGGACTATAACCTGGTGTTGTAAGACTCCTTACATTTGTTCTATTTTAAACAGGGAAGGTGTGTCCATAGGTAAATCCATTAGCACTGTCCCAGCAACAACTTGCATTTATTTAGCACCTTTAACATAGTAAAATGTCCCAAGGTGCTTCACAGGAGTGATTATCAAAACAAAATTTGACACCGAGCCACATAAGCAGATATCAGGACAGGTGACCAAAAGCTTGGTCAAAGAGGTCGGTTTTAAGGAGTGTCTTAAAGGAGAGAAGGAGAGGCAGAGGGAGGGAATTCCAGAGCTTAGAGGCTAGGCAGCTGAAGGCACGGCCGCCAATGGCGGAGCGATTAAAATCAAGGATGCCCAAGAGGCCAGAATTGAAGGAGCGGAGATCTCGGAGGGATGTAGGGCTGGAGGAGGTTACAGAGATAGGGAGGGGTGAGGCCATGGAGGGATTTGAAAACAAGGATGAGAATTTTAAAATCGACCGGGAGCCAATGTAGGTCAGCGAGCACAGGGGTGGTGGGTGAACGGGACTTGGTGCGAGTTAGGATACAGGCAGCTGAGTTTTGGATGAGCTCAAGTTTATGGAGGGTGGAATATGGGAGGCCGACCAGGAGGCCAATGGAATAGTCCAGTCTGGAGGTAACAAAGGCATGGATGAGAGTTTCAGCAGCAGATGAGCTGAGGCAGGGATGAAGACGGGCGATGTTACGGAGGTGGAAGTAGACGGTCTTATTGATGGAGTGGATATGGGGTCGGAAGCTCATCTCAGGGTCAAATAGGGCGCCAAGGTTGCAAACGGTCTGGTTCAGCCTCAGACAGTGGCCAGGGAGAGGGATGGAGTCGGTGGCTGGGGAACAGAGGCAGTGGTTTCAGTCTTCCCATTCAAGGGACATGGCGATAGGGCAGGAAAGTGGAGTTGAGATAGAAGATCAGCCTTTACTTTATTGAATGGCGGAGCAGGCTCGAGGGGCCATATGGCCCACTTCTGCTCCTATTTCCTATGTTCTTAAACCAGCCTCACTGAGAAAGGTCAAGAGCAGCAACACCACGGGTTCACCATCACCTCCAAGTCACACACCATCCTGACAGACATTTACCGCCATTCCTTCATCATTGCTGGGCCAATATCCTGGATTTCCTACCCAAAACCATTGTGGGAGCACCTTCACCACAAGGTCTGCAGCGGCTCGAGAAGTCAGCTCACCACTACCTTCTCAAGGCTACAAAATGTGGCTTTTAGCAGCATGTCTCACAAAAAAGGAATTCCATTTAAGGAATGGGTTTGGAACAAAACACGTATGTATTCAGCAGGAATTATCTTTGCCAACAGGGACAGTACTCTTAAAACATTTGCTTTTAAGCAGAGTAACCTACAGAACACAGTGCTGTGCAGTAAACTTTAAACAGTACAAACAAACTTTTTTAGGCAGCCAATAAAGCTGGCTGTTCTGATGAAGGGACACCACCCAAAATGGTAAACTATCTTTTTGGAAGCTGATGGATCTGTCTAGTTATTGCCAAGTTACAAAGCATAAACCCATCTTGAGGTACACTCCAGCTTTAAAAAAAAGCTCAATTATGAATCACAATACAGTCACTTTCAAATAAGGGAAGGGGAACACATACAAATAGTGAACTTACTCTCAAGGTGAAGTACCTTATTTATATATAGTCTACGTAGTCAGTCCATTTTTTTTTAACACACTCAGTTAGTGCCCGGACAGCCTGTGCTGTTACAGGTACAGTCAATGCTGGTTCAATAAGTCTTCTCAAAAATAACCCTTAACGCTTGAGTACACAATGATTTCAGTACTTCCATACCAATAATGGCCTCACGTTGCTTCAACTCAATTTAATTTTGCAGTGGAGAACCTCAGGTGTGTGAAGTCACTGAATCAAAGCTCCAATTTCAACACATTCAAAATGCCACAGTAACAGCAGAGTCACCACCACCCCCAACAACCCCCATCCCCACAGGTTCTAAATTACCAGGTTTGAGAGACCCTTTTGCCAAATAGAATTTATGCTACCGGCTGGAGAGTACACGTGTGGCCATCTGGTGACGACAGGATCAGGGTCAGGCTCAGCTATGATGCCGTCCACAGCCGAATAGTCTGCGGACACTACCTAGGTTTTTTTTTCCTACTATAAGATGATACATAAAAAACCTGCATGAAGATTAAGGGTATTGTGATGTAATCAGTGCAGAAAAATATAGTCGTCATTTGATTGAGAGGAGCATACAAAAGAGGATAACATACCTTGGGGCAATAACAAGGCACTAATCTCAACTACAAATCGATCCTCTGCAAAAAATAATTGGGAAAGATAATTCAGAGATAATCCCCTTGAATTCAGACTCTTCGCTCTGCTATGCTTTTGTTTTGGAAACTGTTTGAAGGTCCATGGCCCAGAAGGCAGGACAGAACCAAGACTGGAAAGGGTTGGAGAAAGACAAGATAATTCAGGTCGCAGTGATTTGAGGCTAAACTTGGGCTTTAAAAGCCTGTAGATTGTGGGAAGAAAAGAAGATTGAGGGAGATGAGGAGTTCCACAGATTTGAGGTCCTGGGAAAAAATGAATTAGAGTAGGAGACAGCAAGATGAGTCTTGATATCAACACAAGACTGTGAGAAGTTAGCGCTCTTGATTGCAAACAGTGACTAATGACAATTAAAGTTAATGACAACTCTTTAATAACCCCGAAGATAGCACGTTACTACTTCAACTCCAATTGCAATACAGTCAACTTCCCTGATGGAAGAACAGAAATGGACAATACAAAGCAATTTTCTACTTTCACTTGCTGTTTGAACTCCCATTAACAGGAATAAACAGGTAAAAGAACTATTAAGTGAATATTTTTGTCTGTTTTACAAGTGATGCTACTTTACAAGCATATCATGTGGCTACAGAACTGGCTGTGTGTTCAACAATTTATAGAGTTACAGCAAGTGGAAAGCAGCGAAGCATATGAAACCATTACGCCTCAGGAGCTATTCCATTATATTTAAAGAAGCATATCTTCTTCAAAAAAGTGGCAAACAATAAACTTGCCAAACACAGAGCACAGTCCCACAGAGAAACATGTCACAGCATCACAAAAGCTTCATCATATCATTGGCACATCACACCATGCCCAAAACGGGGCACAACTGTTTCACTTCATTTCCCTCTTGACAGAATACCAGTAAAAAAACACTAAATATTCTTGCTAATATTTTCTTCTATGAATTCCAACAAATCAATAAAATATTAGAACAGTAATTAGTCTGATAATACCTCTGAAGGAGTTACCTCCTCCTTGTCCAACTTCAATTATTTATGTAAGAGTAATTCCATCTCTCCAACATCTTGTCTTTCTCTATTGTACTGATACTATATATCTTGTTCCTCCCTGAGCTGTTCTCTCTTGCACTTCCAAATTTCCAAATGTGCCATCTTACACACCTCTCCTCCTTCTCACTGTGTGGAAATTAAGACTTGTTGCACCATCTCCTATTCTGATTTAGATCCCAGAACCTCCAATTTGTGGGACTCCTCGCATCCCTCATGGTGCCCTTTCTCCTACAATTAACAGGCTTTTAAAACCTGCATTCACCACCGAATCACTTACTCAAAAACAGTTTAATCTTCAACTTCTTCCAGTTCTGTCCAAGGGTCATTGACCTGAAACATTAACTCTTGTTTCTCTCTCTACAGATGCTGTCTGACTTGCTGGGTACTTCCAGCATTTTCTGTTTTTGTTTCAGATTTCCAGCATCAGCAGTATTTTGCTTTTCGCTCCTGAATTACCTTGTCTTCTCTCCCACACTATTAACTTAGTGTCTTTAGGCCACTGGCCCTTCATTTAGATTCATTTTTTAAACAACAAAAGCAACTGCTACCTTCAGAATCAAAAACCCTCTTAACAAAATATAGTTCCCAATGAACAAAAAAGTCAGTATACTGACATTTCCCAGTAATAGATCATTCAATACACTTGCAGCAATTGCTTCACAATCATTGATCCCGCAGTGTTGATCAGTGTTGTAAACTGCAAGGGCAAGCAAAAAAAATTAAACAATGATCGATATGTGGAAGTGATTACAAACCAACAACAAAAAAATCTCAGGTCAGGCTCGAGTCGTTGAGAGCTGTGAATCAGGGTTTGGGATGTCAGCATGAGGTAAATGTTACGAGTGAGATTTATGATCAGAAACAGTTTGCAAACCCACCTAAATGTGTTCAGAACATGAATGCAGAGCTGTGTGACCATTTTGACCCAAACAAGTGAAAACTGACGGCCCATTATCTGTTTAAAAATCACATTAAAGTCAAGAGCCGAACATTGTCCGGAGGCGGCGGGCCCCGCTCAACCAAACTTGCCAACACTTTGGCAAAACATTTGATTGACACCCATACGGACCAATCACAAAACGCACAAGGCGTGAACGACAACCAAGCAGCCAATCGTCACTGAGTGTGACCGTCGACCCGCCCCCTCCGCGGGGCCATCAGGTTAAGTTGAGGCGAGTCGCCAAGGCCCGGCTTTAATATTTACAATTTATTTAAAGAGCTCACCTTAACCCCGTGCCATTTCTCTCGGATCTTTTTTATCTCTCTTTAAAAAGGGGGTTTGTAACAGCTTCGTTTCGGTTGATTGGAGTTTTTTTTTCTGAAAAACCGTCCTTTTAGCCCATAGTTTATTCGCTTTCTTGTCAACCGTCAGATTAACTAACCGGACACCCGTTCCCTGACGGCCATTATCACCAATGGAGAGCGGCGACCGCCCAGAAACTCCAACCCGGCGCTGCTGCAGCGCCACCTGCAGTCTGGGAGGAGCTGAAATGTGAGCGGCCGCTGATGGAGCGCCACCTGCAGTCTGGGAGGAGCTGGAGAGTGAGCGGCCGCTGATGGAGCGCCACCTGCAGTCTGGGAGGAGCTGAAATGTGAGCGGCCGCTGATGGAGCGCCACCTGCAGTCTGGGAGGAGCTGAAATGTGAGCGGCCGCTGATGGAGCGCCACCTGCAGTCTGGGAGGAGCTGGAGAGTGAGCGGTCGCTGATGGAGCGCCACCTGCAGTCTGGGAGGAGCTGGAGAGTGAGCGCCCCCTGCCGCCCGGGAGGAATGCTGTGAAATGAGTCAGTCCATCTCAGCCTTTACTCTCTGGGACCAGGTGTAGTCTTCAGGTGAAGCAGGGTTAGGGGATATTTGGAGTAAAGCATGAAGACATTATTAAATCACCATTTTGAAGTCATACATTCTGTTTCTATTACATAATATCTTGAGTTTCTATTATTATTTATATTTATAAAGCAAAACTTGCTGCAATTTGGAAAGCAGAGAAGTCGAGTTAGTTGGAACACAGGAGTTTCTCTGCAGCACAGCCTGAGGATTGAGAAGATGTAGGGCCGTGACACGACAGCACCTCTGGGGGGGGGTAATTACAGTGTGACATCTACATGGACAATTTCCATTACAAATGTGGGCGTAATATATAATGGAAAATATTGACCCAAAAATGTGACAACAGGAAGTAATGTTTTGTAGACAGGAAGTACATGCAGATGTAACATTTTTAATATAGATGCCGTTCATCCCTCGCTGCCGGTGGGGGGGGGTTATCACTGAAGTGCACCCTCCTGCATTCTTTCTAGTCTCCAGCGCAGTTCTGAGGTGTCGTCTTTCGGATGAGACATTAAACCGAGGCCCTGTCTGCCCCCTCAGGTGGACATAAAAGATCCCATGGCACTATTTCAAAGAAGAGCAGTGGCGTCCTGGCCAATATTTAATCCCTCAACCACCATCATTAAAATCAGATTATCTGGTCATTATCACATTGCTGTTTGTGGGATCTTGCTGTGCGCAAATTGGCTGCCATATTTCCTACATTGTGACATTGACTACACTTCAAAATTACTTAATTGGCTGTAAAGCCTTTTGGGATGTCCTGAGGTCATGTGAGGCACTATATAAATAAAAATCTTTCTTATTGAAACACTGCACTAATAGTTCAAATTCTGTGGCCCTCCAATATTTTCTACTTTGATTCAGTTGCTGACACTCTCACCGCTTGATTCTGAAGATTGTGGACTCAATCCCCCCCTCCAGGAGTGGAGCATATAATCTCGGATCTGACCGTGTACTTCTCAAGGAGTGCTGTTTTTCAGATGAGATGTTAAACCAAGATTCCATCCGTCTGTCGTTCAGGTGGACATCCCATAGTACTATTTGAAAAAGAGCACAGAGCACTCCCAGTGTCCTGGCCAACACTGCTCCCTCAACCAACACCAGCTCAAACAGATTAACCGGTCATTCACCTCATTGCTGTTTGTGAAGTCTTGCTGTGCTCCCAATGGTTGCAGTGTTCACCCACAGAAAACAGCACCCCAAATTGTCCCTTTGTACATGAAGTGCTTTGGGATGTTTGTTAAAATACTACTTCTCTCGTCATGCTGAAGATATTGACTCATGCCAAGTACAGTCCCAGGGCACCTATAGCAGGTCTCAACGCACCCAATGAGTGTTAGTTAGCTATTCCACCAAGGAGGGTATTGCAGAGTGCAATGAATGTTTGTGTCCAATGTCTATGCACCTGAACTTTCCCAGCAGGAGTCACTGGATAGTGAGCAGGAACCCAAGAGATTTGCCCCCTTCCTAACTCGGGGTGCTTCAGCCAATCGTACCAACCACATGACAGCTCTGGCTGACATCAGCCAACCCAACACAGACCTGGGGTCAACAGGGCCAAACCATCACAGAACAGGGATCTACAGGGCCAACCCATCACAGACCAGGGGTCAACAGGGCCAACCCATCACAGAACAGGGATCTACAGGGCCAACCCATCACAGACCAGGGGTCAACAGGGCCAACCCATCACAGACCAGGGGTCAACAGGGCCAACCCATCACAGAACAGGGATCTACAGGGCCAACCCATCACAGACCAGGGGTCAACAGGGCCAACCCATCACAGAACAGGGATCTACAGGGCCAACCCAGCACAGACCGGGGGTCAACAGGGCCAACCCATCACAGAACAGGGGTCAACAGGGCCAACCCATCACAGAACAGGGATCTACAGGGCCAACCCATCACAGACCAGGGGTCAACAGGGCCAACCCAGCACAGACCAGGGATCTACAGGGCCAACCCAGCACAGACCGGGGGTCAACATGACTTGGCTACAGTAATGGACCTTTAAGGAAAAGGGTCAAATGGGTTTGTAAGAAGTTCCATTGGACAGGTTTGGATTTCGAAGGAGCCTTTAGAAGAACACGTGCACATATTTATCATCAAGACATTTTTAATGTTTGTTGTGCAAAACTCAAACTAGCAGAGCTCCAATCGTTCAGACCCAACACGCACTCACAAAAAAAGGTTTTATAACCAGACCAGCCAGTTGAACTGATGAATTATATAATAGTGAGGGAATTTCCACACAGAGATTCATACCAGTGGGTGTTGCCAAGAGTGGTTTCACTGTATTCTCACAAGCCTTAGTTGAAGCAGCAAACAGGGAATGAGTTTTCAAGTCGGAGCCCCAAAGCTGCACATTTCACAAAATAAAATCCGTATCTTTGTTACAACAGCTCGCAGACTCTCCTATACCAGTAAATAGAGATTCCCCATCCCCAATCCACAGGCACTGAGCTCAACAGCAACTTGCATTTATATAGCGCCTTTAGGTAGTAAAACATCCCAAGGCACTTCCCAGGAGCGTAAATCAAACAAAAAATTGGCACCGAGCCAACCTTTCACAAGTGACCATCCTCCAGGCAAGGTACTGGCTCACAGGGAGCATCGTAGCCGAGTCCAGTGCTGTCCTCACCCCACTTCCAGGACCGAGGTCACTTACTGTCACCCCAGGTAACGTCAACTAACTCCACGCAGACCAGGGATCGGGTCTGGAGCTTTCCCAGTCTGTACAACTGGGTAATGCACCAACTGAGCCACTGGGGGAAAGCTCGCAATACATTTCATTTAAAGCAAAAACCGATGCAATCTTTTGCCTCCAAAGTAACACTGTTCGCTTTGCAGGAGTGCTCGCAGAACGCAAGACGTGGCTGTAGCTCTCCGAGTCCTTCCTTGGAGTACGAGAACATCGGGACAGGTAACACAATAGTATCCCAGCCTTGGCCATACCATCCGAGAAAGGTGCTGAGCGACAGAAGTGCTTCTGTGCAAGGTAGGAGTGAAATCAGAGTAGGATGGAAGGAGTGACAGAGACTCCCAGGCGTGCGCTCACAATGCTACCCAGCAGATTACAGCGTGGCACTGATGTGCAACAGCTCAGCTCTCAAAAGCAACAGTCGCCCCACCAAGCCCTGCTTGCCTTACTGGCAGGTTTAAAAAGAAAACTTTAGAAAATTTGGTACACAAGGCAACCTTGTGGGGAAAAAATGAACAAAGTCACAGTCCAACAGGCAAAAATTGCCACAAGACAGCCTCACTGGGTAACTGCTCACACTGGAATCAGTGCTGTCACTGGGTGTTCACTAAAGCACGAGGCTGTGCATGTGAAATCTTCATCAGTTGGTGTTTTAGCACCCAGCATTTTTAACTTTCAGTATCAGCCTTGGCTCAGCAGTAGCACTCTCACCTCTGAGTCAGCAGCTTCTGGATTCAATCCCCACTCCAGAACTTGGGCACATAATCCAGGCTGACACTTCAGTACAGCACTGCGGGAGTGCTGCACAGTCCAGAGATGCCTTCTTTCAGATAAGACGTTAAACTGAGGCCCTGTCTGCTCTCAAACGAATGCAAAAGATCCCAAAGGCCCTGTTCGAAGAAGAGCAAAGGAATTCTCCCAGTGTCCATAACCAAGACCATAAAACAGATTACAGTCAATATCTCATTGCTGCTTGTGGGATCTTTCTGTGCACAAATTGGCTGCCATTTTTCCCTAGAAAACAAGAGTGAATACACTTTAAAAAGTAACGAACTGCTCTAAAGTGCTTTGGGATGTTGCGAGGTTGTGTAAGATGATCCATGAATGCAGGTTCTCTCTCTCTCTTCTCAAACTCAAACTCAAGAAGCCGTGTCTGGAGAGAGCACTTTGATCTGTCTGACACTCTCGGTGTGGTCACTGCTGGTAATAGCAGCAGCAGCAACAATTTGAGGGATAAATTACAAGAAGCAAATCACACAGAGAGTAAAATGTACTGGATTAAGTGCAAGTTTTCCTGCAGTAGATTTGTACCCCTGCAAGGCTGTTCTTTTTAACCCTGTGGATTATTTTGTGGAACATTGTGTACGAGCAAGGCCACTGGTTTATGGCTTTCAAAAAAAAGGATGGAATTGTGAAATTTGATCCCAAAATAGAAAAAAAATCTCGGAAACCTTTATAATCAAAGAATGATATAGCACAGAGGAGGCCATTCGGCCCATCATGCCTGTGCCGGCTCTCTGAAAGAGCTATCCAATTAGTCCCATATCCCCTGCTCTTTCCCCGTAGCCCTGCAAATGTTTTCTTTTCAGGTATTTATCCAATTCCCTTTTGAAAGTTATTATTGAATCTGCTTCCACCGCCCTTTCAGGCAGCGCATTCCAGATCAGAACAACTCGCTGCGTAAAAATATCTCATCTCCCCTCTGGTTCTTTTGCCAATTACCTTAAATCTGTGTCCTCTGGTTACTGACCGTTCTGCCAGTGGAAATAGTTTCTCCTTATTTACAAAACCCTTCATGATTTTGAGCACTGGTATTAAATCTCCCTTTAACCTTCTCTGTTCTTTAGGAGAACAATCCCAGCTTCTCTGGTCTCTCCACATAATGGGAGTCCCTCATCCCCGTGTCCGTAATAAAAATGGAGTTAGTCTTGTTGAGTCACCATAAACTGATGGCCCTCGCTGTAAATGGACGGGATTCGCAAAAATGCGATTCCCAAATCCTGTATAACGGAAATGGAATTTGATTCAGTAAATCCGCAGCCTGGGACATGGGTTATACTCAAATTCACCAAAAGAAAAACATAATAAACGAAAGCTAGACAAGGGTTAGTATTGAATTATTTTTATTTCTCCTCTGGTGCGTTTAGTAGGACAGATTACAACTATATAAACTAACTAAAAACGACAGGAACTACCTAAACTGTAAAGCACTGCACAAACCAAACTATGGTCACACAATTCCACTGCGTCAGAAATGCAACAACGTCACTGAAATATTAGAAAGTCTTTGAAAACTAAACCCTCGCAATACTGTGAGCTTGGAGTTTGTAAATAGAAATATCAGTTAAAATAAATTAATGGAAATGAGGGGATTCCCCTGGAGGGACAGGAAACAAATGAGGATTCTCTGAAACTGCCCACAATAATTTTTCTAAACTTTTATTATTCTTCCTTGTATTTTTTTCTTTTGTTTGCCCTCTATTGTGTGTGTGTTCTCTCTCTCTCTCTCTCTCTTTCTCTCTGACTCATTCTCGGTTTTATTCACTCTTTCGTTACTTGGGTTTGTTTGGGGGGGGTTTTTTTTTCAAACAGTTGCTGAGGGTGAGGGAGATGGAGGTGTAGACAGTGTTGCGGTTTAAAAGAAATAATTCTCCTTTGTTCTCAGGATGTGGGCAAATCTGAGTGAAGCATCTGGGCAAGTAGAGGGGCAGAGATCATGGGAGAGAAAACCAGAGAACAGGGAGGGTCTCAGCAGCTGGTGGAGGGAGGGATACACGAGAGGCCAGAATCAGAAGATTGAAGGGTGCAGGAGGGAGAGTCTGGAGGAGGTTACAGAGGTAGGGCGGAGTGGAGGGATTAGGAGATGAGGACGGTGGATTTTACACTGAAGGCGATGGGGGACGAGAAGCCGGTGTAGATCAGCGAGGGCCGGTGTAGATCAGCGAGGGCCGGTGTAGATCAGTGAGGGCCGGTGTGATGGGCAAGTGGGACTCTGGTGCAGCACGCGTTATGTGTTACATTTGGGAGAAGTATCAAATTATGGAGTAAAAATGAAAGGAGTCCAGCAGAGAGAGCATTGGAATAATCGAGTCTAGAGGTGACCAAAGAACGAGTAAGGGTTTCAGCGGAAGGGTCCAAGGTATGGGTGGAGGGTGAGCTCCGTGGCAGAGATCCTGGTGATGGAAAGAATGTGGGTTTGAAGCAGAGTTCAGGACTGAGCACAGACTAAGATTGTGCACGGTCTGATCAAGGCCAGGGAGGGGGATGGAACCAGTGTTTACAGAGCTTGTGGTGAGCGACAAAAAATATGGCTTCAGTCTTCTCAATGTTCAGTTCAACAAACTTGTGGTTCATACAAGATTCATAGAATTTACAGCACAGAAACAGGCCATTCGGCCCAACTGGTCTATCCCGGTGTTTATGCTCCACAAGAGCCTCCTCCCTCCCTACTCCATCTCCCCCTATCACCATATCCTTCTATTCCTTTCTCCCTCATGTGTTTATCTAGCTTCCCCTTAAATGTATCTGTACTATTCACCTCAACTACTCCTTGTGGGAGCGAGTTCCACATTCTCACCACTCTCTGGGTAAAGAAGTTTCTCCTGAATTCCCTATTGGATTTATTAGTGATTATTTTATATTTATGGCCTCTAGTTCTGGTCTCCCCCACAAGTGGAAACATCTTCTCCATGTCTACCCTATCAAACCCTTTCATAATCTTAAAGACCTCGATCAGGTCACCCCTCAGCCTTCTCTTTTCTCGTGAAAAGAGCCCCAGCCTGTTCAGCCTTTCAGTTCTGGTATCATCCTTGTAAATCTTTTTTGCACCTTCTCCAGTGCCTCTATATCCTTTTAATATGGAGACCAGAACTGTGCACAATACTCCAGGTGTGATCTGACCGAGTTTAAACTCTATACAAGTTTAACATAACTTCTCTGCTTTTCAATTCTCTGCCTCTAGAAACGAACTCGTGCTTGGTTTGCTTTTTTTTTAATATAAAAAATGGCCTCATTAACCTGCGTCACTACTTTTAGTGATTTGTGTGTCTGTACCCCCAGATCCCTCTGCTCCTCTCCCCCATTCCGACTCTTATTATCCAAGCAGTGTGTGGCCCCTTATTCTTCCTACCAAAATGCACCACCTCACACTTAATTATATTGAAATTCATTTGCCAATTACACACCCATTCTGCAGGTTTAATTAATTTGGTTCCTGTATTTTGTCGTAGTCCTCCTCGATATTAAATACACCCCCCAATTTGGTGCCGTCCACAAATTTTGAAATTGTACTTCCGATTCCAGAGTCCAAATTGTTAATTGTAAATGGTGAACACCACGTCCCACCTTTTGCCCATCTGAATAACGACCTTTAACCCCCACTCTCTGTTTTCTGTTTTGTAGCCAGTTTGCTGTCCATTCTGAGACTTGTCTCGACTCCACACGCTCTGACCTTAGTCATGAATCTACTATCTACCTTATCGAAGGCTCAATTATCAAACAGGCAGTCAGACAGCACAGAAATCGTCAAGGGATGGAGAGAAGGGGCGGGGAGGTAGAGCTGGGTTTTGTTAGCTTGTATGTGGAAGCTAACTCCAGGCCTGTGGATAATCCACTGAGAGGCAACATATACACGAGACAAAAGGAGGGGAGTATTGAAGAACCATAGGTGGTTACAGCACAAGAAGAGGCCTTCGACCATCATGTCTGTGTCAGCTCTTTGCTAAAGCAATCCAAAACTAATCCCACTGCCCCGCTCTCCCTCCAGAGCCCTGAATCATCCTCTGATTCAATTATCCAATTTTCCCTTAAAAGAAGCAATGGGCTCAGCCTCAACCACTCCCTGTAACAAAGCATTCCACGTTCCAACAACCCTCCGTGTAAAGGAACTTTTCCTAAACTCTCGTCTCACTCAGTGAGAGTTTTGAACCACTGATTCCCCAGTCTTTCCCTATTCACTCTAACAAAACACTTCAAAAATTTTTAAAAGCTCTATTAAATCTCCTCTTAGCCTTCGCTGCTTCAATGGGAATAGTTCCTGGGCAGGGAGGGAGGAACCTCGGAGGTGAGAATGTGAGGGAAGAGACACTGCACGGGGATGTGTCTGAACAAGGAGTGGAACCGAAGCAAAGACAGTCCCACGAGAGAGGAGGACGGAGAGACCAACAGCATTGAACACTGTGGAAAGGTCGACCAGGATAAGGAGGGAAAGTCACTGTCGGTGTCACACAGGATGCTGCTCGTGACCTGGACCAGGGTGGTCACAGTGCGTGACAGGGGACAAAAGCCAAACACAAGGGACGTTGCTAATGGCGATGGGATTGTGCTCCGGGATAGACAACAGACCAGTCATGTGATTACTGTTGGCCAATGAGATTGTTTCAAGCATCACCCACCATCAAAATGTCACATGGTCACAATTGGCCACTGAGTTTGGTCAATTTTTTTTTTAACATTATATCTAGGAAAGAGAGAGAGAGATGTTAAGTATTACAAATGATAAACTTTATTTTCAATAGCAACGAAACAAAGATGCCAAAATAAAATGACCTAACTTAACGCTATAATGATTACTGAATAGTTTAAATATTGTTCGTAGGCTCTCAAAATCTAGTAAAATAAACCAACTGTTTAGCAACACTCCTGCGCCCAGTCTAATGTCCATCAGTCTTCCAATGTACGGGTGCTGCCATCACATTATTTATTAATGGTTTTCCTCCTCTGTACCGATTGTTTCAGTCCCACCTGCCACATTCTTCCAACTGAAAATTATAAACAGCCAACCTTCCAAAGATAAAGAACGTCAACAAACCCGAGAACTGATCTGTGACATCAGGGAACCAAAACTAACCACTTCCTTCCTGCCTCTCCTCTGCTCAGCAGTCTGTCCACTTGCCTTTTCTGAATACACTCAAAACAGAACCTCAAAATGAGGCAATTTCATGCTCGCCGCCCACCCCGTCTCTCCCCCCACCATCTGAAGGTGTCGGGGAGCGCACAGCGTATTTGCCGAGGGGAAGGGGGTTTCAGCGGTGAGTTTCCGTTAATTAAAACACAACGTCCGCAGGGCTGGACCAACTGCACGGAATCCATGCAAGCCAAGGGGAAAAAAAAGAACAGCCCTGGTTATGTGGTACAGTTGGCAAAACCCCAGCCCCTCCCCCGACCGCGAGCCAATCCAGTGCCGGGACAACAGGTGGCAACAATCTGCTGTTAAAATTTAGGCACAGAATCCATGTCGGGGAAATCGTTGGTGACGGTGCAGCTCGGCAAACTCTGCCGGATTCTCCGCAGGTCTCCCTCGGAGTACGGGTTCCCGTTTAGATTGAGTTTGGTCAGCGATGGAAGACCGGTGCAGACCGCCAAGAGCTTCTCGACGGTAATCTGGTCGCAGTACTCGAAGCACAGCGACTGAAGGGACTTCAGGCCCCCCAGACATGCCAGGCCCGCGTCGGTCATGGAGCAGAAGTTCGTGAGGTCCAAAGTGCGAAGCTGCGTCAGGTGCCGGGCGATGTGGCGCAAGGAGTCGTCGGAGATGTTACAGCCGTGGAGCTTGAGGTGGACCACCTCCGAGAGACTCTCCGCCGACTTCTCCACCCCGGAGTCGGTCACTCGGTACGTGCCAGAGAGGATCAGCACCTTCAGGGTCGTGCGGGACGCAAGGTTCTGGAGATGTTGGTCTGAGAAGTTTGGCACATTGTCCACTTCCAGGTTCTTGATGCGAGGCGGGATTCGGGTCCCATTGGCGGTCGCCGCCACTCTGAACCAGTGCAACGGGATCTCGCAGTGCGTCAGCTCCAGGCTGAGTAACGACGGGGGCAGACACTCGTAACTGATCCCCCGCAGGTTCATCTCGATAAGCCGCAGCTCACTCAGGTTCGGGCAGCGTTTCCCAATCTCCAACAGCAAGGCTTCGGTCAGGGACTCGTGCTTCTTGACAGAGTGAAGGACTCCTTTGACCCTCAGGGTCCTCAGAGTGCCACCCAGGTAATGCCTGACCAGGTGCCAGAGTATCCGCGAGTTCACCTGAAAAGGCAGCGTCAAACCATCAGTGAGTCACACAAGAGACATTCTGATAAGACATCGGGCCAGAAATCGCGCCGAACAGCGAGACAACACTCACCGCGGCTCCTGCGGATTTAATTAACAAAGACGCTGGCCGCGGGCTCTGCGGCGTCGAATTGCTTGAATTTGAACCTTAAACAAAACGTCCGCAAGGAGAGAACACGCCCACAAAATCTGTCAGGACGAGAAGTCCCGTCCACAGATACAGGCTGCATCGCTCAGACAGACAAGCAGACTTCATTCATTTAAAGTTAGTATTCTGGATGTCATGGTAAATAAAAATTTTAATTTTTTTAAATAAAAAGCCAAAGAAATAATTGAAATAAATTAAAGAGACAGAAGGGAAAAGTAAAACAAATTTTTAATTTAATTTTTTTTTCAATGGCCAAAAACTATTAAAATAAGGAGTAATATGAGACGCCACATTTTTAAAAGTTAATTTTTTAGTTATTTGGCAGTCATTAAGACTTGCTGTGCTTTTAAAACATCGTTTAGACCTGGTATTTTTAAGCGTACTTGTTTGGTGGCGTAATTAGTTACTTTCCAGCTGGGCAGATAAGCAAGTTTGCGATTTTTCAATGATTTCTCTGATTGCAGCCTGCGACGGCCCTTTAATTCGAAGCTGTCGTATCGCCAGTGATGAGAGCAGTGAGTTCCGGGTTTCCCGGTTTTACTGCGCGTGTGCAAACGCTGGAACTCACTCCTTCAATTCACCACTAAAACCGGAGAGCTCTGTTCAGCTCCTCTGTTACTTCGGGAACGATTTCTGGCCCAGTGACTTATTCAGAGATGAAGTTTTAGAGGTTTTTGTAGTGAGAATTCAAAGATGGGAAACACAACACATTCCCAATCTTTGCGTGTAATGTCCCATCGGGAATTACAGGGGCTGCCTTGTGATGGTTTCTCTCTATTTACCCAATTGCCTCTGGTGGGAGAGAGTCCAGAACAAGGGGGCAGAACCTTAAAATCAGAGCCAGGCTGTTCAGGGGTGATGTCAGGAAGCACTTCTTCACACAAAGGGGAGTGGGAATCTGGAACTCTCTCCCCCAAAAAGCTGCTGAGGCTGGGGGTCAATTGAAAATTTTAAAACTGAGATTGATCGATTCTTGACAGTTAAGGGTCACGGAACCAAGGCAGGTAAATAGGGTTAAGATACAGATCAGCCATGGTCTAACTGAACGGCCGAACAGGCTCGAGGGGCTGAATGGCCTCCTCCTGTTCCTATATTCCTTCTCGATAGTTCAAAGTTAAGGGCCTCGATTTTATTTTGCAGACTCTCTGCCTTCAAGAGGGAGCTGGACTGGGGCAGAGATCGCATCAGAGAGACGGTCAGTGGATTAACAGATAACATAAGGTCCATCTGATCTCCTGGACTGGTTTCAATCACCTGAGGGGGGGGGGGGGGGGGGTTGGAGAGGAATTTTCAGGAACATTTTTTCCCCCTTTATTGGCCCTGGGGTTTTTGCCTCTTCCGGTGGGGGTGGGGTTTTTTTAGCCGCGATGCTCCAGACATCACGAGTGTGGGGCAGGCCTGATGGACCTGCTGGCCTTTTCCTGCCCGTCATTATGTTTGTAAATAGGTTCCCATCAGCGCTACGGTCAGAAAATCTAGGCCAAAGTCTCTGTCTGAGTCACACAGGCCACAAGGTCCCGGCTTTCATTCCCAGCCTGCACCGAATTAACTCATTTCTGCCGGGGCAGCAGTCAGAATGTTACAACTGGCCACATCGCCCCAGGGTTCGGGAATGGGGGAAGAGAAAAAAGAATCAGCCAGAGCTCCAGGCTTTGATGCTGCTCCTATTGGGAACAGGCGAGGAGAGGATCGGCCTTGGCTGGGACAACGGGCACTTTAATCGCAAAACAATGGACATCTGGGCAAGGCACCAAAAGGCAACCGGTGTCCGCAGACCCTCGTCTACAACATAGGAAAACGTCCCGAGGCGCTTCACAGAGGGTCAATCAGACAAAAATGGACACCGAGACAGAGAAAGAGACATTAGGAGGGGGGGGATCTTAAAGCTCAGTTGTCAAAGGGGGCGAGGGAGGCAAAAGAGAAGAGGGAGAGAAAGGAAAAAACTAATGTGAAGGATGAGGGAGAGAAAGAGGGGGTGAAAGAGAAAGAAAGTGAGAGAGAGAGAGAGAGAGAGAGAGAAAACACAAGCAAAAACAACAGATAAGAGTGACAGAGGAGAGATAGAGAAAGAAAAAGGGAGAGGAGAGCAAGAATGATCACAATATAAGCTTTGTAAACATACCAGTACCCGTGTCCCTAACCAGTGGGACTCAACAAGACAGGAATTCTTTCATTGAAACCAGTGCAAAAAAGTTTGCAAACTTGTGGATTAAACTGACTGTACAAAAATAGAAAAGCACGGTCTTTAATTATTGATGTTTGCACGTAGCAAAACAGTGTCCTTGATTTTGAAGTTTGCACGGGATATTTAGAACTGTATGGCTTCACACTGCACCCAAAGGTGCCTTTAACCACTGAAGAATTCTCAAATTGTTTCTCAATCAAAAAAATACTGTGGATGCTGGAAATCTGAAATAAAAATAGAAAATGCCGGAGAAGCTCAGCGAGTCAGGCCGCGTCTGTGGAGAAAGAGAGTCAACGTTTCAGGTTGGTCATTGAAGGGTCATCGGCCTGAAACGTTAACTCTGCTTCTCTCGCCACAGACGCTGCCCGACCCACTGAGCGTTTCCAGCATTTTCTGTTTTTCTTTCTCTCTGAAGGTGGGGTCACCGTGAATAAAACTCAGACAGTCAGAAAGCTTTAACAGAAATATTCACTGGAATTTGATTGTTCCTTACCTTATATGGGGTTAAATTAACATCTTTCCAGAGTCCTTTGTCATAAGCTAATCTTCTCCATCTTTTGCAAACTCTGGAAACACAAAATTTGAATGGCTCGGCTTAGCAACTGATCACAATCACGTCCTGGCTGTTCCATGTAGTAACTGATGTCAGCTTGGCTCTGTTAGTGACGCTCTTGCCTCGGGGTCTGAAGGCTGAGTGTCCGAGTCTCACTCCAGGACTTCAGCGCATAAACTAGGCCGACACGCCACAGAAACAGGAGGAGGCCATTCAGCCCCTCGAGCCTGCTCCGTCATTCAATTAGATCACGGCCGATCTGTACCTCAATTCCATTTACCTACCATTCCCTTGATACTCTCACCAAACACAAATCCATCGATCTCAGTCTCGAAAACTCCAACTGACTCCCAGCAGCAACCACCTTTTTTTCTGGGAGGGGGGAGAATGAGAGTTCCAGATTTCCACTACCCTTTGTGTGAAAAAGTGCTTCCTGATTTCACTCCTGAACGGCCCAGCTCTAATTTTAAGACTGTATCCCCTCATTCTTGATTGCCCCACCAGAAGAAAGTTTCTCTGTGTCTATGCTATCAAATCCTTTAAACACCTCAATCACATCACCCCACAATCTTCTTTACACAAGGGATTACAAGCCGAGTCGTTGCAATTTGTCCTCAATTTAACCCTTTAAGCCCTGGTATAATTCCAGTGAATCGGCCCCTCCAAGGCCAATATATCTTTCCTGAGATGCGGTGCCCAGAGCTGTACCTGGTTCTCCAAATGGGGTCTAATCAGAGCTTTAAATAACTGAAACATAACTTCCTCCCATTTGTAATCCAGCCCCCCAATGCAGTACTGAGGGAGTGCTGCCTTGTCAAGGACGCAGGGCACAGAGCTCCATGTGATATCCGAAGAGCAGAGAATGCTCCTGGAATTCTGGCCTACATTCCTCATTCTGCTATCACCCACCCAGAAACAGTTCAGCTGGTGGAGAGAGCTGTTACATTTACCTTACAGAATCGTCACTGACCTTCAAAAAGGAATTCATTGTGCAAAGTATTCTGAGACATTTTGATGTGAACAGTGTTCTATAAATGAAAGTAAGAATCATTTGATTTTGCTTTTGGCTGGGGGAGGGAGTGGGGGGGGCGGGTGAAGCTGGAATCCTGGACATCTCCCCTCTCCTCTTCCCCAAACACAAACAAGAAGGAATTGTGGAAATAAACACGTCTAACATTTCCAGAGCCTCCACGGACAGCAATTAACCCCCACATTGCACAGGAGTGATTTCAAAATGACTCAGCAGCTTCTTGCACCTCATCCTGAAGTCACTGACTCTCCCTGGGGTACAGCCCCCCCTCCTCCCCTAAAGGCACTGACTCCCCCTGGGGTACAGTCCCCCCTCCTCCCCTAAAGGCACTGACTCTCCCTGGGGTACAGTCCCCCCTCCTCCCCTAAAGGCACTGACTCCCCCTGGGGTACAGTCCCCCCTCCTCCCCTAAAGGCACTGACTCTCCCTGGGGTACAGTCCCCCCTCCTCCCCTAAAGGCACTGACTCTCCCTGGGGTACAGTCCCCCTCCTCCCCTGAAGTCACTGACTCTCCCTGGGGTACAGTCCCTCTCCTCCCCTGAAGGCCCTGACTCTCCCTGGGGTACAGTCCCCCTCCTCCCCTGAAGTCACTGACTCTCCCTGGGGTACAGTCCCCCCTCCTCCCCTAAAGGCCCTGACTCTCCCTGGGGTACAGTCCCTCTCCTCCCCTGAAGTCACTGACTCTCCCTGGGGTACAGTCCCCCCTCCTCCCCTAAAGGCACTGACTCTCCCTGGGGTACAGTCCCTCTCCTCCCCTGAAGGCACTGACTCTCCCTGGGGTACAGTCCCTCTCCTCCCCTGAAGTCACTGACTCTCCCTGGGGTACAGTCCCCCCTCCTCCCCTAAAGGCACTGACTCTCCCTGGGGTACAGTCCCTCTCCTCCCCTGAAGGCACTGACTCTCCCTGGGGTACAGTCCCTCTCCTCCCCTGAAGGCACTGACTCTCCCTGGGGTACAGTCCCTCTCCTCCCCTGAAGTCACTGACTCTCCCTGGGGTACAGTCCCCCCTCCTCCCCTAAAGGCATTGACTCTCCCTGGGGTACAGTCCCTCTCCTCCCCTAAAGTCACTGACTCTCCCTGGGGTACAGTCCCCCCTCCTCCCCTAAAGGCACTGACTCTCCCTGGGGTACAGTCCCTCTCCTCCCCTAAAGTCACTGACTCTCCCTGGGGTACAGTCCCCCTCCTCCCCTGAAGGCACTGACTCTCCCTGGGGTACAGTCCCCCTCCTCCCCTGAAGGTGCTGACTCTCCCTGGGGTACAGTCCCCCTCCTCCCCTGAAGGCACTGACTCTCCCTGGGGTACAGTCCCCCTCCTCCCCTGAAGGTGCTGACTCTCCCTGGGGTACAGTCCCCCTCCTCCCCTGAAGGCACTGACTCTCCCTGGGGTACAGTCCCTCTCCTCCCCTGAAGTCACTGACTCTCCCTGGGGTACAGTCCCCCCTCCTCCCCTAAAGGCACTGACTCTCCCTGGGGTACAGTCCCTCTCCTCCCCTGAAGGCACTGACTCTCCCTGGGGTACAGTCCCTCTCCTCCCCTGAAGTCACTGACTCTCCCTGGGGTACAGTCCCCCCTCCTCCCCTAAAGGCACTGACTCTCCCTGGGGTACAGTCCCTCTCCTCCCCTGAAGGCACTGACTCTCCCTGGGGTACAGTCCCTCTCCTCCCCTGAAGGCACTGACTCTCCCTGGGGTACAGTCCCTCTCCTCCCCTGAAGTCACTGACTCTCCCTGGGGTACAGTCCCCCCTCCTCCCCTAAAGGCATTGACTCTCCCTGGGGTACAGTCCCTCTCCTCCCCTAAAGTCACTGACTCTCCCTGGGGTACAGTCCCCCCTCCTCCCCTAAAGGCACTGACTCTCCCTGGGGTACAGTCCCTCTCCTCCCCTAAAGTCACTGACTCTCCCTGGGGTACAGTCCCCCTCCTCCCCTGAAGGCACTGACTCTCCCTGGGGTACAGTCCCCCTCCTCCCCTGAAGGTGCTGACTCTCCCTGGGGTACAGTCCCCCTCCTCCCCTGAAGGCACTGACTCTCCCTGGGGTACAGTCCCCCTCCTCCCCTGAAGGCACTGACTCTCACAGCCTCATCCCCACCCCCAGGACAACCAGCAGCAGATCTGTCAGCGGGAAAGACCGTGTCCGGAGTGAGATTCAGGCTCAGAAACAGGCGGACGGAGCCTCAGACCGACAATTTATCCGGAGTTGGGAACTGACAGTCCCCGAAATGGGCGATAGGTGAAGGGGGGGGGGGGGGGGGAGTGTCGCCCGGGGAGAGGCGGCCCCGCTGCGGCACTGGATGTAACGGACCCCGGTCACTGATCCCCGGCCTGTCCGGCTCCTCAATGTAACGGGACGGTCACTTGAACCGATTGAAGCCCAGACCCGGCCGACACATCACACACACCCCCACCCCCCGGGCCGGGCCTGTACCCCCACCCCCCGGGCCGGGCCTGTACCCCCACCCCCCGGGCCGGGCCGGGCCTGTACCCCCACCCGCCGGGCCGGGCCGGGCCTGTACCCCCACCCCCCGGGCCGGGCCGGGCCTGTACCCCCACCCCCCGGGCCGGGCCTGTACCCCACCCCCCGGGCCGGGCCGGGCCTGTACCCCACCCCCCGGGCCGGGCCGGGCCTGTACCCCCACCCCCCGGGCCGGGCCTGTACCCCCACCCCCCGGGCCGGGCCTGTACCCCCACCCCCCGGGCCGGGCCGGGCCTGTACCCCCACCCCCCGGGCCGGGCCTGTACCCCACCCCCCGGGCCGGGCCGGGCCTGTACCCCTACCCCCCGGGCCGGGCCTGTACCCCCCCCGGGCCGGGCCTGTACCCCCACCCCCCGGGCCGGGCCTGTACCCCTACCCCCCAGGCCGGGCCGGGCCTGTACCCCTACCCCCCAGGCCGGGCCGGGCCTGTACCCCACCCCCCGGGCCGGGCCTGTACCTGCTGATCCGGAGCAGGTCCCGGGTGGACAGGTAGGACAGGATCTCCACCAGCACATTCTCCGGGAGCGAGTTCAGTGTTGCCTTTTCACCCAACATTGTAGCCATTTTCAGGGATTAGATACAAAGCGAACGACAACATCCGCGTTATGGGGAAAGGAGGGTCCCGCCCTCCCTCACCCTCCCCCGGCCTCCCCGCACAGCGCCCCCCGCCGGCCTGGAGTCACAGCTCCTCCCCCCACAGCGCCCCCCGCCGGCCGGGAGTCACAGCTCCTCCCCCCACAGCGCCCCCCGCCGGCCTGGAGTCACAGCTCCTCCCCGCACAGCGCCCCCCGCCGGCCTGGAGTCACAGCTCCTCCCCCCACAGCGCCCCCCGCCGGCCGGGAGTCACAGCTCCTCCCCCCACAGCGCCCCCCGCCGGCCGGGAGTCACAGCTCCTCCCCCCACAGCGCCCCCCGCCGGCCTGGAGTCACAGCTCCTCCCCCCACAGCGCCCCCCGCCGGCCGGGAGTCACAGCTCCTCCCCCCACAGCGCCCCCCGCCGGCCGGGAGTCACAGCTCCTCCCCCCACAGCGCCCCCCGCCGGCCGGGAGTCACAGCTCCTCCCCCCACGGCGCCCCCCGCAGGCAGGCCTCCCCCGACAGCCCCCCCCACAGGGCAATCCGCATTAAAGGGGATCCATAATCCTGTAAATAACAAGAACAGGAGGAGGCCATTCAGCCCCTCTATTCAATTCGATCATGGCTGATCTGTTACTCAACTCCATTTACCTGCCTGAGCTCCACAGCCCTCGACACCCTCACCCAGCAAAACTCTAGCGATGGGTCGTGAAAGCTCCAATTGACCCCCAGCATCCACAGCCTTTTGGGGCAGAGTTTTCCAGATTTTCTCTACCCTTTGTGTGAAGAAGTGATTCCTGATTCACGTAACAGTCAATGCTCTAATTTTGAAGATTCTGTCCCCTTGTTCTTGATTCCCCCACTAGAGGAAATGGTTCTATCAAATTCCTTTTATCATCTTAAATGCCTCAATCAGATCACCCCTCAATCTTCTAAACTCAAGGGAATATAAACCAACTTTAAGCAACCTCAGAGTGCGATCAGTCAGGAGTGACAACTAACTCAAGCATGTTCCTCCCCTCTCCTCCCAAGACTGTTTTCCCTTCCTAATCCTATGTGGGGAGATTTTATTGAGTTTTTGCACAATAATGGAAGGACTAGATTGTGTTTACATGGACCAATTATGAATATGTTAGGGAGGACCAGGGGTCAGGCTTACAAGTTATGTAAGGGCAGAACGAGGCTGGATGTTTGGCGGTTCTTTTCTCAGAGAATGGTGGACCTGTGCCTGCTCGTGTGGTGAACGCCGATTCTTCAAGAGAGCTGGACCAGAGATCAGCTGATACAAAAGATAGGTACCGTATGATAATCAGGGCCAGACTGCTCTCCTGGATAGTTTTGGTTGCCTAAAGGGGTCGGAGAGGAATTTTCCAGTTTTCTTTCCCCCAATTGGCCTGGGTTTTTAATCTGGTTTTTCACCTTTCCCAGGAGATGACAAAACTCCAGGTGGGTAGGGAGTATCTGTATTGTGACCAGGCATCACAACTGTGTGGGACAGGAGGAGGCCATTCAGCCCCTCGAGCCTGTTCAAGCAGATCATACCTGAACTGTACCTCAACTCCATCTACCCACCCATAGCTCCATGTCCCTTGATACCCTCACCCAACAAAAATCTATCGATCTCAAAGAAGAAAATAAAACCAGAAATACACAGCAGGCAATATCTGAAAAGATTTGCAGGTCTCGGATGAGTGGGACCCAGGGGTTGGGGGGGGGGGGGGGGGGGAAGGGGAAGGCCTGGTGGTCGCTCTGCCTGCCTCCTCGTCTTTATCTTGTCTGTGCCCGGGTGGCCCAGGAGAAAGAACACGCGGTGCCCATCGGAACGCTCAAGGCCCTCCCCGATCGATGGGCACCAGACCCTAATTATATATTCGATCACAATCACAATATACGGATTTAGTTTACGTTAAACTTCTGTCAGTTTGATTGGATCGCTGTTGGATTATTCTTAGTGCTGCCTCCTAAAGGGGGTAGTCACTGATTTCCGCTCGATGACAAGAGGGTCCCAGTGTCACCTCCACTGGTCCAATTAGAACAGGCAACACCTGAAAAGAGAAGTTAATGTTTCAGGCGCAGACTCTCACAAGAACTCAACGCAGAAGCTCGAAAGAGGCCTTGGTGCCTGTTTTAGTGACACTCCTGCTTCAATAAACACATCGCAAGCAGCGGTGACAAAATAGGTCTCGAGTTTTATTGTAGATTATACACATCAATATTTTATGTAACAAAATTTAAATAAATTCCAAATATTTAAAATCCAGCCAATTACAAGCTGTAATTTTAAAAAAAAACTTTTCTGGCACATCCCAAATAACAGGAAGGAACAGGACACCAGAGCTGTCGTGAGATATTGTGACATATTTTGAGGTTTGACCTTGATATGGATTACAGCAGTTTGCCAACTGACCGTGTTGCCAGCACAGTGCTGTTTGAGAGGCTGAGCGAGAGGATGCTGCAGACTATCTGCAGACCCACAGTCTGACTTACACAGAAACTGTTCCGAGGAGGAGGATACAGAGGGTTTGGTGAATTACAAGGCAGCCAGTGATTGGGGTGGGGGAAGTGTTTAGATCGAGCTATAGATCATCAGAACAGAGCTGTAACGGTTTATCCCGTGTGGTCAGAAACACGGGACCTGTATGTTTGTAAAATGCATTTGAATCGATTATATTTTTAATACAGCTTGTGGGGCCAGTCCTGTTGGTAGATTAAGAGGGCAGAATCTTGCAATCTTCTCAAGGGTTTTATACTGGAACGCAACCAAACAGCAGAGCTGAACAAAGTACCAGAGATGGTGTGTCGCACACCCCTTCAATGGCCACATGGCGGTGGCATATTCAACCCAACAGACCCTGATTCAGTCCCTGGACGAGGTTGTGATGAGTTAACCCGCCTCACACTGTGGAAGTGGATGGGGAGGTTGTAATTTGTCCTCACATTCCAGGACAGAGAAGGGAAAAAATATCAAACAGGGTTCCCTCTAATAGTTCACCGAGTCTCTCCTGTCACAATCAGCAGAGGGTGACTCCAACTCTTCCAGTATCAAGTCAACAATCGTGTCTAGGCTGTTGGTCTCCAGAGGTGAAGGTGACACTGAGATGACACGTGATGGATGATTGTAACCAAGTCTCAATCCTGTGTGGCAGAATTAGTAATCTACCAGCTGAGCTGGCCTGGACCCCCTCATTACCCACACCACCAGGCCCGGCCCGGCCCAGACCCCCACATTACCCACACCACCAAGCACGACCCAGACCCCTACAATACCAGGCACGACCCGGACCCCCACAATACCCGGACCCCCCACATTACCAGGCACGACCCGGACCCCCACAATACCCGGACCCCCCACAATCCGAACCCCCACATTACCAGAGACGGCTTGGACCCCTACTTCCTCCCCTCCCCCACACCGATCGGCCAATAGCACGATTCAGTATCTCAGCAAAACACCAGGTGTGAGCGCCATAAACTCTCAGACTGGCCGTGTCTATGACACCACACATTTACTGACACACAGTATATAATACACTCTGACTGGGTTATGACCCTATAACCAACATCCATCACAATAAACCGTGTTTATTTAAAAACCAGTAACTATACAGGGCAGCAGCGTGACTCTGTACTTGGTGTCAGTATCCCGGGCTGGTCTGGGGGGGGAAATAAACAGCCACGTTCTCGCTCCCAATCACTATCCTGGACCCCTGCGGTCTGCAGGACCAGGCTCAGCGGTGATGCTCCACATGGTGGAACAGCCGACTGACACCAGGCTCATGCTCAGAGAATGTGAAGAGCCACCCGGGAGAGGTGCTGACGGCCAGTCCCCACACTATGGGATGCTCAGAGCTCTGGGGCAGGAGGGACCTCACTGAGGTTTTTATGAGTTACTCTGAGCCTCACCCTCACATTCTCTGATGCTGGAATCCCAGAGAACTTTGCAGTCATTCCCAGTAATCTGCTACTCTGCAGGTCGATAAATCTCACACATGCCACGAGCACCTTTCATTTTCCGGACACCCCCGCTGCACTCACGTCACAACTTGCTCCTTATTTTTCTGAAATTCTTGACCTTAACAATCTCCTGCTGTGACATTGCTCCCCCTCATGTTGTGTATCCGATGACTGTGTACAAGTGATACAGCCTCCGCTGTGAGGCGACTGCAGCCTTTCAACTTCCTGGTTATCACACGCCCACCTCGGTCGGCAGATATTATTTTATATATTTATGCCCAGAAACTATCGTCCTCTTCATTATAAAAGGAGGCAACTCTCAGAATCACAGAACGTTCTCTCATTCCAACATTGCTGGGCAGTAACAAGCTTTACAGGGCTCATCGAACGAACGACAAGGATTGAAATGCTAACCACAAAGTCCCAAATCACGACAGTTTGACCGATGGAGAGCGATGGTGTCAACAGCGGTGGTCAGAATGGGGAGGGAGCAGAGAGTTCCAGGAACAAACCAGCATTCCTTGTACTTATTTGAGGAGTTTAATGGGACATAGTTGCACGCTGATGGTTGTCGCTCTCAGTGTTTTGTCCTTTTGAAAGGTGAGCAACTCTCGAGCAGAGATATGGCACTTTTATAAGTTCCAATCCGTCCAACGATTCCCAATAATTACATTCCTAAAACCGGCTCCTTTATTCCTATGGAATAACGTGACTCTGGTCTAAGGGTGAGGGAGTCTTAACAAGGGAACCGCGACCCAGACACCAGAAGCGTCCAGAGTAAACGTGTTTATGGGGGTCTGGATCCCTGACTAACTCACTACCCAGGCCGAGACTTCAATCACTCAACTCATCACTTGCATTGATCTAATTAGCACCCAGGTAATAACTTACAAGTTGCTTTGAAATCCTTTGCCCAATTCCACAGCCTTTAAAGGGTCCGTTTTCAACCCAAACCAACAGAAAAACAGCGAGACAGAGTCAGAGAGAGAGACAGAGAGGGAGAAAGAAAGAAACACAACAAAAATCACTAAAAGCCCTGAACAGATAATTGTTTCCAAATCTCACATTATTGGCTAAAGGCACAACTACCAGGTTTTTGTTGGGCGGGGGGGGTGGAAATGAGGGTGGCCCCCGCCATTTTCTTGCCCATTCTAAATCGCTGAATTGCTTCTGGTGTCCCTCCCTCCCCCGTCTAGGTGTGTACGCCTCTCTGTTTGGTGCTGGTCCATCTTCCAAGGAGTTATGCATTCGAAGTATTACTGGAATGATGTGACGCTTGCTGTATGCCATAAGTACACGGCCAAGGCCCATCAGTGGGGTTTGGGTACATGCCCGTCCACATAGAAATTCCTGGTGATTTTAGGCAGTGTTAGTTCTATGCCGTCTAATTCCTTGGTGAGGATGATCTGACATCCCAGTCGAGAGTTGAGTTGTAGAACGGGGGCCATGTCCAACATGTCTTCCTCCCTGGAAACAAAGAAATTAATCTCATCTTTATTCGCAAGTGGCTCTCATCTTTGCAAATACAGGCAATCGATAAAGTATTAAAACGTTACATCCACACATACTTCTTGCTTACAAAACCTGTTGCCACATTTTTGTGTCAACTTTTGCCATTAGAAATTCCTGTGTCCACGTTTATAGTGGAAACTTCCTATGTAAACTTGTCACACTGTAATTACACCCTCCCACCAGTGATGGCATTTCAGTGCCTCAGTTTTTTGACTCCCAGCCTGTACTGCTAATAAACTTCTGTGCTCCAATCAACTCTCCTTCGGTTCCCAACTTGCTTTAAGTTTTGCTATTTAACTGTAAATATCAAAGTATTATATAAAAGTAAGACCACAACACATGACATTAAAGCAGGGACTGAATCACACATCACGAACTGCACTTCACCTGAACACTACCCATGGGCTTCACTCAGGTAGGATCCAGTAACGATCGTTCCAGACTGTGATGGCCGACTATCCACATTTCCATCAACAACTCAACTGGCTTTCATTTAGTGCTTTTAACACAGTAAAATGAGCCAAAGTACTCCACAGAGGCATAATCAAACAAAAATAAACAGAGCCCAAGGAGGAGACATTAGGACAGGTGACCAAAAGCTTGGTCAAAAAGGTAGGTTTACTTGGGTGAGAAATAATTACAACTAACAACCTGGTGAGGAAGAACTGGGAACATCCTTCAAAGGCAGCGGCCCTCGGTTCCCAAATCACTCAGTTAAAGCATTAACTTCCCATCACCCAGCAGGAACAGGAGTGTTCCATGTAGGAATCATTTGAACATTTTTATTAATTTTAGTTTTAGAAACAGATTTAAAGTATTGGTGTAAGCACAATCTTAACTTTGCCTGTGTAAATTAATTTTTTTGCAGTTTAACCTGATCTATGTGGTCTGAATGTGGATAGAAGATTGGGAATTCTTCAAAAGACAGCAAAAAGTAACTAAAGGATTGATTAAGAAAGGGAAGTTAGATTATGAAAAGAAATTAGCAAAAAATATAAAAACAGATAGCAAGAGTTTCTATAGTTATATAAAAAGAAAAAGGGTGGCTAAGGCAAACGTAGGTCCCTTAGAGGATGAGACCGGGAAATTAATGGTGGGAAACATGGAGATGGCAAAAATGCTGAACAAATATTTTGTTTCAGTCTTTACAGTAGAGGACACTAAGAATATCCCAACACTGGACAAACAGGGGACTCTCGGGGGGGAGGAGCTAAATACGATTAAAATCACTCAGGAGATGGTACTCAGTAAAATAATGGGACTCAAGGCGGATAAATCCCCTGGACCTGATGGCTTACATCCTAGGGTCTTGAGGGAAGTGGCAGTAGGGATTGTGGATGCTTTGGTGATAGTTTTCCAAAATTCCCTGGACTCAGGAGAGGTCCCGGCAGATTGGAAAACTGCTAATGTAACACCGTTATTTAAAAAGGGTAGTAGGCAGAAGGCTGGAAATTATAGGCCAGTTAGCTTAACATCTGTGGTGGGTAAAATTTTGGAGTCTATTATTAAGGAGACAGTAACGGAACATTTAGATAAGCATAATTTAATAGGACAAAGTCAGCATGGCTTTATGAAGGGGAAGTCATGTCTGACAAATTTGCTTGAGTTCTTCGAGGATATAACGTATAGGGTGGATAAAGGGGAACCAGTGGACATAGTGTATTTAGACTTCCAGAAGGCATTCGACAAGGTGCCACATAAAAGATTATTACTTAAGATAAAAAATCACGGGATTGGGGGTAATATTCTGGCATGGGTGGAGGATTGGTTATCGAACAGGAAGCAGAGAGTTGGGAGAAATGGTTCATTTTCGGACTGGCAACCAGTAACCAGTGGTGTTCCACAGGGGTCGGTGCTGGGTCCCCAACTCTTTACAATCTATATTAACGATTTGGAGGAGGGGACCGAGTGCAACATATCAAAATTTGCAGATGATACAAAGATGGGAGGGAAAGTAGAGAGTGAGGAGGACATAAAAAACCTGCAAGGGGATATAGACAGGCTGGGTGAGTGGGCGGAGATTTGGCAGATGCAATATAATATTGGAAAATGTGAGGTTATGCACTTTGGCAGGAAAAATCAGAGAGCAAGTTATTTTCTTAATGGCGAGAGACTGGAAAGTACTGCAGTACAAAGGGATCTGGGGGTCCTAGTGCAAGAAAATCAAAAAGTTGGTATGCAGGTGCAGCAGGTGATCAAGAAAGCCAACGGAATGTTGGCTTTTATTGCTAGGGGGATAGAATATAAAAACAAGGAGGTATTGCTGCAGTTATATAAGGTATTGGTGAGACCGCACCTGGAATACTGCATACAGTTTTGGTCTCCATACTTAAGAAAAGACATACTTGCTCTCGAGGCAGTACAAAGAAGGTTCACTCGGTTAATCCCGGGGATGAGGGGGCGGACATATGAGGAGAGGTTGAGTAGATTGGGACTCTACTCATTGGAGTTCAGAAGAATGAGAGGCGATCTTATTGAAACATATAAGATTGTGAAGGGTCTTGATCGGGTGGATGCAGTAAGGATGTTCCCAAAGATGGGTGAAACTAGAACTAGGGGGCATAATCTTAGAATAAGGGGCTGCTCTTTCAAAACTGAGATGAGGAGAAACTTCTTCACTCAGAGGGTGCTAGGTCTGTGGAATTTGCTGCCCCAGGAAGCTGTGGAAGCTACATCATTAGATAAATTTAAAACAGAAATAGACAGTTTCCTAGAAGTAAAGGGAATTAGGGGTTATGGGGAGCGGGCAGGAAATTGGACATGAAGCTGAGTTCAGATCGGTCAATGCCCTGTGGGTGGCGGAGAGGGCCCAGGGGCTGAGTGGCCGGGTCCTGCTCCGACTTCTTGTGTTCTTTAGATTTGTGGTTGGGATCAGATCAGCCATGATCTTATTGAATGGCGGAGCAGGCTCGAGGGGCCGATTGGCCTACTCCTGCTCCAATTTCTTATGTTCTTATGACACCTATTTCACCTATGGAAAAGATCAGGATATACAATGGGGATCCCTTACAGCTTCCAGTGCTTAATCCAGCAGTGAAAGGATATATTGTTAGCTCTTCGGCCTATTACTCTCATTCCCCGCTTGCTTTAAACTGCAAATTTTGAATCATACAGAACACAGGTTAGCATATGGAAACTATAATCTGGCATAATGAAGAAAGTTTGGAGGGGGCCAGAATTGTAACCCTCGTACTGTACGATGCAGGTGCCCATATCAGATACGGAAAAATATTCTGTACCTTTCAACCGCTTCAGGCAGTTTATCGAAATGCTCTTCGTTCACATACACATGACAGGTCGAACAGGCCAACGAAGCTTCACACGCACCTCCACAGGGAAAGGAAATGGTTATTTACACACACTGGGCACAGGTCTTCACAACAAGAGTGATTAAAGATTTCACTCCATCAGCACTCACCCTCCAGATCAATCCCATGCTCATGAGCCAAGTACAACACATTGTCTCCCACCTTTCCCTTCACAGGAATCCGACATCCTGCTCGGTCAATGAAAGTTACATTTACTCTAAAACAAGGAAAAAATTGTCTGTAACACCATTATTTGTTGATGGTTAAATTTATAAATTAATAGACATTTTTGTGCATTTATTGAAAGTCATCTGTAAAAAATTAACATACTATTTCTTGTAAACAATTTTACAACACCAAGTTATAGTCCAACAAATTTATTTTAAATTTCACAAGCTTTCGGAGGCTTCCTCCTTCCTCAGGTGAATGCTGTGGAGCCAACATTCCACAACATTCACCTGAGGAAGGAGGAAGCCTCCGAAAGCTTGTGAAATTTAAAATAAATTTGTTGGACTATAACTTGGTGTTGTAAAATTGTTTACAACTGTCAACCCCAGTCCATCACCGGCATCTCCACATCAAAACTATTTCTTGTCAGTTTTCTCCTAAAGATGGTGATTTTCTAACTGGGGAACGGTTCTGGTTTCCCTCTGGGTGCCTCGGCCAAGTGCCTATTATTCACGCAGCAGCCTCGATGGGAGTATTCGCTGCTATGATTTGAGTTCGCTTCAGATACCTTATCGAAAAAGTCTGATTTCACAGGCAAGCCCCCATTCCCTGAATTCAAACAGAATCTTGTATAAAAACTAATTTGGGATATCGTTCCCCGGGTGATATCTGCACTGGAAATAGAACAAGATCCCTCATTACTCTCCACTAACAGCGAATACAACACCAACAGGCCATGGGAAGGGAAGGGAAGGGAGGGGAGGGGAAGCATATATGCCAGCATGAGTCAGCACATTCAGGAAAGGAGGAGAAAAAATTGGAGGAGGGGAGTAAGGAGAGACAAAGAACCGAACTGAAAGCAGAAGAGAATGAGAGATACAACCCTCCGAGGTCGGATCTTTGTACTCACACATCCTCCGAACTCTCTGCTTTCTGGCTCGTGTCCTCACACCGAAGGGCCCCTGGAAACAAACGAAAGTGGTCACCACTTTTAACTGAGGGCTAAATGATCAAAGCTGCCCAGCGGTCATTCCGCAAACCACCGGTCAGTTTAAGTGTCTTGTATATTAAGTAAAGGATCAGGTTGAACATTTACCTTGGTGAATTTAGCACTGAATTAAACTCTGGCCTGATCTTGTTAGTTTTTTGCCATTTCTAACGACTTGAAACAAGGAGAAATATTTCAAGTTGTCAACTCGTCACGTGTCCTGCGCCCAGTTCCTGGATGTGCACCTGAAGTGCTGTGACTGACAGGGCTACGGACCAAGTGCTGGAAAGTGGGATTAGGCTGGATAGATCTTTTTCGACCGGCAGGGACATGATGGGCCAAATGGCCACCTTCTGTGCCGAAACTGTCGATGATTCACTATGTTGTGAGGGGTGCCATTGACCAGAAACAAGTCAGAGACAGGCCAACAGCACAGCTCAGGATACAGACGGACGTTGCCTTGCTACAGTGACCATAACGTGGGAGACGTGACACCGTGTCAGTTGGCTGCTCAATCATGGGGAGGTACCAGCCTCCCACCCCCACCCTCCCCTCCGCTCCCCACCCCTCCCTCTCCTCCTCCCTTCCTCCCCTCCGCTCCCCACCCCTCCCTCTCCTCCTCCCTTCCTCCCCTCCGCTCCCCACCCCTCCCTCTCCTCCTCCCTCCCTCCCCTCCTCCCTCCCTCTCCCCACCCCTCCCTCTCCTCCTCCCTCCCTCCCTCTCTCCCTCCCCTCCGCTCCCCACCCCTCCCTCTCCTCCTCCCTCTCCCCACCCCACCCCTCCTCCCCTCCCCTCCCTTTCCCCTTCACACCCCTCTCATCCTCTCTATTTCCCCTTCCTCCAACCCCCTCACACCTTCCCCCCCCCCACCCCACCCTCTCTCCCCACCCCCCCGGTGTAACCCACACTGAGCCCGGGCAGTCTCTCCCTTTAACTCACCCAGATGCTTGTGAAAGGCCCGGCCCGCAGGCCTGGCCCAGGTTTCCTGCTCCTCTCCCCGCGGACCCCTACACCAGCGGGCGGCCCTCCCCGGGGTTACGGCCGGCGGGGTGACTCTCAGAGCGAACCTCAGGCAGCGCCGCACCCCACAGGCCGCCGCCATGACAGGCCCAACACGTGACCCGCGCCCAGTGACGTCAGCACAAGCCTCTTAAAGGGAAAGTTGGGAAATGTTATTAAAGGGGCGGGTCTGGGGTGAGATTTAAAAAGAAATTTCCATCATGTTTTCTAACATCAAAGCCAAAAAATTACGAAATTCTGCAATTCCTCAAATGTTGAGTTTTTCAAAATAACAAATATTTTCTTCCATCTTTTTTCAGCTTTCGCAACTTCTGGAATGTTTGTGAATATTTACACACGGTCCCTGAGTGTGAGTGTGTGAATATTTACACACGGTCCCTGAGTGTGAGTGTGTGAATATTTACACACGGTCCCTGAGTGAGTGTGTGAATATTTACACAAGGTCCCTGAGTGTGAGTGTGTGAATATTTACACACGGTCCCTGAGTGTGAGTGTGTGAATATTTACACAAGGTCCCTGAGTGTGAGTGTGTGAATATTTACACAAGGTCCCTGAGTGTGAGTGTGTGAATATTTACACAAGGTCCCTGAGTGTGAGTGTGTGAATATTTACACAAGGTCCCTGAGTGTGAATATTTACACACGGTCCCTGGGTGTGAGTGTGTGAATATTTACACAAGGTCCCTGGGTGTGTGAATATTTGCACACAGAGTCCCTGGGGGTGTGTGTGAATATTTACACAGGGTCCCTGCCCTATAAAGTTTGAAAAGCACTGTAGCCTATTGCTTGAGATTTGCCAAAATTGTGGATAGGTTTGAGTTGTGTATATTTATATTGAGAATGTTGTGTCATGGATTCCTGCTGTCTCCTTGCAGTGCTCGCCTTCACTGGCCAAGGGCACGAACCTGAAACTGCTCCCAGGCCCATCAAACAACAGTCTAAAAGCACCTTTACACAACAGGAGCTCAATTCAGCTGCACCAGCATAACAGAAGGTTGGCATTGGCCGTCAGCAGTTGATGGTAACTGTTGTATTTTTATTATACACAAGATGGCGATAGAATGGGGAATGACTGAAGAAAATGACTCCTCAGACTGACCAGAACCTGCATCGTGATTGTTGACATAGCAAAAGTGAATGGGAAAAGTTGAGAGCAATTTACAATGGGAAAAGTTGCCAGAAATGCACCTTATAGGAAATGAACTTGAAGACTATCTGCACAATCTTAGACATTTAATTGAATGCAATTTGCACATTCCTCTCCCCTCCAAGTTAGCTGTGGGACCAGCTCTTGTGGACAGCAAGCTGCTCACCAAAGACAAACTTTTCTTTCATCATTTCAATTTTCTCCCTTTCACACCTGAAGGCTCAGAATCCTGTTTGGAGGCCTCTGTAGTCAAACCCTATGTTACAGCCTGTGCAGGAATCCCAGGATGTCCCCAAGGCAATCAGATTTCTGTGTGTATTGACGTACGAAGATGTTATTTGTGTGCGTGTGGATGCGTTTTCTGCAATAGCACTATTTTAATTGAGGTAGCAAACAATGTTTCACAAGTTAATTGAACTACAATTTTAGCAGGTTGAGAGACCACAGGGCACCTCAGCTGAGCCAGACTCACACTTTACATACACGCACTGAGCAGCAAGTGACTGGACAGCGATCAGGAGCAGGAACCAAGGCTGATTGCTTCCCCACTCCAGCCCCAATGTGTCCAGGGCTCACGTGCTGCTCCAAGTGAGATCAGCTAACTTGGTTCAGAGCAACGGCTCTGACCAGGGACAGTCTCAGGTCTGTGCGGCACAGTTCCACATCTGACAGTATGTTTATCAACTGGACTATCAGGGGTCAGAGTAGAATTGAACAGCACTTTGATTCAACTCAAAGCTAGGAACAGCCGCATCAGATTAAGACAGTCAGTATTCTCTCTTCTGTGCTCAGAAAACTGTACGCAATAATAATGAAGATCTATATAAAAAGGACATTGGCAGTGACCAGGCAAATTTTAAAAAAGTTTTAAAGAAAACAAGCAACAGAATTAAGAGCAATTTCGAACTTTATTAGAGATGTAGACTGTACTCTCCAAACATGAAATTGCATTATGTTCCTACTCAATTACACAGCTGAACTTTTTTTGTCCAATGATTAAGACATTCCCATCTTTTCAGGCCCTTTATGGCATCTGCCACATCCCACGTAACAAGCAGTCTCCCAGGCCTCTGGAGCACTTGGACCAGCTACAAAGCCAACGAGCTTCAGTGTGACTGGCCCATCACCAGCTGCCCCCTCCTCCCTCCAAAGCATGTGGAAGAGTTTTGTTTTTGAGGAAGGGAGTAGCAGGGAGAGAGCCGTCGAGCATCTCCTCACCTGGACACGGCCAAGGGGCTGAATGACCTACTCCCGCTCCTACGACGGCACAGCCAAAATCAGGGACTCAATGCAGGGCATGTCACAGGAATGTGGCCTATTGGTCACATCTATTTCAGGCACAAGCTGCACACCCTGTACTATTCCTGCTTCTAAATCAGTGGCAAGGGACAGTTTGTTAAATTAACCATTTTAATTACACAAGCCATCCCCAGCTTCATCTCTTCTCCCAAGGTGCCCCAAGTGATGATTCGTTACAAGTCAGCCCATACAGCTCATGTCATCAGGGTGTTCTGGTATAACGCAGCCGAGCCCAATCCTGTCTTCACATACACCTTCCAGCAGGGGTCACTGGTAACCATCAGAAGCAGCAATCTTTGCCAACTTACCCTCCTCCCCCCCCCCCCCCCCCATTCACTTCCTAGTTTGAGGCCAACCTACTGGACCATCATGACCATGTTAAACATGGCTCAAAATCCACACACCCTTCTTCAACCGTTTCCCTTCAGCAGGTGAACCACAGAGACGAGGAAGGTCTGAGGTTCGATCCCCAGTCTTCTGAGTTAGCAGACCTTAAGCTGGGGTGCTACAATTGGCCATGGTTTGGGGGGAGGAGAATTAGGGCTGGTGTTAATTACTATTCAGTTTCTCTTCCTGGAAAGTGAGCAACAGGCGAGGGCAGGGTCAAGCTTTGGCTGGCGATTCCTCTTCTCTTTACCTCCTCCACCCCCTCAAGTACCCTGTCAACACTCACTATCCAGGCCCACATGAACAGGCATTTTGGTGGGTGTGGAGGGTCACCGACGATCAAGAAACCACATGCCAGCAAGGATTCAACACCTCGAGTGAAGAGGAGAAAATACTGAATTAGAACAGACTTTGTATTTTGGTTCCTATACATTTAGCCAGATTCTGGACATTGTGCCAGTTATATTTGCCCAGAGTTCTGCTTGTAACATGATCAGACTAGAGTCAAAGCACTAAGTAATGTTAAAGGGCTGGGCACTACACAAGTAGAATAGAACAAGACTGTATTGGCGCATAGGACCCTTTTATTTTCTCTCGTACTGGGTGCTTTGTTTCCTCAGACGCAATTTGTTTATGCACAGCTTATCAGAATTTTTACTGGCCTGTTTGTTTTGGTTGACATTTTTTGCTCCTCTCCCAATGACTCGCATCCCAGCCCAGCAAGACAAGCGTTCTCATCTGTAAGTCTTCACCAATTTTTGGTGGTTGGGGAGTGGGGGTGGGGGTGGAGGAAGAGAAAGAGATAAGAAAGGTTCCCAAAGATGTTGTGTATGTTTATTTCCTGCAGTTTCTCCCTGTCCCCTCAACCTTAGGGGAGAGCAGTGGGCATTTAAAGGTGATCTGTTTTGAAACTCCATCGTGCTGGTAGTTGCATCTTGCAAATTGGATAAATGCTCCGAGTGAAATTAGTTTACTTTCAACTTGGGTCTCAAATCCAGGAATTTCAAGGACCAGATGTGCGGTAAAAATGAAAAGAAATTCCATCACTAACGAAGCATGGAGGCAAAATAGACATATTTACCAGACAATACAAGCAGCGCAGGTGGTTAATGTACTGCAAGGCAACTGGAAGAGACTCACAACCCCCTGCAGCTTTAACCTGCACACAGCATCGTAACAGGGGCTCGTGTTTGCAATAACCGCGATCTTTTTTTTAATTATATTTACATTTTTTTGCCACTAGGTTCCGCACTTGCCGGTTTAGGGTGTTTGCTCAAACCTAGTGGAAAGTTGCCTGACGTAAAAGGGCCACAGATAAACCGGCATCAGCAATTCAACATCTAAAGTTTTTGCAGAACAGAAGTTGTGATAAGTAGAAACAAACACTGTTGTGTACACACACGCCAAATGAAACAGGAAAGACAAAATTAGTTACCCCAACTACTCTGAATTTAAAAAAAAAAGGAAAAAGGGACAACCATGTAACCCTTTTCCTGCAAATAAGTCCCTAAAAATTACAGATAAAAAAAAGGAACATTTCTAAATTAAAGGCAAAAGTAGAATCACAGAATGAAATGAAAAATTAAGGAAAAATACTAAAATATAAACCTACAGATGTTAGGGGTATGCACAAGGACTGAAAACCAAACCAGCTGGAGTCAAGATGCACCTTAAAAGGACAGGGTGCAGTACAATTTTAAAAAAAGGGGGAAAAAAACTGACTAAATTAATTCCCATCCCGTGAAATGTTTGGTGGAAGTTGCACAGGAGCAGAGTAAATCACCAGAGAGAAATAACACCTTACACTACTGGGCTTTAAAGTAAAATACTTGCTTAAAACACTGACTGATTAAGTGGGTATTTTGATGCAGCACTGCACACTGAGGGGCCATTTTCCAGCTAGCTCAGAGAAAAGGCCAAAGCAACTTTTTTGTTTAACGGGTATTATTACTGGGTGGCAAATTTTACAGCCCATTTCACGCATTTTTAAACTTGCAATGGAGAAAATGTAAAATAACCACTGCACTTCTGAGGGAGTGTAGTTGGAGGCCCATTACTTCCCCACATCATTCGCTGGCCCCACAGCTCAGCCAACCACGAGGTAGGCGAGAAGGCAAACATGGTGATTTTCACCTCACCGCTCATTCCCTCCCCCTCCCCCACATTTGGCCATTGTGGTTGACACTCAGTCAGTTCTACAAGTTCCAGCCTTATGCATACCCCAAATTCACAGATACAAGTTTCCCCCTCCCCTAAACATTAAAAAAAAACAGAAGATTTTTGACACAGATTAAAAACATCTGTACAAGATTTACACCCTTAAGCGAAAAATAGCCACGTCATTCTAGATGGCAACGCCAAGTCCCCAGCTAAAATATCCTCTTCCTCTTCAGGTAAGAGTCAGCGTAGTGGCCGCCCAGGCCTTGCGAATGCTGGCCAATATAGCCTCCCTCTGGGCTGGGCTCGGGTGATGGGATCAGGTGAGAAGCAGCACGCTTGTGACCAATGAGTGGAGTCTGGAACAGAAAGAATTATCATCTGGAGTCCGATGTTCAACCAACCCTCCCCCTCTCCACTCCCTCAAACTTTCAACCTTCACTGATTACAAATTACCAATATGAAGTCCTCATCTGGAGCATATTATGGTTTGGAGCTCCATCGGGCATCAAGTTTGCAAGAGATAATACTGGATCCAAGGAATCGAAATTGCAAATATAAAACCCTGGTGTAGGGATATACTTCTAGGGGTTTTCTAGCATGTTTTGGAAACATTGCATTCAGCAGGTCTGCCAGTGACCATTCCATTTTTCGGGTTTTGCTCCAGATATTTTCCCCTTGGGTTCAGCACTCAGTGAATGAGCCAGCATTGCCCACAGCCTACTCAATATCTTAGTAACTTGTAGTGAGCCCAGGGGACAAACAGAAAACCTTCAACACTAGTTCCCTGGTTAATTGACGTGCTCTCACTTAATCTTCCTGGATTTGTCACTCACTGCTGCCACAATCGATACCAGCCAATTCAGCACAGACGAACCCGGTCTGTATGACTGGCATTAAGTGGTGTATTTACCAGAGAAAGTTCACATTCTCCACCCCTTCCCTTTTTATAAAAGGAAAGATATTTTTCTGCCTTTTCATGAACTTCACGACATCCCTGACCAAAGCGAGGGTAAGTCACCTCCTCCTTCCAGGTGTAGAGTGTAGCCCTGGTAACTTCCCTACCGATGGTAATTGGCTGGGTTTGACACTCTGCCATTCCACGAGGACATGGCTGGGATCTGCAGCCCTACATATGGATGACTCGTCCCAAAACAGTCCTTAATTAAATACCCATTGAGTGACTGAGTTTAATTCCTCCTTCAGTGGGTTTCAAGGAAAACACGATCTAGTCTGCAAGTCAAATGCTTGAATTAGTGTGAAGTGATTTCTACCTGTTTATTCAGGATCCCCAGAATCTCAAATCACTGCCTATTTCACAGACAATGCTCCACAAATCCATATTATTGTGGTTATAATGTAGTCTGTATAGGCACAATGCAGACACGCAACATAAATAGAAATAAACAGAGTCAAAGACCTACGAGAACAGTTACCTTCAGCATGCAGCCTGGTGGGGAGCTGGAAGGCCGAGCACCTAGAAGTCCTGCCCCGGAGCTCAGCAGTGGATTTAACTGCAACAGAGCAGACGACAGTCACAACTCCAACTCGCATAACGTCAGATTCATTTCCTACCGTGACACCAATTATTCCGTAATTCAAGGATTCTGAACACTGAATCGTCGGCCACCTTCCTTCCATAAAAGGCAGCAAAACCCTTCTCCCTCCCCACACCCAACATTCTGCCGACAAACCCTCTCTGAATCATCAGCCAACCACCAGAAGACAAATGCAGAAAAGTGCTCAGATTCTCTCAGGTGAAAAGTAAACCTCACTCATTGAGAGGGGTAACGGATTATCGTAAAAAGGAGAACATTTACAGGTCAGCCATGAAACATGACCGCGCCCAGAAAAATCTCATGGTTAGTGGGATTTTGCTTTGCACAAATTGTCTGCCACATTTGCCTACGTGGTCTACAAAGCGATTCATTGTACGCGAAGCACTTTGAGATGTTTGAAGACTGTTTATAGCACCACAAAAATGCACATCCTGCTTGGTCTGGTGATACAATTCACTTTAGTACCAATGTGTGGTGCTAGAGGCACAAGAGAAAGGATTGTACCAGTGATTCTCCACACTTAGCAAGGTCGACGTAGCAGGGTGTTTCCCCACAAGGACAGGTGGACAGTCCTCCCTCCCTTTCTCAAACCACCAACTCTTGCTGAGGTACACCTTCATGTAGACTGGTACTAGAAGGGCCATTCATCACGTGTTAGCCACGACACTGATGGCTGATTTGACTGTGGAGGGCAGCAGTCGAGCCTGATTCTATCCTCAGTTACACGAACACCCTTTACAGCAGGGATCACTGGTCACAGATCACAAGTGGGAACCCTGGATGATTTGCCCGTCCCTAGCCTGGGACCTAGAACCCAATCGTAGTGCCCTAGCTGAGATCAGCTAACTCAGCTTGGAATAGGGGGAAAAAAAAAATCAAACCTGGAAGACTGAATATTAAAAGGATCTGAAGCACTCAGACCTCATACAACCCACAGGGCAATTGTAGAGCATTCTGAGCCAAAACACACTACCTGCACAATTAGAGAACGTTGTGCAGCCCTAGAAAAATTTTTGATCAGCAAGGGTGTCAAAGGATATGGGGAAAGGGCGGGAAAGTGGAGCTGAGGTAAAAATCAGATCAGCCATGATCTCATTAAATGGCGGAGCAGGCTCGAGGGGCCGAATGGCCTACTCCTGCTCCTATCTCTTATGGTCTTATGGGTGAAGATCAGCCCTGGATATCTGTTAAAGAAAGTGCGCCATAATGCATTCTGCTGTTATTGTTGCTCTACCTTGGTGGAGTAGCCCTGTCGGAGTCCTGCTCTTAAGCCACTAGAGAAATAGGATGTGGGAGAGCCGGAGTACAGTGGAGGTGCAGCAGGTTCCAAATCATTGTAGCCACATGGAGTTGATCGCTTAAACAAGGAACAGATAGAGTATTAGCAATCCTACACTTTAAACTTCTACTTACATTCAACTGACTGAAAGTCATACAAACCCCAGAACAGTCCAGGAGAAACAGCCAGAAACCCTGGCTGGTCTGCCTCCACTATTTCCCTGTTTCTTTCTCTCTCTCTCTCTCTCGAGGTGCATGCCAGGGGGCAATTTTAGCAGCACTGGCCACCTTTTGATGCATCGGCCAAGTGGCCATTCGTGTATAAACCCGGACTGTTAGTGCTGGCAGGCTATTTGATCATGGACTGCACTGCAGCCGAGCATGATCTCAACTTCATCTGAAATACACACAGATTCCCCATTACAGTCACTGGATAGGGACTGGGAGTGAAATCCCTGACTGATTCCCCCGCCAATCCCCACCTTGAGGACAAAGAGACCATTTGGAGAACCCCAAATACCTCCCCTCTGAGCTGAGCAAACACACCAAAGACCAGGGATCGACCTGGAGCAGGGTCTGTATGGTTCTGTATGCTGCATTTTCTCATCTGATTGCTAACTTTTACTAAACTGGCCCACTCCAATGTTCTATGCCAAACATTGAAGCTTGAAATTTTACTTTCTTAATTAACAATCGTGGCCAAGTCTTGCAAAGGAACTGTCCCCGACCTGCTTCACCAAGCTTTTGGTCACCAATCCTAATGTCCTTTGGCTCTGTCAATTTTTGTCTGTTTACGCTCCTGTGAAATGCCTTGGGATGTTTTGCTATGTTAAAAGTGCTATATAAATGCAAGTTGTTGTACTAATCTCAGTGTATTAACTTGAAGGGGTCTTTATTCTAATCCTCTACTTTCTTTACCTCACTTCGGTCAGATCCGTATCCTCCAAGTCCATGGTCCCGGGGCAGTGGGTATCGCTCCAGCTCCCTTTCCTAACAAAGAAAGTCACAGTTAGCTTGGTTTTTCCTGACAATATTTTCCCCTCTAAAGACCATCAACTCCTTTCTGGGGCACCAAATAACAGATTCCACTGGCACCCCATAACTTGTCCAACTGACTATTATAGACAGCAGGTGCTTATTCGAATACGCAGTGCATCTTAACCGAGCCCAGTTCCATCTTCACCAGTCACTTTCCAGCAGCAGTTGTTGGACAGCAATCACTATTGGGAATCTATGCATGATCTTTAACCCTTCCTGGCTCAGTGTTGCTGAAGCAGACTATAGTTGCCCAAACCCTGCCTGCCCGAGATCAGCAAACTCAACACAGGCTGGCGACTGAACTGGAAAGGTTCGAGTTTGCATGGCTCAGTGCTGCTGCACTTGGCAGTAGTGATTGCTGACTCTGCCACTGCACCGTATCATTCAGATGCAGTGTACCTGGAATTATACTTAGTGAAAGGAGCAGTAATGACTTGCGGCTGAATCTAGTAAGGAACAGTCCCTGGCGAAGAGTCAGATACTGATCAGTTAGTACGTTACCTTGAATGGTTTATTCTAATCAATTCCTTTGTAAGACTTACCTCGATTCTTTCACGTCCGTACCCCCGAAGTCCTCCTAGGCCAGTGTCACGTGGCAGCGAGTATCGCTCCAGCTCCCTTTCCTAGCCAGAAACAAACCTCAAAGTCAGACCATTCATTTCACTGTAGAAACAATTTTTCTTGTCAAGGCCCTTTTCTGGTGTGACATTCCACAGTTACCAGCTGGCACCTCACTCAGGTGCCCATTACACACTCGTCAGTCTCAACAAGCGACGGCACAGCATATTCAACCTTCACAGCATCAAAGCCAAGTACAATCCCTTTGCGCATGGGACACAGACCAGCAGCACAAACCCTGGCTAATACTGGTCCCCCCCAGCCTAGGGCACCGAGATTAACTGTTGATTCCAAACTACTGCCCTGGCTGAGATGAGTTAACTCAGTACAGTCTGGAGGCGGAATCGAAGGACGTCTGGCCTGTATTACTCAGCTCCACACCACACCAAGTATCAGGAGAGTTCTGACTGCACTATACCTCACTGCTAGATCGACATGGCCATTTGGCCCAACCTAGCTTATCTGTCCAAGAACCTACAGTCCCCAAGCACCCAGCTGTTTCAAAGGATTCCAGGGCTTTTGCCTCCACGAGATGTCTAATGCTCCCTTTCCTTTATAAGATTTACCTCGTTTCTGTCACGACTGTATCCTCGAAGCCCAAGGCCAGGATCACGTGATGGTGGGTATCGCTCCATCTCTCTTTCCTGATAAAATAAAATTAAAGTTAACTCAAAATATATTGTCAGTTTTCTGCTCTCCCCTTTGAGGAGGTTGAATTTCTGTTGGGGTTCTGTTAGTCACCCTTCTGTGCGAGTCTCAACAGTAAATGCTGGAAATCTATTCTACCTCGATAAGCAGCACAGCCAAACCAAACCCTGCCCTCACCCGATACCTACACTTTCCAGCAGCAAATTTGTGCAGCAGATCCCACAAACAGTAAAGAGACAAATGAGCAGTTAACCTGAGGGATAAATGTTGGGCAGGACATCAAGAGAACTACCCTGCTTTATTTCAAATTAGTGCCATGGGATCTTTTCATCCACTCAAGAGGACAACTAAGACAATGGTTTAACGTTTCATCTAAAAGTCGGCACCTCCAACCATGCAGCACCCTCTCAATACAGCAGTGAAGTACCCCAGTGCATTATAAAAGGTCTCAGAACATATCTTCTGGCAATATATTCCAAAATTCTACATTTTTTTTTTAAAAAGCGCTTTTCCACATTAATGTAAAATTGGAAGTGACCAACCCAGCTGGTGTCCCATTATTCCCAGTATCTTGTTGGCTTATGTGTTATTTCAATTGTCAGTATTCAACGTCATTTCCCATTTCAGTATTTGCTGTAAACAAACCGATTACCCAGTAGACCAGTGCCCTAAACTTGTAGGAAACGATAGAGGCTCGAAATGAGTGTTGGCAACATTAGCGGACAAACACCACCACTTCAGGTGTTTGTCCACTAATATTACCGTCTACAATTTCTAGCCTTGCTGTAAAAAGGATTCAGAAGGACGACTGCCTGCTGTACTTTATTACAGCAGCATATTCTAGAAAAGGGACACGCTCAATTGCATTAAAACCCCATCATGGTGTTGCAAACTGGCAACATAAAATACATCCCTAACATACCTGTCCATAGTCCCTGTAAGACTGATTGTAATTGTCGTAGCTTTCAAAATTGCCATAACCCGACTGACTGCTGCCAGACTCTGGATAGTCACTGATGCCAGATCCCTGTTGCATTCTGGAGCTGGAACTGGGGTAGTTTCCCAGAAGGCCAGTATTATGGCTATAGGACATTGAGTTGCTGGCATTGGCTGTCAAGAAGAAACAACATTTTCAGGGCTAAAATGCAATATGCAGCACCGTAACATGCTGCCACGTAACTGTGTTGTGAGCTTTGATGCAGATATTTAAGACACCATGTTTAGCAAGGAAAATGATAGCTCAGTGTTTAAAAGGAAATGTACAAATCAGATTCACCATAACTTATTAGATCTCCTAAAGGAGGAAATGAAACACAATAGGTTAAAATCTACCAAGAAAAGCTTCACAGAGTATACATTTAATGAGTCATCACATTCCTAATATGATGTAAACAATTGAAGCAAGTGATTTGTCACGGCAAAATAGACAGATATTGTGAGGCAGTTACAGTATCTCACACCCTTGCATAGCTCGGTCATCCAGCAATCGCCATGCTGGCCTCTAACTGCTCAGCCCCTGGAGCTGTGCACTCAGGCGAATACTCTACACATTGACCAAGTAATTTGTAACACTACTTGCCTGTGGACCTTGAAATAAAGTCATACCTCTCGGTCAACACATTATGCTACACACTCTTCATATGTTTTTCTATTAACTGAGAATCAACACAGCAAAAGCTGAAAAGGAACTCTTCACTTCTCCCAACTTGTGGGCAGCCAGCACAGCTCTTCGATGGGCCATTCTGCACTACAAGCAAGATCTAGGCTCACACCCACCACAAGCAGTTTACAAATTCTGACCAATTTTCCAGTTCCCATTGACATTACACAGTCACTGACTGAAGTGTTTAAGAACCAGTAACAGTATCCAATGAGGGAAAGTAGACTTTGAACGTCAGTTGAGGCTGGGTTGCAGTTTGGTTTTTCTTTGATTGAATTCTCTCCATACCAGACAAAGTTCCCCATGATGGGGTGGGCAGGCAACTCCATTACCATCCACTGGGAGGTGCTCAAGTGCTGCAAGAACAAGTGAGGCGCAGCAGAGCAAAGTGAATAGAGTTTCACCAAGTTACACAGTGTGAATACACAGACCACACGGTCCAGGGAGGAAGTGGAGGCAGATAGTGTCGGCAAACAACGGGATAGATGTGTGTCAGGGAAAGGGATTTGGGAGTGGAGAGAGAGCATGGTATTGTGGAAGCAGCCAGCTCTGTGTCGACCTATTTAACCAAAAATTCACCCTCATTCCTCTATGGAGGCACGGGTCAGGTCAGGGCCAAGAGGGAAATCACGGCACTAATCCATATCTTCTCACTTCATGGCACATGATTTATGTCAATGAACTTCCGTCAAAGCTGGGGTCAGGAATCACCCCTCTGATTGGGGGTTCAGTAGATTGCAGTTCAAGCCAACAGGATTTCACTCCTTGAGTTTCACATTCATCAGACTATTTTAGGAAAGAAATTGCAACATTTACTACATTACCCCTTCCCTACACCCTTCAAACACAAGTAAAATTAAGCTAACAGACTGCTCCTTACCAGGCAGGTTAACAGGGAACACACTTCGCAAATTGAGATATGGGTTCTGAGGCATCCGAAAGTCTTTTGGTGGTTCTCCCAACAGAGACGGCTGCAATACAAGATGCGGTAGTACATTATTTGTAGTGCAGTGTATCCCCTCCACGTTCTCACCACACCCTGTCTGCACTATCCCAGCGAAAAGGGTGGCTAAATGTCCTACTCCGAGGCCTCCTCCAATCCCATTGCCTGAAACACACAAATTTGCTCTTCCTCCCTCTTTATGGAGACACGTGTGGGACTGCAGATGGAAACTCGCCCTCTAACACGGTGCTGGAACTCCACTGCGCTGCACTGTCCCAAAGTAGAATAAAGGTTCAAGAGATCAGGATACTATTTATTTTAGATACCTCCAAAATATGGTGTATCCTTTAGTTACCATCAGAAAAGCTGGTTAGCATTACCCCATTTTACATTCATTGTAGCTCTTCAAACACTTAAAGCAGCACAGTCTGGTTGGCAGTCCACCATACACCATCAGCAGGGAAGAAATGCAGATTCCATCTCCCACTCTGCTCCACTATTTGGGGGAGGAAATGTTGGGGGCAGGGGGGTCCACATACTCTCCTGCAGGAAGAGGGCACTCTCTCACACTATGTCAGCTCAATACTGTCAGTCAGAGAACCCCCCCCACTCCTGGTCACAAGCAAATGGTCTGTGGACCCTAAGAAACCAAAGACAAAGGGGAGTCAGTGATCTCAATCAAATTGCTTCATAACCAGGGCCTTCAGTAAATAAACTGAGGGAGCCTCAGTCTAGCTCACTGTAGACACAGATTTGGCACCAATGCAGACAATTTTGGCCAGATACAAAGTGCAAACAGAATCAAGAAACTGATGCACTTTAGTAGCGGCTGGGCTGTTTAAGGTTGAAACTCAGTTGTATGATTGGAGCAATGATTCCATTCAGAAAGTGATAGTCTTGCTAGTCTTAATGGCTTTATCCTCGTCCTAAAAATTCTTACCTTCTTCCTTCCCCGAGTATTTCAAAAGAGAGAAAGTTGCAAACCTAGCCATGCAATGTCCCTCTAACATTCCTACCTGTAACTTTTCTCTGTACCCTTTCTAATGCGAGATCATCTTTCTTGTGGTGACCACGATCAAGCATAGTGTTCCAAAAATATAGTTTGAACAGTGCATTGTAAAACTCAAGTATAACTTCATTTTATTCAACTACGGTACAGATCATGGACAAAAACCTTAGATAGGAACAGTACAAGTTTAAATTACTCTGAGGGCTCAGTTAATATTCACAATCCATGAACTAATCTAAACACTCTGCTTGCATTTTACTCACTCCAAATTCTAATTTTGCAATGGTTAAAAACACAAAAAATGACTAAACAATTAGCTGCAAGGAATTGATGAGTCCTGATAATACTGTATAAAAACAGAAAGCCCAGTGTGACTCCTGTAAACTATTTAAATCTTGACCTCTCACCCCTGATGTGGCCGAGCCAGTCTCCACTTGCGACATGTTTTGATTCCTCTGTTTCTGCAAATCACTGAGCACAGAGCCCAGAATAGATGTGGGGATTCCTTGCAGAGGAGCCGGGGTAACTGGAGGAGGGCTAACTTGCCGCGATCGAGACGGATTCTCCATCATTCCCTGCATGTCTGCTGGCATTTGTCCAAGATACTGCTGGGATGGCATCGGCCCCATGGGCATCATAGGCGGCTTCATCTGCGCCTGTGCTATTTCAGAATTCAGTCCTGCAAGGGCCATAAATGCTAATGGTGAGAAGATGGCTTAATTAAAATCAAGATTAAGAAGGAAACCCCGATTAAAACAAAGGTAAGTGTTGAATCAAATCATCCTCCACCAAGCCAGAATGTAACAGGGGAAGGTAGACTAAAGTGATGTCTATTGGTAATTGTAGTAATATAGCAGACATCAGACTTCTGCAATTCACCTCCATTGCTGTTTAAAAATCAATCTGCAATGTGCTACAGCACAATGCAGCAACAGAAGAGGCCAAGTCCTCTTGGCTTTTAAAGCATAACACATTCGCTCTATAATGGACAGGTGGGATACAACATCTCACTGATCGCAGCCTGGTTGATGGAAGGTGTCAACCTAAAGCCAATCCCTCAACCAAAGAGAAGCTGAGGAGAAAAAAAAGACACAATCTTAAGTCTGCTCTTGTGGACCTCAATTTTGGCCATTGATGGAGATAGGCAGACAACTGGCATTATGGTTCCAAATCAATTCATGGCCAGAAGTGGTATTTGGTAAAGAGAGAAAAATAAGATAGATATTAAAAAAAACACTCCATAGCTTCTAGTTATTACAACAGTTTGGATTAGAACAGTTGACATGGAAACATATTGGGGATGCAAGGGCAAAGTGGGAATAGGTTCAGTGGTTCCTGAGACCGAAGCTGAGTTACAGAATTATACATACCTGTGGGCGATTCCCCAAGAAGTCCCTTTCCTGGTTGTGGAGGGGCTCCGAGCCCTATCGGGTTTTGCTGCAAAGCTGCAAGAGGAGATTCACCCAGAATCCCAGGCTTCTGTAAACATACACACATAGACAATACCGTTCTCTTATTTGAAGATGAAATGCTCAGTTTAATTGGTTACCGGGATAATGGATGCAGAAGTATTGCCTTCAATCTGATTCAAACGTATGGCTGTGCAAATTACTAGAACACAGTGGAAAGTAGAACCCAAGTAAAAGGGAATTTCCAACAACTCCCCATCTCATTTATCTGACATAGAATCCCTCTTAGTTTTAGCCTCTAATCTCTCTCTTCACCCCCCCACCCCGCTCTGAATTTCACTTTTCTTTGCACCAAATATTCTTTTTCTCCTTCCTACATCTCCTTATGTTGAAATTAAAATTATTTGCAGAGCCTCCTGCTCAACTCAATCTTTTGCAAATCATAACTGTGGGAAATCCTTAACCCTCGGTCTTCCTATTCATCCTACATTCTTCAGTCTTTTAAAGCCCGAGCTTGGATCACCTAGTCATTAGCTCCCGATTTAACTCACCGATCCTTATCCTCCACCTTTTCCAAACACATTTGTATGCTACACCGTAAGCCTACTCCGACACCTGAGTCTCTCGCTCCATCATTTAAAAACATGATGCACAGCGACATCACAGAATGGTAAGAAGCAGGGGGAGGTGGGCTCTCCATAGTTGAATAACCCATCAATATTCACTGTCAAGGTTCCTATATGACGTTTCAAAGGGGAGCAAGGCCCATGAAACGGCAGCCTAGCAAGAAGGCAACGATATTCTGAATGATATCGGATGTCACTGATCTGCTCATCCTCATCAACTGATTTTATGCAGTCGGTCTTTTAATTTGGATTTCAGGAGACTGACACCTGTGAACTCACATTTACACTGCTAAATCCAGCACACAGTTTCTTTCCCACTGCGAGTAGGATTTAGCGCAATATTAAGTGCCAGCTCATGGACGCCAATGCCTTGGAATCTGAATTAAAACAGCATCAATGTAGAAGCAGCAACTGACTTGCAGCTCATTAATCCCTGTGAACTTTTCATCTTGCACACTTCACTTGCTAAACTGGACTCAGTTTTTGCAAAGCCAGCTGATTATGGAGCAACGGTCATGGTGGGGGGGGGGCAACAAAGGCAAAGGGGGCATGGTATGAAATGCATGGACAAACTAAGTGCAAATGGGGGGGGGGGGGGGGGGGTAGGGGATTAGAAGAATGGTGTTAACTGACACCATTCTGACTCAAAACACCAAGTATTATTTCTAATACAGTTACAATAGGGAAAACTTCTTGGTAATGGAAAACAAGTGATGTGGGATTGGCGGGGGGAAGGGGGTGGGGAGAGAAGAGAAAGAGGGGGAGAAAAAGAGAAGAGACGGGCAAAATTCCACAGACACAGAATTATGGAGCAGGAGAGGCCCTGACTGCAGTTAACGTGACACGTGGCCTGATATCCGTCACTAGTGGGGTACTACGCCACTATCAGTTGTTCTCCTGCCAGAAGTTTTCACAAAAGTCAGTTTCACATCATTGAAGGCAGAGCTTGCCCAGACTGCACAGCGAAACCTTTTTAGAATTTGATTAAAGTCATGTACATTTTTCTTTGAGTATGAGTAAATTGCACCTTCGATGTGAAATGGATTCTCAATTTGTACAAGTAGAGGGAGAAACAGATAAAGGAGGCAGAGTAAGATTAAAAATGAAGGGGGGGGGAGTGGGGGGTGGAGAAAAGAGAAAAGCAGAAAGCAAATCATTTCACATGCCAGGCAACCCATTGTATTTCAATGGAATCCTGCACAACCCTGCAAAAGTCATGGAAGCAATTTTTTTTCTTGTATGAATGACAATGTGTGATCCATACAATTTCACTGACTCAAGATCAGAATAATTTGACTTTAATTTTTTCTGTTCAATAAAACTGAATATATTTTCAACAGCATAAGTGATTACAGTGACTATTACTCACCATTACTGACCAACAGCCACAATGAGCCCTTTCTCAGTCATAGTAATAATTGATACTTGGTTTCTTCAACTTTTCTTCCAATTATTTGTACCAAGTAAGCCAAACTATCATCCACTTAATCCGAATAAAATTGTGCAGCCAGGCTAAAATTAATGTGATCAGTACGTACTGTAAATAAAATAAAGGCAAACCCTAACACGACAATCTATTTGTTGTGGACTTACATTGAGGAATGCCTGGTTCTCCTTATTTTGCATCAGCTGGGTCCGAACCAGGTTCTGCAGAAAAACTGGGTTCCCAAGCAAAGCATTCTAGGACAGAACAAGTGTAGGGGGAAAATGGGGAGCGGCAGAGAATGAAAGATCAGTCATTACATGAACAGATAAACAGAAGAGTGCAAGAAAAATAGTAAAAGCTATCAAATTCCATAGCGAGAAGAAAAAAAAGACACCTTATTTAATAGGTCCCAATAAACTATTCACCATCCTATGAATTCTGAAAGCAAGAGACAGAGCTATACAGGATATCATTCATATCCATTAACCAACTTTTTACATGACTGAACTAAAGGGGGAGGAGAAGGAGAACTTTAAACGATATATCCCCATCTGAAACTATATAGGGGTGCTGTCAGGTAAAACAGAGTTTCATTCTTCCTCTCCATTCCAGCAACTTGCTACAGTCCTGTCATGTTGGCCCTCAAGGTAACCATTCAACTGATGTGTGAGCTTGTCAGCTGCTGAGTGTTAGTTTTAGTGCTGCACTGTATAAAGCAGTCCATCGTAACACTCCTGGACTCCCCAACGGCTTGGCGGTATATCCAATACCTGATGGAGTACTGAGCTATAAAGACAAGGATACAGGTTCGATACCTCGTCTGTGCAGGGCGAGCAACAGAAATGCTGCATTCCGCATCTCACACACACAGGATCAAGTGCTGCTGTGATGCCCCCCATTGTTAAGCAACCTGGTAACATTCACTGTCCAGGTTCACACTTGATGAACAGCCACACGGACAGTGGAACTACACCCAGTGAGAGTCACTAACCAAGAAAGGAGAGGAAAACTGGAGGCGAAAAGAGACAGACAATCAGGGTTGCAGTGTTCTGGTTCCTGGGCAGCACCGGACACATGCCACCTGGGATCAAATTATTCCAGGGAGGTGGAAACAACTTTCCCCTGACAACTGTTAAGGGTTGAGAGTGAACTGCGTTTGGGCATTCTGGACCAGATTCCTCGAGGAAATTAAATCCACATCAGAGCAGTGGCAGTCTGAACACAGTGATCACACTAATCCACTCAGTAGTACCACAGTTATTATACCACAATTCAAAATAATTCTGTAACTGTAACAGACATCTGCGTTCACTCCACTGGTTTACAGAACTACAGCAATTATAAAAAGATAGATGGGTGGGTGCCTTCAGAGACGTGCAGAAATGTGGAGAAGTTTCAACTATAAATTTATTGGGTCATTCACAGCACAATTACTTAAGGCCGACTTGACTTTTGTAATCAATGGAATGACAGGGGGCTGATTGTGTTGCTATGCAATCAGTCACACATCACTTGCATGAGAAAGCCCTTGTGTAAGGCTCCAAGGTGGCTCTAACTTCACCATGTGGAAGAAGTTGTGCAATCTCATTGTATTTATGATAAGGATAGACAGCAAGCCAGCAGAAAAAAAACACATTGATATGCTTGGGAAAGATGCTTAGAGGTCAACGTACGAGCAGGCGAGTGCTCACTACTGCATGTGACCTAGAAGTTTGATTCTAATTACTGGATGTAAAGTAGGGAGAAAAAGATCAACGCTGATGGTGCATAGGTTGGGGTGGGGGGAGGGGAGAAAAAAAGTTAGGAGAGAAAAAGTATAAACAGGCCAGCTTGATGCCTTATCAAGTTATAGTCAAGCAACTGGGTCTTCATTAATTTAATTGAAGTGAACAATCAAATACTTGCATCATCTAAAGTAAAAACATTTGCCTATAGAAGCCCCATTGCACACACCATACAACTGCTGATACACTAGGGTTATGGTGCATACTCTGGGTTTTAAAGTTCTATACTAACATATACAACCTGCCATTCTCCCACAGACTAACACCCACCAGAACATGCTCATTACAATGAGGCAATAATGACAGAATGTCTGGGTGACTGATGTGTTTCAATAGTGTTGGTTTTGACACCAGCTCATGGCGAGATGTCAAAGGCACAGGGGTGACCCAAACCCACATTCACTAAAGTCTTGAAATTCATTCAAAATGTTAGTTGTATACAACTAATACTTTCCAATTGAGAGTACAGACTACAGTGCAAGTGGCACACCTGAGACAGGAGAATATTTCTGGAATCATCCTTCTAAGAAAGCTTTCCCTCACTGATTTGGTAGATAAGTGCATGCAGGCCACAATGTCCCAGGTTCAATTGCCAGTCTGTATGAATTAGTTGATCTCAGCCAGACTCAGCCCCCTTCCACAAGGGAGGAGCAACAGAACACAAGTCAGGGCTGCCGGACCCAGTCAGTGTCCAGTGACCATGCTGAAAAGTGCGTGTCCAGTCAGTCCAGAATGGGGCTCAGCTGTGATGCTCTCCACAGTCAAATACTCTGCCATCACTCACCATCTAGGCTCACACCTGTCGACTGGTGCGTCCAGAAACCGTGTCTTGGTATGACTTCACAAAGAGGGGAGGAAATTGGGGGAAGGGGAGCCATTGTAGACTGACATAGTAGAGCCATTACAACATTTAACCTCAGAACGAACCAATCTCCAAGTACTCAAAGAAATTTTCCACTCCATTAAAGAACTCACAAATAAAGGTTAGAAACAATGCTGCACACTTTTTAAAAAAAAAGTAGCTGCAAAATGTAGGAAGTCTGCAAGGAAGGGAAAGCAAAAGCAAGTAATGGAATGGAAAATGTATCCATTTTGGTACAGTACATCCTACACATGCTAGGTACATGCTGCTAGTTCTGTTGTGTAATTTCTGCACAACACTGATTTGCAAGACGACCAACATACAATGAGCTCATACACTTCATCTGACAATCCACAAGGCCGCTGCATACTGAATTAAATATTTTAAATTTCCTAAAGTGCACGTACCATGGTCGACCGCTTTTAGCCTACTGCATTGAAATCACATTCTAAGAAGAGTAGTTCCCGGAGGGTTTAGATTAATATGATTGGATTTGGATTAATGACAGGGGAGAGGAGTCGACTACATCATACTGTCACACCCTAAATATCAAAAGGAAGAGTTGCCACATTTTATCAGCACTGTCCAATCCCATCCCAGTTTGTTTTTGGAGAGAGAACAGCAAACGCTGGAGATGCCCAGATCATTCAGCATCTGAAAAAGGTACGTTTAACATTTCAGACGGGTTCCTTCAGGACACAGTTAAGACGGATTATGTGTATTCCTCTGATGGGTCACACCTGAAACATTTAACCCATCTTTCTCATTCGGATACTTATCAACCTGCTGGGCATCTTGTGTCAGATTTCCAGTATTCATTCAAGTTTTTTCTTTTTATCTCCATTTGGCAACAAGATACCAAACTCAGCACTGTCAAGCCAATGGGCAGGGAGCAACATGTCCCATTTGTACCATATTATAGAGGGGCTTAGTTTACAAACAATCTGGACAGAAATCTGCAGGACAATCTTCCCACAGTTAAATATAGAATCATAGAAGTTACAACATGGAAACAGGCCCTTCGGCCCAACATGTCCATGTCGCCCAGTTTATACCACTAAGCTAGTCCCAATTGCCTGCACTTGGCCCATATCCCTCTATACCCATCTTACCCATGTAACTGTCCAAATGCTTTTTAAAAGACAAAATTGTACCCGCCTCTACTACTGCCTCTGGCAGCTCGTTCCAGACACTCACCACCCTTTGAGTGAAAAAATTGCCCCTCTGGACCCTTTTGTATCTCTCCCCTCTCACCTTAAATCTGTGCCCCCTCGTTATAGACTCCCCTACCTTTGGGAAAAGATTTTGACTATCGACCTTATCTATGCCCCTCATTATTTTATAGACTTCTATAAGATCACCCCTTAACCTCCTACTCTCCAGGGAAAAAAGTCCCAGTCTGTCTAACCTCTCCCTGTAAGTCAAACCATCAAGCCCCGGTAGCATCCTAGTAAATCTTTTCTGCACTCTTTCTAGTTTAATAATATCCTTTCTATAATAGGGTGACCAGAACTGTACACAGTATTCCAAGTGTGGCCTTACTAATGTCTTGTACAACTTCAACAAGACATCCCAACTCCTGTATTCAATGTTCTGACCAATGAAACCAAGCATGCCGAATGCCTTCTTCACCACCCTATCCACCTGTGACTCCACTTTCAAGGAGCTATGAACCTGTACTCCTAGATCTCTTTGTTCTATAACTCTCCCCAACGCCCTACCATTAACGGAGTAGGTCCTGGCCCGATTCGATCTACCAAAATGCATCACCTCACATTTATCTAAATTAAACTCCATCTGCCATTCATCGGCCCACTGGCCCAATTTATCAAGATCCCGTTGCAATCCTAGATAACCTTCTTCACTGTCCACAATGCCATCAATCTTAGTGTCATCTGTAAACTTACTAACCATGCCTCCTAAATTCTCATCCAAATCATTAATATAAATAACAAATAACAGCAGACCCAGCACCGATCCCTGAGGCACACCGCTGGACACAGGCCTCCAGTTTGAAAAACAACCCTCTACAACCACCCTCTGTCTTCTGTCGTCAAGCCAATTTTGTATCCAATTGGCTACCTCACCTTGGATCCCGTGAGATCTAACCTTATGTAACAACCTACCATGCGGTACCTTGTCAAAGGCTTTGCTGAAGTCCATGTAGACCACATCTACTGCACAGCCCTCATCTATCTTCTTGGTTACCCCTTCAAAAAACTCAATCAAATTCGTGAGACATGATTTTCCTCTCACAAAACCATGCTGACTGTTCCTAATTAGTCCCTGCCTCTCCAAATGCCTGTAGATCCTGTCCCTCAGAATACCCTCTAACAACTTACCCACTACAGATGTCAGGCTCACCGGTCTGTAGTTCCCAGGCTTTTCCCTGCCGCCCTTCTTAAACGAAGGCACAACATTTGCTACCCTCCAATCTTCAGGCACCTCACCTGTAACGGTGGATGATTCAAATATCTCTGCTAGGGGACCCGCAATTTCCTCCCGAACTTCCCATAACGTCCTGGGATACATTTCATCAGGTCCCGGAGATTTATCTACCTTGATGCGCGTTAAGACTTCCAGCACCTCCCTCTCTGTAATATGTACACTCCTCAAGACATCACTATTTATTTCCCCAAGTTCCCTAACATCCAAGCCTTTCTCAACCGTAAATACCGATGTGAAATATTCATTCAGGATCTCACCCATCTCTTGTGGTTCCGCACATAGATGACCTTGTTGATCCTTAAGAGGCCCTACTCTCTCCCTAGTTACTCTTTTGCCCTTTATGTATTTGTAGAAGCTCTTTGGATTCTCCTTTGCCTTATCTGCCAAAGCAATCTCATGTCCCCTTTTTGCCCTCCTGATTTCTCTCTTAACTCTACTCCGGCAATCTCTATACTCTTCAAGGGATCCACTTGATCCCAGCTGTCTATGCATGTCATATGCCTCCTTCTTCTTTCTGACTAGGGCCTCAATCTCCCGAGTCATCCAAGGTTCCCTACTTCTACCAGCCTTGCCCTTCACTTTATAAGGAATGTGCTTACCCTGAACCCTGGTTAACACACTTTTGAAAGCCTCCCACTTACCAGACGTCCCTTTGCCTGCCAACAGACTCTCCCAATCAACTTCTGAAAGTTCCTGTCCAATACCATCAAAATTGGCCTTTCCCCAATTTAGAATTTTAACTTTTGGGCCAGACCCATCATTCTCCATTGCTATCTTAAAACTAATGGAATTATGATCACTGGTCCCAAAGTGATCCCTCACTAACACTTCTGTCACCTGCCCTTCCTTATTTCCCAAGAGGAGGTCAAGTTTTATATATTCTTATTAGAAAAGCATTACAGCACATTAGACTAACTGAGTCACAGAACTGATGAATTATCCAGTTTATGCATATCCATTCCATCATGCAGCAACTAGCCAACTTGAGTGTAACTGTTTTTCCTCCCTTCTGGTGGATATGCAGCACTGATCACTGCATTGGTCCAGACCATCATTCTGTGAGCTGGAGTTAATATTTTGCACTTGGCCTGTAACCATTAATCAGCCATTTCAAGCATAGCAGAGCAACGTGAAAACTATGGGGAGGTGATTGGATTACTGAAAAACAAGTTCCATTTTGTTGTTCTTTTAAAAATTTGAAACCAAGTTAAATGAAATCTGTGACAAACCAATATGGATGCAGAATTGCAGAGCTGCACATTTCCACTGATATCACAAGCATCACTTTTACACTCTGAAGCACAGGAACAAGGCAGCACCGACAGTACCAGCAACTGCACAAAGCTCTCTTAAGGACAATTAGGACTATAGGAAAAATCTGATGAAACTATGGTAGAAGTTGGTGCTTAAGTTCCGTGACTTCCCGTAACACTGATCTCTGCCAGCACTGGCATTTAAAGTTGCAACATCCCTGCAAGACAATAGCACAGGTTTGCTCTTCTGGGAGAGGGGATGGAAGGGAAGAGGAGGAAAAAAGAGCAATGTTATCACCGAAAACACTAAGCCTTCAAAGACAAATGTAATTCCTTCAGTTGCCATTAAATAGCTTCTACGGAAGGTTCAAAGCAAACACTCAACTCCCCACTAGCCTGTTTACAATTACATACATGTGTATTAGGGGAATTACCTGGGCTTGGGCTGGGTTTTGGCTCTGTAAGACCAATTGCAAGAGGGCTGCACTTAAACCAGGATTCCCCAGCAGGGGCATTGATGGCGCAGCTCCCAGAATTCCTAAGGAAAACAAAACATCTTGGTTAGCACCCTTGTTCAGATTTTCCACAGCTAAAGTTACTTATTCATTAATGAAATGCTTTCATATATTTGGAAATTAGACGACTGCATCAAAAATTATTAAAACCTATTTTATAGTAATTTATAAAGAAAGTTTTGGGAGCACAAGATGCACTCCAGGCTGTCAAAAATATAGAAAAGCTTCCTTTTCTGACCTGGAGCACCTGGCATTTGCAAACTTTCCACATCATTCAGAAATTAAACTACCACCTAGAAGGACAAGGGCAGCAGACGCATGGGAACATCATCTCCTCCACGTTCCCCTTGAAGTCACACACCATCCCGATTTGGACATATATCACTGTTCCTTCATCGTCGCTGGGTCAAAATCCTGGAACTCCCTACCAAACAGCACTGTGGGAGCATTTTCACCACACAAACTGCAGCAGTTCAAGGCAGCAGCTCACAACCACTTTCTCAAGGGCAACTAGGAATGGGCAATAAATGTCGGCCTTGATAGCGTCGCCCATATCCCAAGAACTAATTTTTTTTTTTAAATCGACAAGGAGTACAGATTCATAGCTCCTTGAAAGTGGAGTCACAGGTGGATAGGGTGGTGAAGAAGGCATTCGGCATGCTTGGTTTCATTGGTCAGAACAATGAATACAGGAGTTGGGATGTCTTGTTGAAGTTGTACAAGACATTAGTACGGCCACACTTGGAATACTGTGTACAGTTCTGGTCACCCTATTATAGAAAGGATATTATTAAACTAGAAAGAGTGCAGAAAAGATTTACTAGGATGCTACCGGGACTTGATGGTTTGACTTATAGGGAGAGGTTGGATAGACGGAGACTTTTTTCCCTGGAGAGTAGGAGGTTAAGGGGTGATCTTATAGAAGTCTATAAAATAATGAGGGGCATAGATAAGGTAGATAGTCAAAATCTTTTCCCAAAGGTAGGGGAGTCTATAACGAGGGGGCATAGATTTAAGGTGAGAGGGGAGAGATACAAAAGGGTCCAGAGGGGCAATTTTTTCACTCAAAGGGTGGTGAGTGTCTGGAACGAGCTGCCAGAGGCAGTAGTAGAGGCGGGTACAATTTTGTCTTTTAAAAAGCATTTGGACAGTTACATGGGTAAGATGGGTATAGAGGGATATGGGCCAAGTGCAGGCAATTGGGACTAGCTTAGTGGTATAAACTGGGCGACATGGACATGTTGGGCCGAAGGGCCTGTTTCCATGTTGTAAACTTCTATGATTCTAAGCCCTATTTAAACCACTTCCCAACAAAGTACCTGGCCTGAGCAGTGGGCTTAAAAGGGAAAGGCCAGGTTAGCAGCTAATCAATTCTACCCCAAATCAGCCATGCACAACACCATGGTAGACTACCAAGGATAAAAGATGAGCTGCAGCATTGAACATGCAATAATAAAAATACACTTGGAAAGCTTTAAAATAGAGAAAAGGCAAGGAGTTGGGATTGAAATGCTAGAACCGTCATGTCTAAAAAGGTGAAGTATGCTCGATCGGCCTACTCACGATCTTACGTTCCCATGACACGGTACTTTTGGTTTTTTTTGGTGGGGGGGGGGTGGTGGCGGCGTCAGGAAGAGGAAAGTTTGAGACTTGTAGAAAATAAAAATTGATTTAATCTGCATTAAAAATCTTGCTATTGCACACATAGCCTGTCCACAATCTTCTCTTCCTGTTCTCGTGATTTCTGGTTGTGCCTTTTATGTCAACATATAACATTGAAAGTGCCTAAGTAATCAGTTACAATGGGAATTCCCTGTGTAAACAGCCTCTGGTGACAGTGATAGTTACAGACTGTGGCCACTTGTAACCTGTACCACTGTACCCTGACATATTGCAAGCAACCCCAAGGGAGATACACTAGTTAGGAATAAACACGTCCATCACTGTGGCTCATGTTGGGCCTTGAACCTCACCCTGCTGTGCGCCTGTGCCTCCGTGAATTAATGGGTTTAGGAGAAGCTGCAGCGTCGCTGGATTATTGAGGCTGTTCAGAATCTGCACAGGATTCGGTTCTGGGAGAAGGCCCTTTCCACGGTTCATTGCCTAGGACAAGAATTAAAACAAATAACGGCAAGATTCAACGACTAACTTAACAGTTATTAGAAGCAAGCTTTGCACTTAGCGAAATACTTCATGGAACATTCATAGGGATTGTATTGGAGTCTTCCCTTCGTAACTGGCATGATTTCTCTTTCCCCCATCCCCCAAAACGGGAAATGCAGATGTAAGGAAATCCAGTTCCACAAGCACTGTCAACCCTCTGATACCTTATCTAACGGCCACGTGAGTGAAGACAGTATTTCAACAGGCTATTAAATCACGAGGGCATTGTGGTGAAGCAACGTCTCCCTGATCTATAGTATTATCCGTTTTACTCCAATCTGCCATCACTTAAAGCCAGAATGTTAGTGTTTATGGACTCACCATAGCTTGAGCTGCTATCAGGGCAGGAAGCATGCTCCGCCCTGGGGGTCCAGGTGCACAGAACGAGACCCGAACGTGGTTCCCGCCAACCCACAGCCCGTCCATCTCCTGCTGCACTTCCTCCGCATCATCCGCAGCTTCGTATTCAAGGACTGCGAAGCCTCGGAATTGGCCATCAGGTCCCTGCGCCAGCTACACAAGAGAGGGGTGCAGTCCACAAGAGATTGAGATGGGGTAAGGGGGACAAAAAAAGGAAAGAAAAGCAGACAAATGTAAGTAGATGATCAGTAATAAACACAATATTCAGTGACAGGTGGTTTGCTTCACTGAAATTCCTAGGGAAAATGATGCAATATTTATCAGCAGGACAATGCATAAAAGCAGTTTATTCCACCAGGTGCTGAAGTACATAACCATTTACAATTTGCTAGTGATTGTGACAAGTTCTCCCATCTCCCCCCCAAAAGCACAGTCTTGCTGGGCTTCAGTTGCACAGGTGCTGCCTGCCCACTGGCCATTCTTTACGTACGAGCTAGGCTGTCAGTCTATTTGACTGTGGAGCATCATAGCAAGCCTGATACGGTCCTTATCCAAGTGGAGGCCTTGGCTGATGTTTAACCCTTCTCCGAGCCCAAAGGCCAGCTGCAACCTCAGCAGATTGAGAGCACAAAGTACGTGGTGAAAAGGTCCTAGAGAGGTGCTGATAAGAATAGGTACTGTTCCCAGCATGTGTCATCCAACTCATCACAGGCCAGGGATTAAAAACGGGAAGATAATTGGTCTGCATGGCTCAGACTCATCCTGGACTCTGCATTGGTCAGCTGAGCCAGACACCGAGGAGATTAATTCTTGATATAAAAATCGAATCCAGAGCAGTTTCTATGACAGCAACAAATGCATTTATAAACTGTATTGCGATGATCAAACTAGAAATTCAAACTTATGCTCCTTTTCATGTGGGAAAGTTTGAAATCCCTCTACAAATGTCACAATCACTCCTTCCTGAATCCAATACCATCATTTTAATCTTCAATTCTTCACACAGAATTTCTTGTGTTGATGAAAGCTAGCCTGATGTGGCAGTCCATCGTGTGAGATGTGGACAGTGGAAAGTGACATTAGTTTTTTTTTGTAGCTAATATAAATGAGTTTTTGTTCACTGCCAACTTAAAATACATCAACTCTACCCCATAACTAAAGAGAAAGGAGGGGGGATATCAAATTGATGAGTTTGTTTGTAAACTGTAATGCTTAGAGGGACAGGCTGAAACAAACATCCTGTTGCCAAGTGGCACATAACCAGGACAGGAATGAGGGAAATTGCCATTATCCCAAATCCTATAAAAGGAGTTACAGCACCTATTCTAATCAGCACCTCTCAAGGACCTTTTTCACACTGTACTTCATGCTCTAAATCTGCTCTTTGAGGCAAGCCTGAGAACAGAGATTGTGTGGAGAGATCCCATTCCCTGGAACTCCCTCCTTAAACCTCTCCGCCTTTAACAACCTCTTCCAAACCACATCTCTCTGACCAAGCTTTCAGTCACCACTCCTATTCTCGCCCATCCTGGCTCAGCGTCTTTTTTTACCAAAGTCCAATTGAGGTGCCGTGGAGGGGTTCCTTTTGATAAATACAAACTGTTATTGTAGAGACGATCCCCCTGATATTCCACACCAGTGATATGAATGTGGACAGTCAGCTGTAGCAAACAATCCCCATTTATGTTACACACTTATATCAAGGGAAAAGGTACATGACGTACTCGTGCCCAGCCAGTCTCTTGCCAATAGTGAAACAACAGAAAACACCAACATTCAACTAAAAATGAGTTTCTTTATAGCATTTAGTGATGTCAGGCAATTCAGCAGAAATTAGTTCTTCAAATTCAACCCACCCCATATCACAAGATGGCCTATAGTAAATCAGTATTAAAGTGACATCTAGCTGTCCAGCAACCAAAACCATTGCGCAAGAGATGGGGCTTGAAATAATTGCTGCAAAACCACCAGTGGAAGTGTCACTGGTCTACAGTAAACAATGTGAAAAAAAATCATATTGTTCTTCCAGCAAACAATATAAACCGGCATTCGATGAACACTAACTTGCTGGAAGTGGTTTATAAGAAGCCTGCACAAACTCTGCATGTTAGAGCAGTGTGTCAAGACCCTACGGACATGTACCAACTGATCCATTAGTCGAGTCAGTGGTCCTGGTAAAGTATTGTCTGAGTTTAACAGACTTAGTTTCTTGCCCTAGCGGTTCCAGTCGTTCACTATTATTTGTCTTATTTTCTTCGCTGTATCTACAGCTGAACGATGGCATACCCAGCTCTGCTATCCCACCTGACAGATACGATAAATCTGTACTGATTTATAATTACTGGATCATTGTGGGGTAATCCCCCAACCCACCAAACCTTCCCACCGCCTGATACACTATTTCGATGACAGGAAGTGGAGAGCAGACTGCATTTTATGTTACAAATTAGAGTTCTAAAACAGCACTGGAATAGAAACATCAGTACAAGATAAATCACTTGAGAATCAAAATGCAACATCTGTGCCTCTTTCCATACATGATTAAAAGTTTGAAATGTGTGCATAAATATTTAAAATAATCACTCATCAATTACCAAACAAGTGCTGAGCATCTGGAGTGGTCAGCAAGGCCTAAAGGTGGAAGGGGGGGGGGGCGGTGGCTTTTGAGAGGTAGAATAGAAGGAAACTGAAGACATACATCGAGTTAACTTTGTAAGAGCTGGTCAAATAGCAGCATTTTCCCCCCCAACACTCAGATGTTCCTCAGTCACATTCCCAGGTAATGTGTGGTGAGTGGGACTGATCTATAATAATTTAAAGGGAAGGAAGAAAGAAAACAAGAGCAACAACCCTTGACCCTGAATAGATCAGAATGTGCAGTGAATCTAACAAATACAGTGACGATTGCTCTCTGGTTTAAAAAGAAAAGCCCCCCCAGACTAGTCTTGCATTTAACATTGCCCACTTCCCATAACCATTACTCTCATACCTGACAGTAGGTTGGCTGATGGACACAACTGAAGGCCTGACTGAGGGCCTGCAGGTCTTTATAATCATGTGGGAGTTTGTCCACGCACAGGCACTTGGAATGGATGAGGTCAAGAGTCAGTTGATTCACATCTGTCCAGTGAACATACAGGGTTCGTGTACCCAGCTGTTTTCCGAGAAGTTCCGATTTAGCACGGGCAGCAGAGTCCTTCTTCATGTATTCCACAAAACCATACCCTTTTGAGTGTCCAGAAAACTCACTGTAGACAAGGAAACACCGCTCCAGGTTCCCAAAAGGCCGCACCAGCTCTTCAAACTGCTGCTGACTGAAGGAGAGAGGCAGGTTTGCAATGCACAGCAGAGCATCAGTGGGCTGCAGCTGAACTGAAATCTCTCGGTCCCGTAGTGTTGATTGGTGAAATTTCTCAATGGCAGAGTTTGCTTGGTCCCCGTTCAATAAAGTGACAAAAGCTAGAAATAAACAAGAAAAGGAAAGACTAATTTAACTGACTTTATCCAACCTTATCAATGCCACAGTACAGTTCTGTGGCTGTCAGCAGCTCTTGCCACATTGACCAAGTGTGTGTGTGTGTGTGTGTGTGTGTGTGTGTGTGTGTGTGTGTGTGTGTGTGGGGGGGAAATGATGAGTTGACCCTGTCCACACTTTCCAGCGCAGGGGGGAGGGGGAAATCATTGGACAGTGATCAGTAATTGTGCTTTGTTGCTCTCAAGGGGCATGAAGCCTAACTCTACCACTCTCACTGCTACCACAGTACAGGAGAACGAACTACAGGGAGTTCATTTCTCCAACTGGTGCTAAGGTTCAGTTCCACAGGTGCTGACATCTCTCTGGGTGCCTCATCTAAGTGATCCTTCATTACTGTACTGTTAACAACATGCATTTATATCGTGCCAATGTAGTAAAACATCCCAAGGTGCTTCACAGGAGCATAATCAGACAAAAACTGACACCAAGCCAAAAAAGGAGACATTAGGACAGGTGACGAAAAGCTTGGTCAAAGAGGTAAGTTTTAAGGGGCATCTTAAAAACGAGAGGCGCGGAGAGGTGTAGGGAGGGAATCCAGAGCTTCGGGCCGAGATCGCTGACAACATGTCCACCAATGGTGGGGCGAGGGTTGTAGGCTGGAAGGGATTGCAGAGATAGGGAGGTACAAGGCCATGGAGGGTTTTGAAATTAGCATCAGCCTGGAACTTTTCGATCTGAACAGCTAAGCAGCAGACCAAGTGGTGCATTTGCCGACCCAGCCATCAAACCTCTCCTTTTAGTTCAGTTAGCTCATTCAAATGATTTCCCACATTCAAGATTTGTAATAGTTAAAACTGAACCACAGCACCAGTGCAGTGCAATTCAGACTGGTACAACATACCAGGCAGTACCAGTGCAGAGCAAAAACTACTGGTGCACCATCCAAATCTACTGACATTTTCACAGATGCAGAAGTTATACACAATTACAACATATTGATACCTTGTAAATTACTCCCCCACCCCACCATTTAATTGCATTTTTGAAGAAAACAAAATGCAGTTTTAGAAAGATAAAATTGACTAAACCAAACCACCAAAAGTTGAACTGTTATTCTTTAAAAGACTATAAATGTTACATCTCACAGGCCATAGCTAGGACAAGACAAACAACTGAGAGGGCTGGAATGACGATCTCACCATGTGAGGAATCAACAGCACAAACTCAAAGCCTCTCACTGTCAGGATAAAGCAACGACTCATCAAATGCACGTTTTGCCATTTCCTCCTTAACCATGGACAACGCCACTTCAGTTATGTACCAGGAGATATGCACAAGCAACCTCAGGTAATTGGCTAAACAAATTTCCCCTCAACTTGGGGGAAGTGCACAGTCATAGCTTTGTACTCAGCTTGGAAAGGGTGCAAGGGGCAACAAGACTGATCCGAGTGCAAAGGGGATGAACTGTGGGCGGGGGGGGAAAGACTACAGAAGCTTGATTTGTACAGTCTATAAAGAGGGTGGTTTAGTTGAAACCTCATTGAAATAGATAAAATATTAAAAGGAAAAGACAAGATAAACCCAGATTATTACTTTAATGTACACAAAGAAAATTGAACCTGACATGTGGAAATTAGTGAAACCAGGAAAAGCTTCTTTACACCAAGAGTGATAAATGTTCAGAATAATCTGCCAAGAAAAAAAGGCAGGAAAAAAAACTTGGGTCATTCAAATTACAATTGGAGGCTATTACTGGAGAGGGATAAGCTTTAATGTTCAGAATGGCCTTTCCCCATCCTTGACTTTTCTTCCTCCCGCAACCTTATGGACTAATAAAGATCAGAGATCTTCCATGTGGGGTACTGTACCTCAACACTCCAGGGTACAAAGCTGGGGACTACAGCATGTATTTATTACTTATATACAAGTCAAGCAGTTTTAGATCTCAGGCTTCCCTGAAATCTAAGCAACTGTGGGCACAACAGAGCACAGGACACTCACCTGTTCCTTTGTACTTGTCCACAAAACAATATTTTAGATCATACTCGCTCAGCAGTTCATAGACCTCCTGTAATACAAGACAATATTGATGAGGAATTTTAGTGAAATTAAAAGTTAAAATTGCACTTTCTGGTTTGAGAGATTTAAAAATCCTTCAGTCTGCTCCTTAAGGCTAAAAAGTAGCAAATGCTGTACAAAACCAATTCATGTAAAAAATGTAAGGGCTCCTTTGATCATAGAAATTACAACAGTAGGCAGCCATTTGGCCCATTGGCCCTGTGCTAGCTCTTCAATTGAAGCTGCCACTTCCCCACATCCTTCAACATTCTTCATTCAATTCCCTTTTAAGTGATGCAATAGTCTGTGCCTCAATAGCCACTTATGGTAAAGCATTTCATGTTCTAATAACCCTGTGAAAATATTTATTTAACCCTTTGTTCATTTAGAGATCATTCGGGGTCTAAGCCCGTTAGTGATGTACCAATCAGTTGGAAACAACCTTTCACTGTTCACCCTCTCCAAACTTTTCAGAATTTTGAAAACTTTACTGGGTTGCACTTAACCTTGTGTTCCAGTGATAAAAGCTCCAATTCTTAAAGCCCTTCTTCATAATTATAACCCTCTGATTCCCGTATCATTCCAATAAACCTTTGCTGTAGCTTTCAATCAGTCCAATATCCTTCCAAAAATGAGGCATCCAGAACTGCAAACAACACACCAATTGTGGCACAGCCACAACTGCTCTTACTCGCTCGTGTTCAAAGCACCCACTTACAAAACCAAACCCCCTTGGCCTCTATGGCTTTTTCGACCAACTTTCATTCTTGAAAGATCTATGCAACGGCACCTTAATAGTTCAGGGAATTCAGCCAGTGTGTTGCTGATCCAGACCAAGAAGGCCCTGGGTTCATGGTTCTGTGGTGAGTTAGCCAGTTTTAGCTACAACATTGGTAGTCATGGCATAACTGGCCTCAGTACACTCCTGCAACATCTACATGCAGTTCTCTGGAACACCCACTGAAAGCATATATGTGCACGGACAGAACCAGGCTAAATTTTGACATCCCTTTAGTCGAATAGCTAATCAACACTCAGGAACAAAGAATGGCTTGCCAGCTGAGGTCCTGGAGAGCACCTGGTTCCCCGTGGAACTGTATCCCAAAGTGAAATCTTTGGACAGAGGAGGAAAATTGACAAGAAAAAATGTTACCTATGCTGCTCACTGTTAACATGACTCACTCTGACACTCCCTCAGATTTTCCAGTGTGGAGAAAGTACCTGATTCTCTTCTCACAACTACTCAGGAAGCACTATGAGGAACTATAATGTTACACAACAGCCTCCTGTAGCAGAACAATGACTGCCTCTCACCTGGACAGCAAGCAAGGGGCAGATAGATCACTGAAACCCTTTTAAATGCAAGTGGTTTTGCTTCGTTTGAAATGAAGGCAAAAGGAGAGTGTGAGCCCCGAGTTCCTTACAAGCTCTTCACCTGGATCAATACAAAATGCTTTCTGCATGCTCCATATTTTTGTTTCGGATATGGTCAGTCAGGGGCTGGTCCCGAGTATCTTTTTAAATTCACACCATGCCACACAATTGAAAAATGCTATTTTTAAAGAATGATTGAAAGCAACAAATCTCGATTAACCGAGTGTTTATTCAGTCTGTCTGAAAATAAGGCGTGCCAGTAAAAGGATTAAAATTACATGTAATTTCAAGATTATGGTCCTTGCAGACTAAAATGCTTTTGGTCACTGGCAACAATACACTGCCTCGACCGTGCAGCTTCATGATGCATTCCTCCGCACTGGTACTAAGTAACATTCTGTAATTTAATACATCCGACACTGATTATTTGCCGTGACAATCGGCACGATCATTCTTGATCAACGCGCAGATGCTTTGTTACAAAGTGTGGACATCAACTCAAAAAAAGTTTAAAATCATGTCTTCACCCCGATTTTCCCCCCTCTCCGATCAAGTTGCTGACTCATTCTGGGATTATAGTTCCACAGGCATTGGCTGCTCTCTGGGACTTAGCCCAAAATCTCATTCTTCACGTGGGCACAGATAGTGAGTTGCAGCAGCTCTTACAAAGACAGTGCACGTCTGTGGACGTGGGCAGGGAGAATATTACAGCCAAACTTAATCTTGTCTTCAGCCAACTCCCACGTGTTCATTTTCCAGCAGCAGGCATTGGACAGTGGTCAGGAGCACAAACTTTGACTGATCTTTCTCCTCCAGAACCCAGAGCTAAACCGTTGTGCTCATTGACTGCTTCGCCTGGGATCAGCTAACTCAGCATAGACTGATCTTTGGACCCTCCTTACTGAGTCTGACTCAGGACTCCATCAGAACAGTTCATTCACCCATCTCCCCTACATCTCCCAAACTGTTTAAGGACCGGGGGGCGGGGCAGCGAAGAGAAAGAGAGACAAGAAAAGGAAATTCACATTGGTACAGATAAATAGGACAATGAAAATGAGATACACATTGGCTATAAAGTTTCACCAGAAAAATGTTTACTGAAACAGATGTGAGCACAACTGAGACTGTTCAACATGTAGAATACAACTTACATTAATATAGTGCCTTTCACAGTGAAACATGCCAAGGTCCTTTAAAGGGGAGGTGGCAGACAGTGAGGAAGTCGAAGAGAGTCAGAAGGTCAAGCCCCCACTCCAGAGACTTCAGCACATCATCTAGGCTGACACAAGTAAAGGAGTGCTGCACTGTCATAGGTACCATCTTTCAGATAAGATGTTAAACCAAGGCCCTGCCTAAGATGGTCATAAAAGACCCCATGGCACTATTTCGAAGGAGAAGGGAAGTTCTCCCTAGGTCCTGCCCAATATTTATCCCTCAACCAACATCAGTGAAATAGATTATCTGGTCACTTATCTCATAACTGGGATCTTGTATAACATAAGGTTCAACAGAATATTCAATTAAAAAGTCTCAAAATTTTACAAACCACAGAAGATGCTGGAAATTGACTGCAGGCCCATCAAGATGGGTGAACCTATTGGGTCTACACCCTCCGAGTACTGGAAATCACAAACCTCTACAAAACTGAGCAAACCAGCAGGCAAGAGGAGAAAGAAAGAACAGGCAAGATCTCACATGCCTAGCACAAAAGAAGACAGTAGTGGTTGTTGGAGGCCAATCATCTCAGCCCTAGGACATTGCTGCAGAAGTTCCTCAGGGCAGTGTCCTAGGCCCAACCATCTTCAGCTGTTCATCAATGACCTTCCCTCCATCATAAGGTCAGAAATGGGGATGTTCGCTGATGACTGCACAGTGTTCAGTTCCATTCGCAACCCCTCAAATAATGAAGCAGTCCAAGCCCGCACACAGGAAGACCTGGACAACATCCAGGATTGGGCTCATAAGTGGCAAGTAACATTCGCGCCAGACAATGACCATCTCCAACAAGAGAGAGAGTCTAACCACCTCCCCTTGACATTCATCATGTGGAGATGCCGGTGATGGACTGGGGTTGACAACTGTAAACAATTTTACAACACCAAGTTATAGTCCAGCAATTTTATTTTAAATTCACAAGCTGCGACAGCATCAATACTCAACACCAACAACAGCCAATCTCCGGAAGCCATCCTACAACTCATCCGCTTCATCCTGGATCACAATGTCTTCACCTTCGATAACCAGTTCTTTACCCAAACACACGGAACAGCCATGGGGACCAAATTCGCACCCCAATACGCCAACATTTTCATGCACAAGTTCGAGCTGGACTTCTTCACTGCACAGGACCTCCAACCAACGCTATACACCAGATACATCGACGACATTTTCTTTCTATGGACCCACGGCAAGGAATCACTGAAGAGACTACACGATAACATCAACAAGTTCCATCCCACCATCAAGCTCACCATGGACTACTCCTCAGAATCAGTTTCTTTCTTGGACACACGAATCTCCATCAAAGACGGGCACCTCAGCACCTCACTCTACCGCAAGCCCACGGACAACCTCACGATGCTTCACTTTTCCAGCTTCCACCCTAACCACGTCAAAGAGGCCATCCCCTATGGACAGGCCCTGCGAATACACAGGGTCTGCTCAGACGAGGAGGAACGCGATGGACACCTACAGACGCTGAAAGACGCCCTAGTAAGAACGGGATATGACGCTCGACTCATCGATCGACAGTTCCGACGGGCCACAGCAAAAAATCGCATAGACCTCCTCAGGAGACTAACACGGGACGCAACCAACAGAGTACCCTTTGTCGTCCAGTACTTCCCCGGAGCGGAGAAACTACGCCATGTTCTCCGCAGCCTTCAACATGTCATCAATGAGGACAAACACCTCGCTATGGCCATCCCCACACCTCCACTGCTCGCCTTTAAACAGCCACCCAACCTCAAACAGACCATCGTTCGCAGCAAATTACCTAGCTTTCAAGAGAACAGCGTCCACGACACCACACAACCCTGCCACGGTAACCTCTGCAAGACATGCCAGATCATCGACACAGATACCACCATCACACGAGAGGACACCACCCACCAGGTGCATGGTTCATACTCCTGTGACTCGGCCAACGTTGTCTACCTCATACGTTGCAGGAAAGGATGCCCCAGAGCATGGTACATTGGCGAGACCATGCAGACGCTGCGACAACGGATGAACGGACACCGCGCAACAATCGCCAAACAGGAGGGTTCTCTCCCAGTCGGGGAACACTTCAGCAGTCATGGACATTCATCCACCGACCTTCGGGTAAGCGTACTCCAAGGCGGCCTTCGAGACACACGACAACGCAAAATCGTCGAGCAGAAATTGATAGCCAAGTTCCGCACCCATGAGGACGGCCTCAACCGGGATCTTGGGTTCATGTCACGCTACACGTTACCCCACCAGCGAACAAATGTTATCTGTTTTTAATATAATGGGTCATTTGCTGGCTTTCTCTGCCTTCCGGATGTTTCTGCCTCTCTCTGTTTTTTTTCCTGTTTGTTTTTTTGTTGAATGTGTATTCGGGGGGTCTGCAGGTGACACCTCTCTGTCTGAACACGGTGATTGCCTTGGCAACGGGCAGTTGCAGGGGCATTCTGTAAACACCATGTATTGTTCTATATGTATAAATGCGTAGGCTTCGAGGAGCTCCTGAACATTTACCTGAGGAAGGAGGAAGCCTCCGAAAGCTTGTGAATTTAAAATAAAATTGCTGGACTATAACTTGGTGTTGTAAAATTGTTTACAATTGACATTCATCGGCATTACCATCGCCGAATCCCCCACCATCAACATCCTGGGGGTCACCATGGACCAGAAACTAAACTGGACCAGCCATATTAATACTGTGGCTACAAGATCAGGTCAGAGGCTGGGTATTCTGCGGCAAGTGACTCACCTCCTGACTCCCCAAAGCCTTTAGCTCCAACAACACAAGAAGCTTGACACCATCCAGGACAAAGCAGCCCTCTTGATTGGCACCCCATCCACCACCCTAAACATTCACTCCCTTCACCACCGTCGCACAGTGGCTGCAGTGTGTACCATCCACAGGATGCACTGCAGCAACTCGCCAAGGCTTCTTCGACAGCACCTCCTAAACCCGCGACCTGTACCACCTAGAAGGACAAGAGCAGCAGGTACATGGGAACAACACCACCTGCACGTTCCCCTCCAAGTCACACACCATCCCGACTTGGAAATATATCGTCATTCCTTCATCGTCGCTGGGTCAAAATCCTGGAACTCCCTTCCTAACAGCACTGTGAGAGAACCTTCACCGCACGGGCTGCATCGATTCAAGAAGGCGGCTCACCACCACCTTCTCAAGGGCAATTAGGGATGGGCAATAAATGCCGGCCTCGCCAGCGACGCCCACATCCCATGAATAAATAAAAAAAAGTCAACCTGTGTTATAAAGAGACAGTAAAACTTCAGTTATTTCTGCCAGAACTTTTTTTTCTATATAAACAAAATCCAGGTTTTATTGGCCTGGCCTCTCCTGAATATGGCCAGGTTCATCATTTTGGAGAAACAAAATTCAAACAAATGGGGTCGGTTTAGAATTCTTTTGTCTTGATAGTCACATGTTTCCCGCTTGCATGTTTATGGCTATGCTTTGGTGCAAATGAAGATACTGAATTGCATTTTGGAATCATGTCCCCAAACAGCCAGACCAGCCCATCATCTGTGCAGCAGTGCCACAACAAGCTGCTGAGAAACTAGACCCTGCTCCTAGAAATTACCCAGGTACAATTAACAGCAACAACTTCATTTAAACCTGGTCCAAGGCTTTTTGAAGCACAGAACTCTCAAATTAAAAAGGAGCTATGTGCTTTAAATTAAGGAGAAAATTTAAGAGTCTAAAATCCCAACAGAACCTTCAAATTTATTACTAATTACCTTTCTCTGATGTCAATGGTTGAGTCTCAACCAAGTACTTTATATTATCACATCATCCATCACAACATGGGGTAAAAGTAACAAAATGAGAGGCTGGAATACAGGATTTTGAACAAAATTTTGGAGTTTTAAAAAAGGTGCAGGGGAGAGAAAACAGATTCAATTGCAGTAAGAATTTATAAAGAGTGATACTGTTCATGTAAAGTAAGTCTGCTTCAACAGAAAATTTAATTAGAAAATACTCCTGCTCTTAGCTCATGAGTTCAGTGAAATGCACGTTTCTCCACCAAGAATATACCATAATATGAAGTCTTTGTCATGCTCCATAAAAGCTTACTGGATTGCTAACAATTACTAATAAGTTTCCTTTTATGAATCTGCTCCCATCCCTTGTCGCCACACCGCATTACATTCCATCCTCCCAGACAATGCACTTCCAGATATTCTCTGTTTACTCTACACTATGTAGAATCTTCCAACCTGTGGTTGAATTTCACAATTTCATTAAGCCCTGTAGCTACACTGTTCCCTTAGCTCGCATCACCTGTTTCCAGACTGCCTGACAATGAACGTGACAGAATAGCACTTTCAGGACTGAACATCCTAAGAAGTCTTAACGGTGACAAATAAGGAAGCAATAGTTTTTAATTTATTTAAGCAAGCCTAAATCCCACTTTAAATGCACCAGACTCTCTGCTTTTTGCAACCTCACAACCATTTAACCCAGAGATCACCTGATTACAAGTTTGCAAAATTGGATCATTTTATCAAAAACAAGGAATTGTCTTTTTAAGAATACGAGAACTGGTAATGGGCACTGGTTGGTGAGGTCAGGCATGAAGCTTTTACCCTTTCTGGGATTTAGGTTCAAATCCATCCTGATCTGTCGGCACAAACACTGAAAAGCTCCAACTGGAAAGTCAGTTTAGCTGAGGTGCAGAGTACAAGTGTCAGTAATTCTATACTGTCTGTCTCACTCAGTGGCAGCAAAGATCTCTAGTGGCCAAGATTGGAGTGGAATCACACTGGTGTCCATGTGTACAGTGGGGGGGGGGGATGTAATACTATTTTGGTTGCAATTAAGATACCTGGTTGAAGTAACAAAGGAAATGTACTTTTACCTGGCTGAGCTTGATGCTAACACTAGGTGAAAGAGGCACCGACTTCCCACGCTTTCAAGGAGCACAAAAAATTCAACAGTTACCATCCATTAGTGAGGGTTGTGTACATCTGTTGCGAATCACTAAGATAACAAATGGGCTAGAAATGCAAACTGTGTTAATGTTTATTTTGTGCTGCTCAAACAGATCCCAAAATACACCTAAAAACATATAAACATCGGTCTTCCAAGAGTTCTTATTTGTTTCTTCACCCAAGTATTTAGACACACTGAAAAAAATTGTAAGTACATATGGAGCACTAACATGAGATGCAGCATTTTGCAGAGGATGGATAACTACCAGAATGAAAACTCAGTAACTTGATGTTAATTATACAATTACATCAAAAAAGATTTACAAACTCCTCTCAAGGGCAGTACACTTCTATAATAAATTCCAATTTTTAAGATGACTCGCATAGTGTCCCAATTAAATCATTAAAACTCAAGATATTCGGGGAAATCCGGTGAGTTTATTCCATTTAGCAGATTTTTGAGTGTGATTTTTAATAAGATTATGGGATCTAACAAACTAACCACGTCCTATTTTCTTGGAAAATATACTGAATAAATTCTGATAGAAGTTCCTAAACCCCCTTTTCCACAAACCGATTAACTTGTTGTGCAGTTGCAGATTTTAATCCTGATTTCTAGCTCTCTCTCCCCCCCCCCCCCCCCCCCACACCTCCTCCCCAACTAAATATCTCCCTTTTTTGGGACAGGAAAGGGTAGAAAATGAAAAATTGTGAAACCAAAAAAAAAAAATATTCAGCTCAAAGCAAAAGGAATCAACAAATCAATCTGGAGAAATATAAAGTCACTGGAGCCCCGGGATCAAAAACGCTCCAACTCGACAGAGAAACAAAGAGCCGGGCCCATTTGCAGCCTTTGCTGACGTCGGCAGCGCGAGCGCTCGGCGGGCTTTGATTGACAGCGGCGTTCCATCTGGGCCTCGGCCAGCGCCGCCCGCCCGCCCGCCCGCCACAAGGCCTCGGCCCGATTCTCCCTCACTGCCCGTTACCTGGGTGATGATGTCCGACGGCAGGTTCCTGATGATGATTTTCCGCCGGTTTCGGAACTCCCGGCAGGTCCGCTCGAGCCGCTGCTCCTTCTCCTCGGCCTCCAGCGCGGCCAGCGTCTCCTCCGGGGTCCGCCGATGCGACGCGGCCTCCTCACGCTCGAAGCCGCCTGCTTGTCCTCCGTCGGTCTCCGGCCCCTCGCCCGGCCACTGCTCGTCGTCCGGGAATCCCTCTCCCTCGCCCTCTTCTTCCTCCTCCCCCCGGTTACTTTCCTCATTTTCACCGTTTTCCCTGAAGTCGCTCGCCGGCGAAGTAACGAACACGGTCGCAGCCATCTTGAATTAGCAACAGGATCACCGCTTGTCATTGGCTCGACAAATTAAATCGGCACGTGAGCGGGCAGTGACCGCACTGCCGAGTAATACGGACTCTGATTGGTTCATCCGCCGAACGATCCTTCCGCTCTTGTCAGGTCTCGCGAGATCTGTTGGTTGAGGGTTGTTTATTATTTGGTGAAATAAACAATTTGGGAGGAAATTCCTTCACCGAGTGAGTGGGACTGACACAGGGAGGGGTTGGAGCAGATAACACTGAGGAGGAGGCTCGATGCAAAGAAAGGAACAGAATCATCGAATGATGCAGAGCAGAAGGAGGCCATTCGGTCCATCGAGTCTGTGCTGGCTCTTTGGAAGAGCTATCCAATTAGTCCCGCTGCCCCGCTCTTTTCCCACTGCCCCGCAAATGTTTTGCTTCATGTATTTATCCAGTTCTCTTTTGAAAGTTGCTGTTGAATCTGCTTCCGCCGCCCTTTCAGGCAGTGCATGCCTGATCCTCACAACTCCTCGTGTGGCCACTGGTTCTTTTGCCAATCATCTGAAATCTGTGTCCTCTGTTTACCGACACTTCTGCCACTGGAAACAGTTTCTCCTTTTATACTCTGTCAAAACCGTTCATGATTTTGAACACCCTCATCCCTGGCACCATTCTGCACCCTCTCTAAGGCCTTGACATTCTTCCTTAAGAATTGAACACAATACTCCTGATTAGGCCTAATCAGTATTTCATAAAGGTTTAGCATAACTTCCTTGCTTTTGTACTGTATGCATCTTAAAGAAAAGGGATCCAGTATGCCTTTTTAACAGCCATCTCAATTTGTCCAGCCCCCTTCAAAGATTTGTATACATACACCCTCAGGTCTTTCTGTTCCTGCACCCCCTTTAAAATCGTACCATTTAGTTTACATTGCCTCTTCTCATTCTTCCGACCAAAATGAATCGCTTCACACTTGTCTGTGTTAAATTTCATCTGCCATGTGTCTGCCCATTTCACCCAAGTCCTGGTCATTTATATATATAAAAAAGAGCAGTGGTTCCAATACCGACCCCTGAGGACCACCACTGTATACTTCCCTCCAGCCTGAAAAACCACCATTCACCACTACTCTCTGCTTTCTGTCCCTTAGCCAATTTTGTATCCACGAAGCCACTGCCCCTTTAATCCCATGGGCTTCAATTTTGCTCACAAGTCTATTATGTCGTACTTTATCAAACACCTTTTGAAAGTCCATGGAGGGATATGGGGCAGGGTGGGAAGAGATACTTCGAGTGGGAGTGGTCTCCTGTGGAGTATAAACACCGGCATAGACCAGTTGAGCCAAATAGCCTGGTTCTGTGCTGTAGATTTGATACAAATCCCCCAGAGCAAAGGAGGACATTCCCGAGATCCTTTTGTCTTCTCTTCTGTTAATTCCTACTGCAGTATTGGACACTTTCTGTTGCCTCTAGCCCAAGTGGCTGATTGAGATGAGCCAGTGGACGAGGCTGTAGTTTACATTAGATGCCATCAATCAATCTTTGAGCACTCTCCTTTTGAGACGGTACCAAAATTGACCCACCTAAACTGAAATAATGTCCGGGTTATTCCCCGTATCTGCCCGGTCAGATCTACGATGCAGCGAATTTCTTCCGGTGCCCTCTAATCCTGAAAGGCTTTGAGCAAACTGACGGATGCCACCTACTCATATTCAACAACCCCGAGCGCATAGCAAAGCTCTGGACACAAGCATGCACCTGGAGAGATCATTCCCAACGATCTTATGCGTTCTGAACCTCACCAAGTGCCCATTCCAATGTGTAAGCCCAGGCCAGAGGCGTCCAATCATTTGGAGCAGTGTGCCAGATCGTTAATTACACCTGGTGTGTTGGCCTCTCATGATTAATTTGCTTTTGAGTCAGACAGAATCATGATTAAAAACCATATCCATGTCCCAATCTATTTTACACTTAGAAACATAGGAAAATACAGGGCCAGAAAAGACTCTCCGGACCATTTGCCAGTCCCAAAAATTCATGCCTTTCAATACCTGGTAGTGACTAGCTACCAAAGTTAAAATCCCATAATAGCAAGTTGTGAAATTGAATTCAATAAAATCTGCTAATTTGTGGGCAGGCACCAAAAAAACAGCCGTGAAAACTGCTGAAATGTTGTGAAAACCCAACTGGTTCGTTGATGTCCTTCACGGAAGGGAACCTGCCACCACTACCAGATCTGACCGACATATTACATAGAATTTACAGCACAGAAACAGGCCATTCGGCCCAACTGGTCCATGCTCCACCTGGGCCTCCTTCCACCCTGCTTAATCTCATCAGTATAACCTTCTATTCCTTTCTCCCTCATGTGTTTATCTAACTTCCCCTTAAATGCATCTATGCTATTCGCCTCAACTACTCCTTGTGGTAACAAGTTCCACATTCTCATCACTCTCTGGGTAAATAACTCCTGAAATCATGAACTGTATTCACATTCTGAACCAATCATAACAGTCTTTTAAACTCTCCTCCCTTGCACCAACATTTCAGGTCAGTTATGTAGTCTTTGCTGCAACTAGTTCCTGATAATTACTGCTACATAATAAAAAAACATGAACATGTCACCCACTGTTGTCAGTTAGTACAAAATGTACACATCAGACAGCCAAGCTTCCTCCACTTTGAACGCCCAACTGCCATGTGATATCCCAGCGCAGTAAATCCATATCATGGGGGCACACAGAAACCTATCAGAGGATTACTCACAGAAAAAAAGCCATTATGTTGTCTCAATTTTAAAAATTATAATTTAATTTATTTACATCTCACATTAACTGACTGTACACTGAGATAAATGGGATTTGATGATGTACAGAATAGTAAGCCAGTTGAATATGAGCAGGTGGCACCCATCAGTTTGCTCAAAGCCTTTCAGGACCAGTGGACACCCGAAGAGATTCACTGCATTGTAGATCCGGCGGGGAAGATACGGGGAACAACCTGGACATTATTTCAGATTTGGTGGGTCAATTTTGGCACCGCCCCAAAAGGAGAGTGCTCAAAGATTGATTGACAGCTCGTAAAAATAGTGGATCAGTTATTACTTCAAGATCCCCTTTTTTATCTGATAAAGCATTCTGCATCTTTGATAAATTCTTACCAACACTCCTCGCAATTCAGAGGCTTTATGGAAAATGTCACAATTAAAGATTAAATAAAAGGGTAAAATATACAACAGCCTTATGTCAAGTTAAATCATTGTTGCGGGGTGGGGGGTGGTGAGACACACACAGGGAATAACATTTCTACTGAGTCACCCATCAGGAGCATAAAATCAGGAAATTGCACAATCCCAGTCCATGATTTTCTGTCCATTGGACTTACCAGATGCAGAATCACTGTCTGGGAGTGCTCAGTTCCCTAACACGCACTACGGCCAGCAGCTAGCACAGCAGAATCTTTACAAACTGTACGTGTGTAGTTGATTCTGAATGTCCTCTGAAGTGGCCTAGCCAGCAACTGCAGGTGCACATTGTGTTAGGATAACTAATGCCAGAGGGGGATATCGGGGCAGGGTGATGCTCAGTTGGTAGCACTCTCGCCTCTGACTTGAGCACATAATCTAGGCTGACACGCCCAGTGCAGCCAACATTTATCCATCGACCAGTACCAACAAAATAGATTATCTGGTCATTCATTAATTTACTGTTTCTGGGATCTTGCTGTGCACAATTTGGCTGTCACATTCACCTACATAATAATAGTGACTACATTTCAAAAGTAATTCATTGGCCGCGAACGCTTTGGGGCAACCTGAGGATATGGAAGGTACGAAAAATGCAAGTCTTTCTTTCTTTCTATCCTCACTTGTGGCAGCAGTATTTGCACACTCTGTGCACCATATGGTGCGTGCTCATTGTGGTTATACTGGCAGTACATAAAGGGTTAGAATTATGTCAACTCTGAACTTTATACAGCCTCGGGGTCCGAAAACCATTATGTTTATTTCAATTCAGGAGGCTAGTTTTAAAGAACAGTAAAATGATGTGAAAATGTTCTCACTGTTATCCTTATTTCCCACATCTGCATTTTCTTCCCTGTTGAGTAAATCCTCTGGGATAGGGACCGAGGGCAGCCCTCCAGCACCTCACCCAAATGGCCACAATTCACGTGTGAGTCGAGATAGTGAGCATCGTCAGAGTGCACCACAAGGACTGCAAGGGTTCAAGGAGAAGGCCCAGCACCACCTTCTCAAGGGCAACTAGGGGATAGCCAATAAATGACGACCTTGTCAGCAACTCACACATCCCGATGAATGTTTTTTAAAAAATGCATTTTCCAACAGTGGTGATTTGGCGCCAATAAGAGAGAGCCCTGACTGAATTTACCTCCTTAGTCTGAGGCCAATTGTATTGGCTGAGATCAGCTAACTTCATGCAGATGAGATCAAACTTGGGACAACTTCTGGTCTGAATGACTCCGTTCCACCTTTACCAACTGAGCCATCGGGGAAACCACATCTTTGTTATTCTTCACTGTCCTCCATTGCGCACAGGTCAGAAAACAAGGAAAACCAGACAATGGAAGTGAACAGTTTATTACTTTCGGAAAGAATCACAGAGATGCTGGGACATTACATGTCCTAAAAATATCTACAGCAAAATTAACAAAATAAAACATTGCAGAAAAAAGTGAATTTGCATTTGTGCCCAGTTCAGAACAGTGCAAAAGAATTATTTACATATAGTTCAAATAAAATGCATTTTTAATTCCGAGGCCCATTTTCCCTTAATCATTGGTAACATAATTTAACATACAACAAAATTTGTGTCATTCTCTGCAGTAAATAAAAACCCCATTCTACAGTCCATCTTCAGCACTGCCACTCACCGAATCATTAGATGTTTGGTGAGATGTGCTGAACCCCTGCCCTAGTTGTGCAGCTAAAGTTATTTTTTAAATGTAAAAATGGATGAAACACACACGACCGCTTGCCAAAAGGACAGGGTGTAGCTCGAGGATCTTCAGCGTCCATTCAGAGTGGCAGATATTAGTTTTACACGTTAAAGGAAAGGAAACTGTGTGGTGAGGAGATGCCCACATCATCGAGCAAGGATTCTTTCCCCATTCGTTGGGTGTTATCAACCACAACGCAGGAGTGAAGCTGACTGAAGCACAACATTCATGGGCAAACAAACAGCGAAGGGCAAACGTGAGATCTCAAAGTCTGAACTGGGTTTGTTCCCACAACACGAGGACCACAGTTGCTGATTCCTGCCTGCCAGTCGGCACGACCAGCCAGTGACTCAAACTCGAGGGAGGCGGGACTGGAGGGTTCACAATTGGGACTTAAACAGGCGAGTCTTTTTATTGTAAGATATGAATATTCTCATTCAAAAGCACGTTGCTCCCTTTAATGCAATTCATCAAATTAAATGAATTTCAATACAATTCAGCCGCTTAAAGTTAATAAATAAATGGTATGGGGGAAGGGGTATCACAACCTAGATAAGGAGAGTGAAACAGATAAAAGAGCAAGGTTAATGGAGGACTTTAGACACCATCTAACATGCTGAATGGCATAAACAAATGAATAATGATCTTTTCAATCACATTCTCGGGATAATGAAGTCATTGTTGGGGGCCTTGAAAGAAGTGCTTTCTCTAGAGAAAGAAAGGTAGGGCAGACACTGGGTTCAATCTTGCCTGATCCCGTCTAAAAAGTGCAAATATGTGTGTAAGCACATATTATATACAGACACACACAGTATTCCAAAATAGGGCTACACAAACTGTGCTCACCACCCTGAACTTCAGATGAAAATGACACGCAGTTTCAACAGTATATTGGCATTAGCAATTATTCTTAACTTGTGCAAACAATTTAACATGGTATATCTTATCCCCACCACTGACAATCACTATCAATATAACCGACACTGTGAAGATAATAAAAAAAGTCTCATACGTTATGTTTGAGATATTGTGTGTTTTGCTTTTATAGATCTTTAGCGATTCGGTCCAGTTCAAACTATTTATTTACATTCCCTTGGTTGATGAGCGTGGGGAACTCTCCCACCCGTTGCTCCTTCCCCACTCCGCCAACATAACTCGTTCTTAAAGTGTCTGCTTTACTCATTCCAATCCAAAGTGCAGTCACACAGCATTTGTTTCACATCTCCAGGTAATGCTCACTACACAAGACACATCTTGAACAAGGCGAAACAGGTAAATGTCAGCAGGTGGATCACCACTCAAGATTTGGAGCTGACTTCTTATTACTGGACACTGAAGTGACCATCTACGAGGGGAACACTCCCTCCAATGTTACTTGCACCCTCTCCTTATGTGGATGTCCCCACAGCACTTCATCCAGCCAAAAGCTGCCTGGGTCCTTGGAAACATCCAGGTTCATGTGCTCACTATTCCTCGTGGCCCAGGCTGCTGAAAAGTGACTAACTTACTCCTAAGGTTGACAAAGTCAGTCACCGTAACAAGTTCATTCAATTCGGGTGCTGTTAAAATACCTGAAATCACATCCAAAGGCTGAACCGTACTGTCGGCAAACCTACACCAAGAAATCACAAAGAGCAACACAGAATCAAATGGATTCTCACCATCAGGAGCCAGTTAAAAAAATAAACTATTGAAAACCACTAACCTCAATGAGAAACTGCCTCACAAGAATTAGTGAGTCTGACAGAGTGATGCATTGAAATATCAGCAGAGATACAGATGGACACTTCTGCATCCGTTTCCCATCCCAATTCTCACCTCCTCTCCTGAAGGAGTTGTAGTTCTTCACCCAAACACCCAATGTCCATGTGTGAACCCATGCACTAAGGCCAACTGAAAGCAGCTACCTCAGCAGAGACTGGGAATCAAATCTGGGACCTTCTCAACACCACATCAAGCAGTGCAGGTGCTCACTGGACACCAGGGGAGATCCCTCTAGATCATTTTTAATGTATTTCAACAATGTTAATTCAGCTCGCTGCCATGACTGAGCTGAGTGACTCCTTCCAACCAGTTTCCCCAACGACTGGGTCCCGAGGTACCCTCTAGTTTTTAACATTAGCTGCATCAAGCTAATTCCACAATTCGACATGTGTAACTGTCAGTTTAGAAAACATTTTGTGAAGACAATCTCCTCCATCCTCCAATTTCACTGCATCATAAGATATAAAGTGTCCAAATGCTAACAGAATTAAAGAGTCGTGGGCCCGCGTACATCTGTAAACAGTGCAAAAGGAAATCAGGCGCTGAGAGGGGGCTGGCCCATCGCTGCCCGAAGGGAGGCAGGTTGAGTTGGGAATGTTTGAGATCAGCAAATTCCACCCCCTCTCCCACCATGCAGACATGGAGGACAGCAAAACTTTGTACTGATGGTACAGCCTCCCTGGTGACACTGGCAGCTGTGGTTTGGCACTATAACAAGGCTTCTCTTGCCTGCTGCTTGTTCAGGGATGCCCGTGTTTATTTACTTGCCTGGCTCCTGTAGACACTGTAGCTCTGAGTGTCTTACCACTGGGAGTTTGAAAAGTGCTGTGCTAATGTGTCACCTGCTCTATTTTAAGCTGCAGTGTGCCGCAGTTATATAATGCACATTCACCAGTGGAGCCAGCAACATCATAGCTGGGGTCGGGGAACAATCACAGTCATCCCCTTCTGCTCCTCCAACATGTTGCCGGGTAAAAGGTATTTGGCAGTGAATGCCTCATTCTAGGGCATGTGGCAGAAAAAAGTGAGGGCCACACTGCAGAGGATGGCGGTGCATCGAATGCACTGCTGTAAACTGATGGCTGTCATTTCCCAACACAACAAACCCTGCCGCAGTTTCCTGGTGATTAAACCTTTCTTTCATTTTCCATTTTTGCTTCAAACTATTTAACAAATCAAAAATATACAAAACATGCAGGTCCATTGGCACTTTATAACAAGACCCAAACATTGGCAATGCTAAAATGATATAATGACAATAGTCAGACTGTTACTGGACACGGCATTACTGGATTCTCAGTGTAATTAAGAAAATAATGATGCTGTAATTAGTCTCATTGTGTAGCGAAGCAAATTGCACCAGAGAGTAAATTTATATCTGATAAAGTTTCATCGGAAGGTGAGAATCTCACACATGCCACAAGACCTCCTCCACAGGGAACATAGGCACAGGAACAGGCCATTCAGCCCCTCGAGCCTGTTCCGGCAAAGAGGTGAATTTTATTCCCACCAAACCAACTGAAACAGCCGTTGCCAACTTCTGCTGAGAGTATATTATAGCAGAGTTTAAATACAAAATGTAGGATGAGTATCCCTTTATATCTGATTATCACTATTGCTGAACAAATTCAAACTCCAAACCTATATGTTTGGAAGGAGTTAAAAACGTGGAATGTGACTGAGGGTGAGCTGAATGTCTTTCTCAAGTCACATCTTTAGGCTTCCATTCATCCAAAACGGCATTGGACATCAATGATGTAGATGAGATACCAGAGCTATTGTTGTCTTACGGATGAGACATTAAACCAAGGCCTTGTCTGTCTGTTCAGGCACTGTTTGAAGAACCGCAGGGGAGTACTGCCAGTGTCCTGGCCAACATTCATCCCTTATCCAACACCAAATAAAACAGATCAGCTCATTTATCTCACTGCCATTTGTGGGATTTTGCTGTGCGCAAAACCATTGTCACCTTTGTCTGTATAACAACATTGATGACACTTTAAAAAGTACTTCATTGGCTGTGAAGTGCTTTGGAACATCCTGGAGGACATGAAAGGCGCTATTTAAGTGCAAGTTCTTTGTTGCTTTAGTATATTTAGTCAATAAGTAAGAAGGAGAAGAGACACACACACTCAGATAGAGGGGGGAGAGAGAGAGAGAGAAAGAAAGGGGCTGGGCACAGAGAGAAAGAGAGAGAGGGGAAGAGGAGGGGGGCTGGGCACAGAGAGAGAGAGGAGGGGGGCTGGGCACAGAGAGAGAGAGGAGGGGGGCTGGGCACAGAGAGAGAGAGAGAGAGAGGAGGGGGGCTGGGCACAGAGAGAGAGAGAGAGAGAGAGGGAGGGAGGGGGAGAGAGAGGGAGGGAGGGGGAGAGAGAGAGAGGGAGGGAGGGGGAGAGGGGAGGAGGGCCAGGTACACAGAAAAAAAGGAGAGAGAGAGAGATTGACAGAGATTTAAAGAGACAGACAGAAAGAGACACACATGAACACGCAAAGGGAATGACACACACAGAAAGAAAGAAACATGCACACAGACTGGTGCTCCGACAGTGACAGCTCAACAGGGAGTCTTTTTGGGTCTTAGTACAAGTCCACAGAGAGCACAGCAATTTACTTCATACCATCCCTGTGTCCAACACTAAATGGATCAAAAAATCCCTGTTCGGTGACCTGTGCTAAATTGTAAAATATCGGCCAAATCAAAAGGTGTAAATCATTCAGTTGCTGACGATTATTTCTGCAGCCTGTCTGCAAAGTCACCAAAGGGAAAGTGTAAAGAAAGATGGAGGTTAGCGCGAAGCCCTTGGTGTTTATAACTTCTGGAGAATGCTTGAAGTTTCGATCTTTTTGTATCGATCATAAAGATTCTGAAAGAATGGAGTCAAGTCCTGAAACGTTGGTCGTCGAGTTGGGTCAGATTCCCAACACTTGTTCATCAGCCGGTAAACCTGGGGAAAGAGAAAAGAGTGAGATTCACTCATCATTAAACAATCCCCAGGACAGGTTAATGCTTTGGGTGGGACCCATCAGCAGAGAAAACCCCTCTATTGACAGTTATCTCCTCTTTTCTTTCCCCCCTCCCTCTCCTGATGTTACAAACTATTGCTGGGCATACTGGGCTTCAATTGGCTTCTGGGTTTTCACTCAACTTGGTAGCTTGGGCAGTGAGTGGGAGCATCGAGCCCATCCTGATCCTGTCAATCACTCTCTACAATAGGAGTCACTGAACACCATCGGGAGCAGGATCCCTGTCAGCTGTGGCTCAGTGGGCAGCACACTCACCTCTGAGTCAGAGGTTGTGGGTTTGATCCCCACTCCAGAGACTTCAGCACATAATCTCAGCTGACCATCCAGTACAGTACTGGGGGAGTGTTGCACTGTCGGAGGTGCCGTCTTTCAGATGAGACGTGAAACCGAGGCCTCGTCGGCCCTCTCAGGTGGACATAAAAGATCCCATGACACTATTCGAAGAAGAGCAGGGGGGTTCTCCTTGGTGTCCTGGCTAATATTTATCCCTCAACCAATATCAATTGAAACAGATGATCTGGTCATTATCTCACTGCTGTTTGTGGGATCTTGCTGTGTGCAAATTGGCTGCTGCGTTTCCTACCTTACAACAGTGACTACACTTCAAAAAGTACTTCGCTGGCTGTAAAGCGCTTTGGGACGTCCTGAGGCCACGAAAGCCACTATATAAATGCAAGTCTTTCTTTTTTATACTTTTGACATACCAACTCTCTCACATTTCATGTGCGTAACCAGACACCACTGTGTTCATTCTCATATGTGCAGGGGGCCTTCGATCCAATACACAGAAACAAGCTTTGAAACAATGCCCGTCAACAAATGTAAACCTGTTCTCCGATGTAGAGATGTTTCACGTGGAGTTAGTGTGTGGGGAGTGGGGTGCGATAAACTGAAACAGCAGCAACTGTTACTCATCTGTGTTTTGGACTTTGGGTCCCAGCTTACCAGGAACCAGGAGGAAACTCGCAAACTCATCTCACATCGAACGCTGCGAAGCCAGTCTGGATAAATTCAAATCGAAGTGCCACAAGTCAATTGAACCTGGGTCTTCCGGGTCTGTCAAGTCCAGTTCCACTCTGATTTTAGGTCTAAACTCAATAATTATGTCCTCATGACGTCCAAAATTAGGGTTAAACTGAATAAACTACAGAACTGCCAGGTGGCCGGTTTCAGTTTTTCTCATGGTTTGGATGTGGGCAAGGCTGCATTTATTGCCCATCCCTCGTTGCCCTTTGACGGTGGGCTGCCTTTTTGGTAAGAGATTATTTGTTCAACTGAGTAGTTTGCTGGTCTACCTCAGAGAAGGTTAAGAGTCGGCCACACAGTACGGAACTGGAGTCACATGGAGGCCAGGCTGGGTCTGGGGAGGGGCAGGTTCCCTCAGGGACAATAGTGAACCAGTTGGGTTCCTACAACAATCTGGCAGCTTCAGTGTATTTTTCCTGGTGGCAGCCCACAAATGACCAGGTTTATTGCATTCAATTCACACCATGCTGTGGTGGGATTCAAATTCATGCCCCGTGGGTTACTGCCATACCCACCAGTTCTGCAGCTGGTTTGCCAGTTTACAGAGGGAGCCATAAGAACATAAGAAATAGGAGCAGGAGTCGGCCATATGGCCCCTCGAGCCTGCTCCGCCATTCAACAAGATCATGGCTGATCTTCGACCTCAAAGCCATTTTCCTGCACCATCCCCATATCCCTTGATGCCTTTAATATCTAGAAATCCATCGATCTCTGTTTTGAATGTACTCAATGACTGAGCCATCTTTGCTGAGACCAGCAGCACCATTCTGCAGTTGCCTGGATGGTGTCTGGTTGCTGAATGAAGGTCGATGGGGGGGGGGGGGGGGGGAGGGGGGGGGGAGGAGGAGGAGGAGGAGGAGGAGGAGGAGGTGTTGAGGTTTCAGCTTATGACGCACGTCAACTCCTTTGTGAAGCCGGTTGTAAGCATTTATTTACTTAGAAGTATCTTGTTTCTTCCTTTGAAAAGTAGTCTGCTCGTTAAAACCCAGCGGTTTCCGGCGGTGAACACTGATGGGAGATTTCCTCTGCTCACCAGAGGTCAGTGACATCATCAAACTTCCTCCGCAGGCTATTTCTAGCTAAAGCATTTCTAAAAAGACACCACAACCCTGCTGGCACACCGCGGCCAGGGGAATTCATTCCTAGCTGCCCGGAGAAGGAGACGGTGATCCACTGCCCTCTTCTTTAATCTGTCCAAGCAAGCTACTCCGTTTTACAGTACAGAGCGCATTAAGAGTCAACCAGGTAGTGTGGAGGAGAGTCGTGTGTCGGCCAAACTGGGTTGGGGTGGCAGGTACCGGTCCAGTAATTTAACCATTAAAGTACCGCACCTGCCTGTAACCTGAACAACGCACACGTCAGCTCATCGCTGCTCCCCCCAGGTTCTTTTGGATCCAAATTCAGGAAGAAAATAAATCCAGAGAGCGGGAGGCTCTGGTCATTTACCAGCTGAGCCATTGGGAGAGTCTCCTTATCAGGAGTGGAAACATTGTGCCGATAGTAATTTAAGTTGGAAATTCATTTTAAATGCAATTATTATATTGAAGCTGACCCCCCCAATCCCCGCACCCCCCGGTTTCTGTTCTTACCTCCAACGGACAGGATTTCGGGCAAGGCAATCGCTGACCCCTTTCCAGCAGGTCAATTAGTCGCACCACTGTCATCTGTCCGTGCGTCACGCCAATCATCTCAATAAATTTCTGAAGAATGTTTAAAAATATCTGAATAAGTCCCAGTGAGGGGGGGTCATCCTCTCAATACACTCATTACCTGTGCATGACCCTTTTGAAACAGTGAAACCTGAACAGGAAATAGCCACAGCAAATGTGCCAGCCACACTCACAGGACACGCGGAAGGGAGACGGTGAGGCAGAGTGCGCGGGGGAACGGAGGGGCAGCGGCACGTTGTAGGATGCACCTTCAGACCTGGAGTCCGTCTCTTGCCTCCTTGCCAATCTCTGCCACAGTTGCTGTGGGGAAAGGTCAACTGGGGCCATAGAGGCCTCGCTGCAGAGAATCGTTCTGGACCCATCACAGCATCAGGAGAAGAGGCTAGTTACGAGGTGCAGAGGATTCAACACTGGCCTTTCCCCCCTGGGAGCTGGATCCAAACCCAGCCCAAGATTGACGGGATGAAAATTTCCTGTCTCCTACATTCTATGTGCATTTGGGCAGGTGCCAATCCAAGTGAACAATGGACCCACAGCACAAAACTTCACCCAATCCCCAAACCCAGGGCACTTGTGTAGGGGACAGGGAGACCAGGCAAGGGACAGAGAGAAAAAAAAACTCAGGTAGGTTTTCTCAAAAGCAAAGATGATCTGCAAGTGTTTGAGTTTGCAGAGTGTGGGGTAGACTCACCGCTGGAGGGCTCTGGCGGGTGTCGCAGAATGTGAGAAGCTCGTATAACGTGACTCCAAATGACCAAACATCAGAAGCAAAATTGAATTTTCCTTCCTTGAGACAGTCAACGGCATACCTGGAGCAAGAGACAGGAGCATAAGCAGACCACCCTGAGTAACACATGACCCTCTGTAGCCACAGTCAGCCATCAACATATTTCATCATCATTAAAGCAGATTATCTGATATTATCACATTGCTGTTTGTGGGATCTTGCTGAGCACAAGTTTCCTACATTACCGCAGTGGCTACACGTCAAAAAGTACTTCATTGGCTGTAGAGCACTTTGGGATGTTCAGAGATCGTGAAAGGCACTATACAAATGCAAGTCTTTCTTTTTCATTCTTTCTTTCTTTCGTAGAAGTAACCGACTGAAATTAAAAACACACACCTCCCTTTAATCACTCACAATAGCTCGTGTACCACCTGGTGCGTTACTCAGCCATACACACCAGGAAGGTACCAGGTACAATACTGTTCCGAGTTGGCTGCTCTCAGCTAGGGAGGTGGTGGGTCTCACCAATTACCTCAGCACCCCTTGGCATAGGAAGGGGGAACAACCATGATTAAAGGATTCCACGTGGCAAATCACACGTGTGGAAATACCCGAGGACAGGATCAGGGCTGGCCACGATGGCTTCCATAGTCGAATAGCCTGCCAACATTCAATGTCACGGTCACACATACAAAGTGACCATTTCCACCAAAGGACCAACATTGGTCGTGAGGCTGCCCCCCAACATGAGGCTGCACCTTCAGAAGGGGAGTGAGGAACATTGGGGAAAAGATTCGATGTGTAGTGCAGAGTTTCTTGGAGCAGCAGCATGCTGGCTTGTGTCCTTGTGCTCGTGAATCTCGATGTGCCGAGTTCTTGGTCTTGGCTATTTTTAAGTCAGGAGCAGTTGAACAGAGGCTAAATGGTCCCCACAGAGGTGAAGAGACGGGGATGAGTCACTCGGTGCATCGATGCACTCGCTAATAACTGGCTCAACTGTAACACTGAATGAGGCCGGGAGCAGGTCACCCTCTAACTCTCGCATTCAGTCTGCTTCGTCAGAGAGAAAAAAAATTATTCAACTGTGCATTAAAACACATCGCAGCTCCCGCGATGGCTCAGCTCTCAGGTAAACAGCTGAGCCACACAGACCAGAAAGTCCCAGGTTTGATTCCAGACGGAACTGGGCACTCGTCCCAGTAACAGCCATCCCCTTTAGGACTGCCAATGTCGCTGTGCAGGAACTCACCAAAACACCGGGCTGTCTCCATCATCCTTGACTCGGTAATAGTCCTGGTGTTCTGGGATTGCTTTGGCCAGCCCAAAGTCTCCGATCTTAACCAGATTTTCGTTTTCCACCAGTACATTTCTCGCAGCCAGGTCACGGTGCACGTAGCGCTGAGATTGTAGGTAGGCCATGCCCTGAATTAAACACAAAGACCAAGGGTCAGGGACCTGACGACTTAGGTCACACTCACAGACCACACTTCATGTACCAGTGCCTGTTTTAACACACTTGGTCTCACACTCTGCTTATGGTTCCTGTGCTGCTTGGACCATAGCAACGTCATCTGTGGGAGCAATGGGCCAGGGTTGAACACATTTCCGTTAGATATTGTGGAGTTTTTGCTCAACCATCTCTGGAGTTGGGAAGAAATTCTCTGGAACTGTCCCCAGGAGTCCACATCAATCATAAAACAGGTCATACACGATCCATGCAAGGATTGGGCCTGATGGGCCAAATGGCCTGCAGTGGTTTCTCACTTCCTTATGTTCAGGAAACGATGACAAAGTAACAATCTCATCGAGACGTTCACTTTACAAAAGTACAAGAGTGAAACTTGAGTGATTTATGACCATCGACTAAACAATAGATGAGTTTAGAGGGCAGTGCATCAACACAATGCCACTCACGAGCACAGAGACAGCACAAAGTAAGGAGAGATTTAGGACATTTCATTCCGATCAACCCACTCAAAAGGAAACACATTCAAATGCGCATTTTTACCTGACAAATCTGCTGTGCAAACATCAGAAGCTGCCCCAGTCCCACATTGTGTTTCGGGAGGTAGTCCCGCAGACTGCCCAGGGGCAGGTACTCCATAATCAGCTGTACGATCTGCCCTCCTGAGAACACAATGAGCAAAGAAAAATGACTCATTTATGTTCAAGATTAACGGCGAATTTTCATTTTGGAATTGCTCCCGCTAACGTACGCTCAGTTAATAACGAATTAGTACGGGGACTTCGATGTAAAAAACAGTCACAAAAGTGCAGCGTAAATGGACATTGGTCGGAGAGGTCAGTGTGGGGAATAGCAGTTTGAACCTGGGCCCAGGTTGAATTGTTTTTAAATTTGTGATGTGGGACAGACAGCAGCACCTGGCTGACACTGCACTCTGCTCAGGGAGGGCACGTTGGTTGTGTCTTCCCTCGTGAATACTTGAAGGAGGTAATCATTCCGAATACTGACTGTTGTGTGTGTTCCTCTTGTGTTTCAGGCCCACTTGGGTCTCTTTTGCTCTTCACCTTTTCTCCGACTGTCTCCTGTTGAGTTATTATGGACAGAATCTATAGATTTATATAGTTCTGCCTCTGCAGCTTTTTTCCAGCTCTCAGTTTGCCCCCCCGACCACCCTTTCAACATGTGTCTGCATACTCCTGGATTCATCCCAGCGCTTCATGACCCTGTGCATCAGGGAAGCGAGGAGAGGCAGACACACATTTTCACCTCACTTGTCTCTGCTCTTCTCAGTTCCTGTAAAGCCATAACCCTTTCCTTAAGCTTTTTGATCAACAAATTATTTTTCCATCTCTTTACCCATCCGCCATAATCAGATTTCTGGTATGTAAATAGCCCACAGCCAACACAATATCCCTCCATCCGATTCATACTTCTCTCACCTAATGCCTTCCGCTGGTGCCCCCTATTAGTTTTACATCTTTGGGATGCTTTTGAGTTTGTTTCTCTCTGCTGTTCCTTTTAGTTCCAGTTCACTAGGGTGCTTCCCTATTAAAATTTATCTCAGCCTCGACTTCCCCCTTTTAATTCTTCCACTTCCCTTCTCCCGGAGACCTGGACAACATTCCTCCCTCACTCAACATCAGCAAAAATAAAGATCACCTGGTCATTCATCTCATTCGTTGTGTGTGGGATCGTGATGTGTGGAAATCAGCTGTATTTCCCGACATAACAAGTGACTATATTTTAAAAGTAATTTGCAGACTGTGAGGTGCTTTGGGGCGTCCTGAGGATGTGGAAGGTGCTATATAAATGCATGTCCTTTCTTTCTTCTTTTACTTGTTACTCAGAGGAGCCCATCTAACCACCATCCAGGGTTCCCACCCGGGATACAGCACAGCACTAGGAACGCAGCCCCTTTTCCCCCACTGTAAGTTCCTCTCTGCACCACGGGCGGTGAGATTACTCACTGACCAAGCTGGCGGCGAGTTTCATACCAAGCTCTACCCTCCTGTGGTTACCTTGTTCGCTGCTACTGCCCTTGTACTTGACGATGTTGTCGTGATACAGTGTTTTCAGAATCTCAATCTCCCGTGTCCAGCTCGTGTGGAGTTCCTCGCTGCACTCTGACTTCAGTGATTTCACCGCCACCACTTCCCCCGTGCCGTCGTTGTAAGGGTCATAAATGTACAGACCCACCTTGCCAAAATGGCCCTAGAATAAAGCAAGTTATTTCATTTTAAATTATTGCTTTCTCCATCCAATCTTCTCCCTCCCTTCTCGATCATTCCCCAGGCACCTGCCATCTGGTACTGACTGAACTGCCCATTCTTCCTATGTCAGCCTAGACACTAAATGTTGGCAAGGGATTTGGCCATGGGCAGTGTCACAAGCATATTCAATCCTGGCCACACCCAACATCCCCATACACACACTGACCGACAGACAGACCGACTGGCACACCGACAGACGGTCTCTACATGATAGTCGCACCCCAAACCTGCTGGATAGTGATCAGGAATGGAAACCTGTTCCTGCTTTTGCCCAGAGACTCAGACACCCACGGTCGGCTCAGTACCATGTTCCTCCTGCTGAGAAAGTGGGAGGTAACCAGCTCCTGGGCCTTCGCCAATGGCCAGAAACATAAACATGGCAAACGGAGGATTTTACTCAGCCCAGCGCATCATCATCGTGCTCTGATACAAGGACGTTTCTTCAAACAGTTTGTGAACAAATCAGACACTGGCCTTTCATCTCTGGGTTTCTATCAGTCCAGACTGATGGGATGAAAGTTGCCTGGGTAAGGGATCTTACGTGAAATAATTTCCATGCCGTCTCAATCCAGTTCACAGTAGATATGGGGCCACAGAACTAAACTGTCCCTAATAGAGTGTGAGATTGGTAATGTCCCTCCGACAGGCCACAGGGGGCCGGGTATGGGAAATGGAACAAATGTATAATGTTTTCAGTAGGAAGCACTGCTCAGGCCGGGGCCGGGGCACATTGTTGGGGCAGAGTCATGGGAACTTCACTCCGCATCTCAATTTACTCTAACTGACCTCAGAGTGCTTGATGCTGACACCAGGTACCCAGAATGGAGAGTGTTCCATTTCCCTGCATTAACATCCCTCACTTCCATGAGGGCAAAATTCACATACAACAAAAAAAATCATGAGAATGTTTGTTCAATTCTATCCAGAATGGCAGGCATCCCCTGGTCATGCTGAAACACAGAGGTCCTGATCTCAGGCCGTCACTGCTCTGTAACTGGACCAAGTGGTGAATGGACTTAACACTCGGTGAGCCAACTTTGGTCGGAAGTCAGTGCAGGTTATTGGAGCTGGTGAATATGGACAAAACGCTTATTAAAAATTTAACGCTGGGGCAAGGGTCCACTCACACCACTTATCCAGCACCACACATGGAGTTTACCAACAGTTAGGAGGATATCAGGTACAAAGAGTCTCACCTCTCCAAGATCTCGGACTTTCTTCAAGTAACGTTTCTGGAAGATGGTGGGGTCGCAGACGGTTGGCACTGAATTTTCACACGAAATATCTGGATCTAGGATGTAACAGGCCTCTAAACATTAGAACTGGATCGGCAATGGCAGGGTGCGCTGACCAGGGCTGAACACAATTACCATTGGACTGGAGCATGAATAAAACAGGCCATAAAATGCAGAGTATATAAACTGCACCTTTGCACCAGTTTTTAATGTCTCCTCAATATACAAAACTGACTTTTTGCACAAGAAGATTGAAAGCCAAGTCCAGTCTGAGCAGAGTTTGCATGTAACCTTTCCCATTCTGGACAAAATCCCTTCAATTCAACGTCATTGCAGTAATTCCTGCTCCAAAAATAACACACAGACACACGAGTCCTGGTCACAGCACGCAGGGTACCATACTGACCCGCAGAAAGGCTGCTCTACGTGATAGTCGCACCCCCAAACCAAACAGACTTTTTACCTTAAGAAAGTGCAGCCTATGCACGAGTTACTAATGTGCAAAATGCTCTGCCATTACCCAGTGTCTCAAACTCACCGTAGTCAGTTTAAGGCCATCTTATCATAGTAGGTACGGCACAGGAGGCGGCCAATCAGCCCATTGTGCCTGTGCCAGCTCTTTGAAAGAGCTATGGAATTAGTTCTGTTCCCCTGCTTATACCCAGAGACAGAACACAATTTTGAAGTCTAATTAATTTTGTATCACATATGCCTTTATAAAAAAAAACTTTTAATTTGTATTCCACGTTTGTCTTCAGTTTTTCCCTTCTCCGCCCACCCCGCTCCCCCACACCATAAGGCTGACCCTTGCTGGGGTCCAATCCCACAGATGCCCATCAGTCTTCCACACTTCGCCCATCATTCAGGTGGGAGCTCCAGAGTGAGAGTTAGAAGACTATTTGACCACAGGAGGAATCGCAGTCAAGGCCGATCACCATCCACACACGTACAAGTTTCAGCACAACAACCAGGAGCAGGAGCCTTGCCTGATTCGTCCCCCTCCCTAACCGAGGGGCACTGAGGCCAATTGGAGGGATTGGCCAACTCAGCTCAGACCAGGCACTGAACCTGGAACCTCCTGGGTCCGTGTGGTTCAGATACTCTCTGGGTAAATTCCCAGAACTAGTGCGAGGGACTTGAATTCTTTCATCTCGAGATAATCTCGAAGTGAGCTGAGCTTTACTAAGGAACACCGAGACGTGATGTCCCAACACCAGCCTGGCTCTGCACACGTCACCGTGCCATCCCCAAAAAAAGGAATCAACAACGGGGCTAGTTGCTTTACTTTGATGCTGGAGGAGAGTGAGTTCCCGCAGAACTGTCCGGAAAGATGGGCGCTGGTTGGGCTCGTAGCTGTGACATTGGCTGTTCAGGTCAGCGAGTTCCTTACAGGAAGGTTCTGGAAGTTTTCCCTTCATTTCATAAAACCTCTCTTTCTGTAAACAAAAAAAAAAAATAGAATTGGAAAAAGGCATGATAATGCTCAGGCCTGTTATCAGGCTCTAAAAATCAGCACAATTACTGATGTACCAGGCGAACAGGATTGCTTCTGCAATTTCCAACGTAACAAGTTCCCATCTGAGCTGGGCTGTCAGATGAGGCACTTACCCCGAGGGAGGGAAGGAAGAAGTGGAAGGAAATCACCTCCCAGGAACTGGGCTGAGGGTCAGAGGTGGGGGGAGGGGTTGTCAGCCAGCCCTCTCTGAACCAGGCACTGGTGTGTGGCAAACCCAAGAGAAACACAGAACAAAACAACAGAAATGCAGAAGGAAATAAAAACGTTTGAGCTCAAATACATTTACACACGGCCTCCGCAAGCTGCGTATTTTAGAACTCAGCACTGGCAGCAGCCCAGCAGACTGGCTTCTTTCTTAGAAAGTTGTAAAGCAGGAACTATTCAGGCTCCACTTCCACTAATGCACAGAACTGAAGGCGGAGGTAAGCACCCCCAAGTTTTAGGGAAAGTACTTTAGAATTAAATAAAACCAGTGCCGTTGGCAGGTATTATACAGCTAACCTTTGTAAATGGGACCACATGACGGAACCCACGAGTTCCCTTGGTCTCCCCTTCCTCCTACAACCTACAAGTCTTTAAGACCCACACTTGGGGTCACCTCTCTTCATCTGTTGTTCTTCCTCCTGTTCTTCTCAATCTTGGTGGTGCCTTGCCATTCCTTGAGGCTATTTTTGCCAATTATTTCCCCATTTCAACCCTCCCTCCGCCTGACCTGAAGGTGGTAACGTTCAGCGAGGGGCAATTCCACGGGGCGGGGGGGGGGGGGGGGGGGTGGTCGTCCGACTGGGCATTTCGCCATGTGTCGGAGGCTTTCCAACCACAGGGCGGGCGGGAGGGCCACAGCAGAGCCCAGTCCTGGCCCAGTCTGATGTCCACATGCACACTTTCCAGAAAGGGTCACAGGGCAGCAATCAGAAGTGGGAACCTGGGCTGATGCTCTCCACCCTTCCCTTGCCCAGGAGCCCAGTCCAAGTGCCGTCCCAGAGGCTCAGCTACATTCCATCTCACCACTCGAGCCACTGGGGGACCTCGGGTTACACCACAATGAACAATAGTGACCTCAGCCCCCGGCTAGGAGGTAGGTGAGATGGATCCTCATTCTCACTCGAAGAAAACAACCACCTCTCTGCCCCGCAGAACCTGCTCCCCTGCCCCCCGCCATAGACAACCCAGCTATGACCAGTGGCTCGCAGTGTGGGGACTGCAGGTTTAAACCTGGCTTGTCCTGTCGCTGTTCCCCAGTACACTGCTATACTGACCCTATGTACCACTCAGTCAATGCTTTACCTCCGACAGTGTTCGTTCCTTCAGAGGGACCTCTCCACTGCAACAGATCTCCAGCACTGTCGTCCCAAAGCTCCACTTGTCGGCACCCAGGCTTAATTTGCTAACATTCTGGACATACTCCGGGGCAATCCAGGGGATTCGCTCCACTCGCTCTGGGAAGGCAAAGATATTCAATGATTGGACCAATTAGGGAACATTAAACAGTCAGGAAATCTATATGAGAACTTCATCCTCAATCCTCAGCTAAAACAGCTGTTTAATTCCAAACATTACAAATTGCAATTACTGCAATCTCTGTTGCTGTATTTTATGTTTACAATTGAGTTTCCCATTTTCCTGTCCATTGCATCTTCTCTCCTCCTCTCCGGAGGGTCGAACCTTGTGTTGGGGTTCCACAACAACTTGCATTTATATAGCGCCTTTAACGTAGTAAAACGTCCCAAGGCGCTTCACAGGAGCGATTATCAAACAAAAATTGACACCGAGCCAAGTAAAGAGGTATTAGGACAGGTGACCAAAACTTGGTTAAAGAGGTAGGTTTTAAGGAGCATCTTAAAGGAGGAGAGAGGCGGAGAGGTTTAGGGAGGGAATTCCAGAGCTTAGGGCCTAGCTAGCTGAAGGCACAGCCGTCAATGGTGGGGCGAAGGAAATCAGGGTTGCACAAGAGGCCAGAATTGGAGGAACGCAGAGATCCTGGAGGGTTGCAGGGCTGGAGGAGGTTACAGAGTCAGGGAGGGGGTGAGGCCATGGAGGGATTTGAAAACAAAGATGAGAATTTTAAAACTGAAGTGTTATCAGACCGGGAGATCGTGCAGATGGTCTTATGGTACCTTGTCCCACGCTTCGAGACTCGCCGGTGAGTGGGGGGCAGGTTGAAAGGGGACTTCACAGCCTGGCCAAGGATAGGTTGCATTTTTACCATGGGGATGGGAGCAACCTATTGGCAAAAACATTGAGCAGGGCCATATGGTGGTCGGGGTTTGGGGGGAGGGGTGGGGGAAGTCACCTCAATGCTGCTCACACACCCCTCTAAACAGCTGGTTAAGGAGCGAGACGGACATTGTCCTGGGGACAGATCAGGCTGCCCGCACTCTCAGCTGAGGAATAGTGCGTCGAGCCTAAAGACTGGAGGAAAATATCAGTTTGATGTGCTGGATGAAGGAAAGGGAAAGGATAAATAAGGAAGCTGTTGAGAATATTGAATCTGCCTCTCCCATTGCTGCACGTATCTCGAGCCAGCTGGTACAATGCCAGAACAAACAGTTCAACATGCAAATACCCTGCAGACCATTCTCTTCCGCATACGTTTCAGGGGATAACATCAGTTAAGGCAACTGGCAACATTGACAGCTTTTTCACGATGTCAGCAATGTATATGAAGGGGGAGGGAGGAGGCTTACATTTTCCACCATGTTCCAACCCGCACAATGTCACTGCTCTTTGCAGTTTGGATTTTACTTTTGCAGTTTCTGATTTTCTGTTGGATCTCACAATTGGACAGGACTAGTGCTGGAGTGGGAGCAACAAGCACAATCAGGTGAAGTCTTGCCACCTGCCCTTTAAATAGGAAATCTTGGATAAAGAACCGCTATCTTTAAGGGGCTCCTGTTAAGAGGTCGGAAGAATTTCACTATTACGAACTCCAACTGATTGAAGGCATCAAACTGCCAGGACAGTGCTGAGCTACAGTAATAATGGCAAATAAGGCACTGGATTTCATTAGAAGAGCGACAGAGAACAAATCAAAAAGCAAATGTACTGATCCTGCATTAGTCAGAACCCACCTGGAGTACCGTGAAGAACGAACGGACTTGGGCATTTATACAGTGCCTTTCGTAACCTCAGGATGTCCCAAAGTGCTATATAGCCAATGAGGTACCTTTTGAAGTGTAGTCATTGTTGTAACGAAGAGTTCTGGTCACCTAATAATAGCAGGGATATGACTGCCCTTGACAGAGGCAGAGATGAACAACGAGGATTATTCCAGGTATCAGGAATTTAAACGGCGAGGAAAGGTTAAGGAAGTTGGGCTTGTTTTCATTGAAGGAGATTTTGAGCTTTCCAGGATCACAAAGCGGATTTGGGCAAACTGCTCACTACAGTTCAAATACCGACATAGAAGGGTTAAAAATGAGCCAGTCAGGAGTGAGGGGGGAAACCTGGTGGAACTTTGTATCTACCGTGTAATAGATTAGTGGAGTAAGTCAGCAGGCTGTGATGCCTCCCCGCACAGTTGAATAGCCCGTAAACTGTTGTATATCCAAGCTCGCTTGGAGAAGGGGCACGTTGGTAACATGCTGGAGGGCTGTGTCTGTGGAACCAGACCCCAGTACAGAGTCAGGTGACAAGGAGAGGGAAGACAATTGGAGGGATGGGGAGAGGCTGCGAGTTCTTCTCCTAAAATTGTGATAAAATGAAATGCCAGAACTGTCAGCTGAGCAAAAGAGGACAAACATCTCAGAACAGGTGCAGCTGGTGGGTTGAGGGGAAGATAACAAACTAGCAATGGCATTTAAATCAGCTCTTTTGAATAGATGTGGATATGGATAAGACAGTAAACCTTAGATCAAATCAGCCTGGAAAAACCAAATGCCAATCACCCTTCACCGACTCCCGAGCTGACGGTCCCATGGTGCGACCTCTTGCTGCCAATGTTCGAGCCCACTAGCCTCCTTTTCTGATTCATTCCTGCAGTGTGGATACCTTCTGCTAACATTCATTATGTGTGGCCATTTTTTATTGTAAACTTAGACAATAAGGCGGGGGGGGGGGGGGGGGGGGGCGCAGTTGGGTCTGATCCCACCCTCCCATTCACACACACACACTCATTCCAGCAGGGGTCACTGGCTAGTGATCAGGAGCAGGAATCCTGGCTGATTTCCCCCTCTCCACACCATGGGCGAGGAGGCCCGTTTATAACTCCCAGGCTGGGACCAGCTAACTCAGCACAGACTGGGGATCTAACCACGGGCCTTCCTATTCTGCTCACTGCCTTAACCATCTGAATCACTGCTGGAGTTTTTGCATGTGGCCCTCCATTATAGTCAAAGTACCTCTACCCACAGGCCGTCCTGCAACAGGCCATAGTCCCCAGCCTAAATGATTTATTCTGCTTGCCAATCTCCCATGGGATTGCAGACAGGGAGTGAAGACCAGGTGAAGCAAGGTTAAAGGCCAGGGTATAATTTGACCAGAATGTGCAGATTTAATTCAGTCCCCATTTCAAAGTCATACATTTGCTCTTTATTTTTATATAATAATTTAATTTTATATTACTGTTTATAGTTAAATAGCAAAATAAACAGCAATTTGGGAAGCAGAAAGGTAGAGTTGGTTGCAGTATAGTAGTTTCTCACAGTACAGGCTGAAGACTTGAGAGATGCAAAACTGAGGCACTACAGCACCACCACTGGCAGGAGGATGTAATTACAGCGTGACGTTTACATATAGATATAGATGTAAGAATTTATAATAAATTGTGAGCACCTATAACATATTTAATGTGTTATAGAAGGTATTCTTCTGCAGCATTTTACCTTTCCTGCTTGAATGCTCCAAACTCTCCTTCCCCGTCGCAAAAAGAATGTGCCAGTGGAGTTCAGGAACTCTCCACCAGGAGCACTGAGATCACAGTAGATGTTGCATGAACTGGGGGAATCTCAGAGTAAAGTAAGAACAGGATGGTTCTCCAGACCAGTGTCCTATCAGAGGTTCACCAGCACGTAGCTGGAGACTTGGCTTTCAATATGGAGCACTGTTACTCAGCAAAGTTACTGAAAATTGAATTCCCATGACCCCCCCCCCCCGCCCCACCCCCAAACACCCCAGAAAAAGCGGACTCACCTTCGCGAGTGAGCACGGCGAAGCTGATGCCGGGGTCGCTGACTTTGATGAAGGGGGTGCTGCCCTCTTCCAGCCCTTTCCTTGCTACAAGGACGTTCTTACAGCAAATGTTCCCGTGCACCATGTTTTTGTCCTCCTGAGGAAAACATTTTAAGAATGTACGTCAAACTGTGAGAAACGACGCTGGCTCCTGCTTCAGGGCCGCTGACTGATCCTCTATTGGAGCTTTTTGATGCATCACCCACGGTATTTTTTAAAAATATTTTTTCCTCCCATCCCTGTCCTGAAGGCACTAACTCCAGCTGGGATACGGTAGCATCAGCCCCAGAAACCCTTTATTACCTCACCCATTCTTCATGCATGAACCCAGAAAGTGAGTGCTGGCAGGCTATTCCATCACAGAGTGCATCAAAACCAAACCCAATCCTGATCCTGCCCTCACCTGCCGTCCACACAACGATACTTTCCACCGGGGCAGGAACCCTGGGTGATTTGTTTTTGTAACCCCTCTTGAGCCTGGGGTGCCGAGTCCAATTGTCGCGCCCCTTCCACCACCTCAATAGAACAAGCTAACTCAGCATTCATACCTGGGGCTTTCCAGGTCTGAACGGTCTGCAGCAGCTGGTGTACTTCCATACTGAGACACCGGGGGGAGCAGCTGAGACATTTAAGGCATGCACTTATACAGCAACTTAGTATAACCATTGTAAACAATTTTACAACACCAAGTTATAGTCCAGCAATTTTATTTTAAATTTAGTATAACCACACAGGGATGTCAGAAAGCTTTAACATGCAATAAATTACGCTGAAATGCAGCAACTATAGTTATGTGGACAAACATGCAATGGAAATTGCTGTGTATTTCCAGTATTTACTGTTTTTAATTGGACATATATCGCCATTCCTTCATCATCACTGGGTCAAAATCATGCAATTTCCTCCCTAACAACATCAGTACAAGGAGTGCAGCGGTTCAGGGAAAAGGCTCACCCCCGTCTAATATCACCATATGCCCACAACAAATACTAAAAAATTCAAACTCCCAGCATTTACTTATTTAAAATTGTGTTGTGATATATATATATGTGTGTGTGTGTGTGTGTGTGTGTGTGTGTGTGTGTGTGTTGTAATCTATTTATAAATCTTCACTAGGAAATGGGCGAAGCTGTATTGATGCATACCAGATAGCTCAGTGCACTAGCAAGTTGCTGAATGACAGTCAGCCTCCACTCTGGGCTCATGTTTCCTTTCTCCTTTCGCAGCAAGACATCCAGAGGTCCGAATTCGACATATTCTTCCACAATTATATCTGCAATATGAGTTCAGTGATTATCTTCATGTAACCAGAGAGAGATTTTAAAAAGGCCACACAACGTAAAAATCAATATGCCCATAATTTTGTGATTATATTCCTCCCTGGATTCCTAACATTGTATCTTAGGCAGTAAGGTTTAATTTGGACATGATCTGTTTGGGATTCTATAATTCTTTTTGTAGATTTGATGTACCTTCATTTATATATTTGCCATGTCTCTGAAACATCTCAAAGCACTTCACACAATGAACTACTTGGAGTGCAGTAACCTTTGTTATGTATTCATTTTATAAAGATTAACAGAATTTGCAGAGGTTTCTTTTCTAAATTCAGTTCTGGTTCCAGTCTGTATCAGCAGTTGTTTTGGTGACTCCACATCCTTGTTACACAGTGATATTTGCACAGAAGGAAACCACACTGTATGTCAGCACTTCAGGATATAGCAGGAGAATATACAACTTTAAAAATGTCTAATGATAAATACAGGCACGTGTATTCTAATTATAGCTCTCACCAGGAAATAGACTGTATTGCATTAGTGCATACCAAGGCTGCCTCTGGCATTCACTGAGGGAAGAATATTGGGCAGAAGTTTGGGAGGACTCCGTACTCTTAGAATTGAGTCACAGGGTCTTTAACATCCACCTGAACAAGCAGTCAAGGCCCCTGATTAACATCTCAATCAGAGGACGGTGCATCTCACAGTGTACCATTTCCTTAGTATGCAATGGAGCGCATACAAACAGGCGTTTGATCCAGAGGATAGTGGGCTACCAATAGAAGGAAGCACTATTTGGGAATGAAGTGCTCAATTTTTTCAGATTTGATAAGACGATGGGACACATTTGCTGCCTCTTCAGAGCATTTGGAACAGGAGGAGGCCATTCAGCCCTTCGAGCCTGCTCTGCCATTCAATTAGATCATGGCTGATCTGTGCTTCAACTCTATTTACCTTGTTTTGCTCCATATCCCCTGATACCCTTAGCTCATAAAAATCTATCGATCTCAGTCTTGAAAGTTACAACTGATCCCAAACATCCACAGCCTTTTCGGGGAGAGAATTCCACACTTCTACTACCCTTTGTGTGAAAAAGTGCTTCCTGATTTCACTCCTGAATGGCTTATCTCTAATTTTATTATGTTCTTGATTCCCCTACCAGAGGAAATTATTTCTCTCTATCTACCCTGTCAAACCCTTTTAATATTTTAAACACCTTGATCAGATCACCCCTCAATCTTCTATACTCAATGAAATACATGCTTATTCGGTGCAACCGGTCCTCATAATTTAACCGTCTAAGCCCTGATATTATTCTGGTGAATCTGTGCTGTGCCCCTTCCAAGGCCAATAAATCCTTCCTGAATTGCGTTGCCCAAAACTGAAAGCAGTTCTCCAGCTGGTGTCTGACCAAGTCTCCATACAACTGAAGCATCACTTCCTCCTCTTTGTATTTCAGCCCCTTTGAGATAAAGGCCAGCATTCCATTAGCCTTTCTGATGTAAGATTACTTCCGAGACTGACTTTTATATATGCACCAGCAGATCTCCCATGGTGTTGCTCACAGGTAGTCTGCAGCAGAGTTGTGATTGGCTGCTATGATGGAGCCGAGTTTAACCTGCCCAGTCCCATTAAAGGCACTGCTCAAGTATTCCCCGTGGGGAATACGTCAATCAGGGAATTGTAGCTGCCAGCAAATTTTTGGCTCCATATCAGAAGAATCCAGAATTAAATGACTGGCTTATTTTCTCTTTTTTTAAAGAAAAAAAGTGGGTTGCACCCGTAGCAACATGTGACACTTTGAAGAGTGGCAGACACGCAAAAAAGATTTTCTATACAGAAACGTGGAGATAGGAAGAACACTTTTATTCTATTTTTGCTCTTTTTTTAAATTTGTGGGTGTCGTGATGGACGTTAACATTCAGCACACGCCGAACAGCTGACAGACTTGTCTCAGAAGAGAATACCCTTTGCTGTATCCTCACAGTAAACACTAAGCCACAGGTCAGGAGGGCTAGCAGAGTTTAAAAGCTGTCAATGAGATCTGAGTTTATTTGTAGGCATGGAACAGGACTGAAGGATTTTTGATAACAGGAAATGTCAATTAGTCGCAACATCACTGTTCCTTTTTATACATTAACCCCACCTACTTGCCTTCACACTTTATCCCTCAATCCTTTCTCCCTCCAGAAACACATCCAATGGCTTCTTGAATCCATTTCTATTATCTGGTTAAACGCAGGTGGCTAAAATGTTTGTCCAACTACAATGTGAGGAGGGAGCCTCCCTTCTGCCTCAGTTCCCCACACAGGACTAATTGAGGCAGATACCTTTTAAGGGAAATTAGATAAATACTTGAAGCATATGATGATGACGATGATACAGGGCCACAGGGAAGCACGGGGCAGTGGGATTAGTTCTGGATTGCTCTGGCTAAGACCTGGCACAGGCACAGTGAGTCGATGGCCTCCTCCGACGATACAGCAGAGATCCCGAGCTCAGCCAGGCAGAATGAGGTGTGAAGGTGAGGAGATTCTCTGGAACAATACAATTAATTATCAGAGGTCAGCTCATGATACCCTCACCGAGGAATCAGGAGACACATTGGCAGAGGTCCCGGGTTTGCTGTAACCCACGGCTGGGAATTGGCTGGAGTAAATAGCTGACTGGATAACTAAAGGAAAGACAGGGCAATAAATAAGTAATAAATCTTAACTCCTCTTCTCCCTCCAACCGACACTTGCTGCGGAAAGGGGGTCCTGTTTGGCCCGTGCTCCATGTCTCTCCCAACTGCACGGTAGTTTGGGAACTGAGCGTTTGGGAGTCTTGGGGAAGAGGGTGCAGAGAGAGAACAGGAATCCCATAATTATCCCTTTCTAAGGAATACTAATCACAGAAAAAACTATTAAGCGTTTCAGCACCACCCCATAAACAGATATAAAACTAAACTCTGAAATATAAAGGATTTACAAAATGTTTTAAAATTACTTTCTGAGCCTCGCACACAGACTCCGTGAACGAAGGCCAGGTGAGCGTGAGATATTTGACTCATCAGACTGGCCAGTTCGAAGAAAGCCTGCAAGGGAAAAAGATAAAGGAGGTCAATCAACACGCACCGAACAAAATTGATTGAACAGGCTGGAAAGTAAACTGACGCAGTGCCCACAAGCTGCAGCCCCAGTGTGGAACATGCACCAGAACCTGATCCTTCCTGATCAGGAGTAAATCCTGCTTAAATGCAGTTTTTGCCAGATACAAAAATACACACATGCACACCGGAGTATTGAAAGCCGAATTACAAAACAAGGCAGCAACAGATGAAACATGTAATCACAAAACCATATAAATATAAGACAAGGCCATTCAGCAGGTGGAAAGCTTCGCCCTCTGGTACCCCAACTCTCTCACTCTAACATCCAGCCAAATTTTGAACATGAACCTTTTCTTGCCTCTTCCTCCCCACCCAGCAGCTTATTCCAAACATTTGTGGCTCTTTAAATAAACTTAACATCTGGGAGATGATATTTCCTAGACACTGACACTTGCCTTTATCAGTCCTTTCCAGTTCTGAACATTCCTATATTCCAACATTTTTACTCATTTAAATCTGCTGATACTACTGTCCTAATTTATTTACCTTATCTGTAATATTTGGGGCTGTGAGCAGTAACCCAGCTTACCTGAGACGGTGGCTGCTTCTTAGCATCACAAGGCATGGGGCTCAGTTTTATTCTTATGGTTTTTGCACGTATTTAAACCCCTTAACTGAGTTACTTTCCGTGCAACATCCGAACTGCCCAATACTGTCCACAGCCCCTAACCACTGTCCTCAAGAACAAACCAACTTCCCCTTCAGTCTGTTGCTGTCAACCCCACTTTGTCAATTCCTCCTTCCCGCTGAAGTGACACCTTCAACGCTGCCTCTCGTTCGGTGACCATAAGACAGAGCTCAATCAGCCAGCGGGCAGGACTCTCGCCTGAGTCAGAAGGTCATGAGTTCAAGTCCCACTCCAGTGACTTGAGGACATAATCCAGGCCGTCACTCCCAGTGCTGCACTGTCAGGGGTGCCGTCTTTTGGGTGAGCCATTAAACCGAGGCCCCGTCTGTCCTCTCAGGTGGACATAAAAGATCTCATGGCACTATTTCAAAGACGAGCAGAGCAGGAGAGTTCATTATCACATTGCTGTTTGTGGGAGCTTGCTGTGTGCAAATTGGCATTTCCTACATTATAACAGTGACTACACTTCACAAGTACTTCATTGACTGTAAAGCACTTTTGCACTATATAAATCTAAGTACTTTCTTTCTTTCAATTTTACACAGGCCCCGGTATGTTTTTGACAGATTACTGGTGCAGTTCTGACTTTGACAGATTCCCTTCTGGTTTTCTCACCAATGCAATGTCCCTGTGACTGGGGTCAAGCACTTTCAACACCACGCGGATATCCCTTGCTTCACCGTGGCTCGTTCCACTGGAACAGTCCATCTCATCCTCCTCCTCCTCCTCTTCCTCCACTTCACCTCGGATGCAAAATCTACCAGCGTAGATATTCATCCTGGTTCCACGTCCAAGATGATGCTCCTACAAACAGAAATGAAGCACAATTATTGGAGAGTGTTGGTGTGCGTATGAAATATTCAATGCTCAACAAGGGCCCTTTGCTCTGATGATATTACAGCGTGGTGTGTTGGTGTATTAACGAGTCATAGTGTTGGATCACTCTGTACAATAGGGTTTTAAACTTGGATCCTCGGACCCGAGGAGATTCAGGAGGGATTCCCACGATCACCAGGTTTTTGTCCATCTGAGGCTGGATGTATCACATGATCCTGCTTTTGTGGAACTGGCTCACCGTGTCGGGATGTCCTGATTGAAATGGGACAACTCAGAATTATGCTGAGCGTGCGCAACTTAAAGGCAACATGGAGGGAGGTTCAGATGTCCACCCGACAGGTTGGGATATGGCTTGAGTTGTCCAGTGGCCCAAAGAGGAAAGAAAATAACCTAAAAATGGGGATAACTCCCAACTCATCACTCGTTAAAACAGTAAAGCCAGTACTAATAGGACACATGGCTCTGCAACTAATAAAGAAACCACATAAACACACACTTTACTGTAGCATGCTTCCGATACCTCTCCCCAAGGTGTACGTGTATTTATAGTACTCCAATAGCTTTTGCAATGAGGCCTCGATGCTCTGGTCCTCCCCCTTCCTCTGCTAGGGAAGCCCCCATTTCCTTTGCTGCTGCCCCTAACTGCATAACGAAAACCAGTTTCTCACCGTGTGAAGAAAAGCCGGACAAGAAGCAGTTTTCATCTGATAGACAATTCTCTCACCTTTGGTGTCCAATTCTAATTCTCCTCAATAATCTCTCTCTCTCTCTCTCTCATATTCATGGATAAAACTACGGTCGTTGCTCCCTCTGAAAATTCCTCTCATGCTCCTCCGAAGCTCCAACTGTCGGCCTTGGCTCAGTGGCCATGCTCTCACCTCCGAATCAGAAGGTTGTGGGTTCTTGAGCTCATCAGCTCGGCTCAGACTCCAGTGCAGGACTGAGGGCGTATTTCAAATGAGACATTAAACCGAGGCCCTGTCTGCCCTCTCAGGAGAATGTAAGAGCTCCCATGGGACTATTCGAAGAACAGCAAGGGAGTTCTCCCCAGTGTCCTGGCCAATATTTATCCCTCAACCAACATCACTAAAAACAGTTTAATTGGTTATTACCTCATTGAGTTTGTGGGAGCTTGCTGTGTGCAAATTGGCTGTTGTTTCTTCCTACATCACAACAGTGCCTACACTTCAAAAGTACTGGCTGTGAAGAACGACGGGACACCCTGAGATCAGGATGGGTGCAGTATAAATACAAGTGCCACGAGAAGGACACCTGGGAGCAACTTAGCAGCTTGTCCTCTCGCTTGAGATACCGGTGGCCTTCGAAGTAATAAAATAAATTTAAGCAGTTCCCCAATGACTTAATAAATAGAGCCATGAAGACCAGGAATAGTCCTGGTTCAATCCCTGGTCTGCGCCAATCTCAGCTCAGATGGTAGTAAGAGCGTTACAATAGGCCCGAGCTCTGGTAGATTAGGGAGAGGAAATGGACCAGGAGCACACTACCCGTCAACCCCTGCTGGAAGTGCACGTCAGGTGAGAACAGGATTGGGCTCAAATGTGATGCCACCTCCAGTCAAATAGCCTGCTGACCCTCACTGCCGTGAGGTGAATAATGGGTACTTGGGGAGGGCTATGAGAGGCTGACTGGCTAATGTGGAGCTGTTACCCCAGCAAGGACTCAACAGCTTCAGTGGGGGAAGAGAGGAGGCAATTAAGGAAAATAGAACAAAAATGGAAGTGAAATGAATTTGATGCAAAAGGAAACAGAACAAAAGTACAAAGGAAGAGAAGAGCTCACACACAAGGATAATAATTTAGGAGATTCAGCATTGAAGTTACAGTGAACACAAACACGATCCCAGGCTGCTGCTCTGTTGTTTCTTGTTTGAAATTCCAAAAGCAAATACCTTTGGCCACAAAACCCAGCAACATTCTTTGCACCAAACAGTGCGTGCGAAGATGAGTCACAAACTTTGTGTTACTGAACACGCTGAACCAGAGCAGCCAAACCACAATCACGACAAGGACTTACACCAGTTCACCCATTTCACAAACAATGTTTTGGCCCTGACATTACGCTATGTGAAACCAGTGTACAAACTCTGAGCCCATTCGCCTCAAACCCTGCTCCACTATTTTACCGAAATATCAGAGGGATACATTTCAGACAAACAGCATTAGCATTTATACATGAGTATCCCACAGGGTTTTTTAAAAAACAGATTTAGAGAAAGAAAGATTGAGATTTACATGCTAATTTTCGTTTTAGTGTAAGAGGTCTGGGTGATGACAAAAGACTGGAGAGACTTGGGTTTTTCAGCCTGGAAAGGAGAGGAGAGGAGATCTTATAGAGAGATACACAAGATAGTTAAGGGCATGGAGACAGTTAACCCGGAATATTATTTTAAATTCAATTGTGGGAGTTGGACAGGGAGACACAGGTTCAAACGAGTAAAAGGAATTTCTTGTTTGCAGAAAGAGTGATCAACACTTGGAGTGGACTGCCAGATAGAGCAGTAGAGGCAAAAAAACTTGAAGAAAGAATTGGATGTTGCAGTGGGGGTTGTCGGGTCATTCTAGCTGGATAAAATAAGATGGGCTGAATGGCCTTCAAGTTATTCTGTGATTTATTTTTAAATCAGTGGTGTGTGTAACATGGTCTGGAGTCCACCTGATGTTCTACGGGTCTCTGGGCCTCCAGGTACAGCTGTGGGATGAAAATATACATTTTTTTTTAAGAAACAATTAGGTGGCACAACAAGATTGCAGCCGGAGGCAACGTCAGATATCCAGCAAATCTTAGCCCTCACAGCTGCCAGACCTGGAGGGAGCTGAACTGGAGGAGAAACGGGGCAAGGCAGAGAGATTTCCTACAGCCTAATGCACGGTAACACCCTGACTGGCACTTGGCACAGGCTCACCTGAATGATTTCCTCCTTCCGTATCTGATGGAAGCTGAGCTGGCTCAGGTTTAACTGAGGTGTTAGTGGCCGTACGTCACTATCCTTGAGGTTCCTCGTTACCAATAAATTGGAGAATTCTGAAAGCCAAAACAGATCACAGGTTGTCAAGGAAACCACAAGTTTTCATTTTAAGTAAGAAACTTTTTCCTCCACCCTTTGCTGGGTCCCCGTAATCCACACATCAGCAATGTTCAGCTGGCAGGCAACAAGCTCCAGGTGTGTTCTGAAACCAGTAACTAGGAGGAGTGCAGGAGCACCCTTTCCTATTGAGATACCAAGGTGAAGGCCCACAGTGCTAGGCACAAGCAAAGTTAGAGAGAGTGAGAGAGAAGACATGGTAATCGAGAAGTACTGATTAGTTGATCACAAGCTTGGGTTTAAAACGTCTGAAGATGTCGGAAGAGAAGACTGAGACCAGGAGTTCCACTGTTTTTGGAAAGAATGAGTAGGAGACAGTCCAACGGGCCGTGACGTAAGCTGGAACAGTGTGGGGGACAGTGAAAATGCAGCTTCGGAGGGACAGAAAAGGAAAGTTCACAGGAGCAATTACAGTGGTATTGATAAAATAAAGAGGGATGGAGAGGGGGGAGAGACGGGACGGAGGGAAAGGAGGATTAAGTAAGTGAGAGGATTTAGAAGCTAGAGGTGTTGGAGGGATTTGCTAACAAGCTTTTTCTTTTATTCAGTCCAGAACTGCAAGAAAAATGATTGAGGACCTTACCCGAATATCGGAACTTTTTGGGCTTGGGCAAGTTGTTCTTGTTTACAGATACTTAAGAATTGCTGAAACAAGAAGTGTTTGATACTCGAGAGGAATCCAGGATTTTGAGAGGCAGATTTAACAATGGATGAGATGGGAAATTGCCACTTGAGGTGAGGAGATGGTGAGATGAAGAACGTCAGTATATGAAGGTCAGGAGTGAATTGGGGGGGGGGGTGGGTAGGGATTGGTAGAGTCTGGGGGTGCCCCTGAGTTAATGGAGAATTAGTCAGTAAATAGCTACAGTTACAGCACAGAGGGAGCAATGCAAAAGGAAACTACACGGTAACCAACATAGCTTTGGGAGGCCATTTGATACTATCAAAGGCTTTGGAGATGATCAAAAAGGGAAAAGAAAATGAGAGTCACTGCATCACCAATGATACAGCAACCCTGGCAGTGCCCTGGGCGAGAGGTGCCTGTCCATCCTCCCGACTGGGTCTGGTTCATGGCACACGGAGCCCATAAAATGGGCACGAGGAGAAAAAAATAAATAAAATATGAAATTTCCAAGAATCTTGCAGGGTGTGACAATGCTCTTTACCGTGAGGAAGAGGTGGGCAACACTTCTTCACCATGTAGCTCTCATTCCCCGATTTCAGCATGCAGCCCTTCAGGCTCTCGAGCAGTTCCTTCACTGTGGGGAATGATCGCTCCCAGCCCTGCAGCATATAAGCATCTGATTCCTTCCTCTCAATCTGAAACTGCTTGATGTCCTGAAAACCCCCAGAACCTTTTAATAATTCAAACTGAAAGAGAAACAGAGGAATACAGTCAGTGCTGGACAAGAAAATATACGTACAGACTAAAAAGATGTCCTTCCCCTTTTGAAAAGGAAGCTGGTATTCCCCTCCTTGGAGGTGCTATTGTCACATGAACCAACCATTCTCTGGGCAGTGGAGATTGACAAGTGACCATCTTGTAAATCATTGCTTCAAGAGCCAGGTTGATAGGCTTTCTCTGGCCTCCGAGCCCTAAGGGCCGCAGTTTGGACACCCTTGAATTACACCTTTGTAAATCACACTCAGGTATCCATTATGCTTTTTCATGAGAGCGAGCGAGGGAGCACACAAATTACTGGTTTACCAACAGCCTCTGTCAGTCCTCTACGATCTGTGTTGAACAGAGTAACTATTAACTCTTCCAGTTCACTTGTTAATGTGACTGCTTCCTTGGTAGGAAATGAAATTTTAATATGAAATTTTACAGAACTAGTGGATAACAGCAAGATAAAATGACAGAAGTGCTGAAATAAACGCAGAAGATGTTGGAACTACCCAGCGGGGTCGGTCATACGTTTGAAAGTTACGGCATGTGTGACTGGCTCCTCTGGTCCGGATCAGAACCTCGAGCCCAGCAGCAGAAATGGAGCACAATGGAGGCAGGCGCTGCACTGAAACTCCGAGGGTGGGCTGCATTGCTGGGGTTGAGATGTTATACCGAGGTGGTGTCTAACTGAATAGGTGGACATTAAAGATCCAATGGCACCGATGAAAGAACAGGCAGTTTTTCCGCTCAATGTTCCTCCCTTGATGTGGGAAAATCACCACTCGGAGTCAGACTTAAAGATTCAACATGCAGTTTATTGGACAAAGTACTTTGGGAGAAGAACTGGACACTCCGCAGTGTACGCAGCTACTCTTCTCAACCCCAAAATGGCCGCCATGCCCTTCCACACCCTTGAAATACAGACCCTCAGCAGCCACCACATCACCAGTCTCCACCAGTGTATACACCAGCCAACCAAGCCCGCACAGCAACCGCGGACCTCCAACCACACCAAAACAACGGTCATCACCCCAAGACAGCACGGCCCCCGTCCACCCAGTCTGGCTCTGCAGTCTCCACCAGCCCGCTGCGAAATGTCCCCTGCACTCCCAGACTGCAAGTCAGCCCCGGAACACACAAACTCAACACCTCAACTGTCCCCCCCACAGTCACAGAATCCACCCTGCCCAGCAGTCATACGCCACGTTCAAGCTTCGACCCAGGGCCAGTCCGGTCTGCACAAAGCGCACCCCGGTGTGGTCCCAGGGCAACGACTGCCGCCATGCACACAACAGTCACCTCACCCTTGCCCCCAACCCAACAGTCCAAATTTTACGCCAACATCCCTCACCCAACACCACCAAAGAGCGAATTAACCAGTTATTCACCACATCACTGTTTGTGGGACTGTGCTGGCACAGAACAGTTGTTGTGTTTCCCACTACACGCGAGGTAATCCATGATCTGAATCGCTTTGAAATGTTTCACTGACCTCAAAAGGTGCTAACTTTATAGGCAACATTTGTTATTAGTTTAGAGATTGACGTTTCACGTAGAACTCTTCTGGTGAAGGGTTTCCAGTTAAAATGTGAACCTGTTCTCTTTCACACACAAGAGCCACTGTTTACTTCCAGCATTTTCTGTTTTTATAGAACATGTGGACATAGGGGGAAGGCTGTACTTTTCGTGCAGACAAAGGACGTCATTGAGCACCCTGATTCTGAAACAAAATCCACACAAGTCTGTCGTGTCGTTATCTTCATCCTAATTTTATTGAGAAATAACCTACAGCTTATCAACAGGCAAGTCTTTGTTCTCTGCATAATGGGTTCCTGTCAGTCATTTCATTATAATGCGCACAAGATATATCAATTTAACTGAAATTACTGGTTTACTAATGGCCTCGTCAGTCCTCTACTATCTGTGCTGAACTCAATAACTATTAATTCTTCCTGTTCACTTGTTAATATAACATGCTAAATGAAATTTTAATGGGAAATTTTACAGAACTAGTGGAGCTCCAGTGACGCTGCTCCTGGTAAGTCGGAGGTTGCCCTCTTTATAAGGTCACGAGTGTTATACCATGCAACACACAGTATGTTATTCCGCTGCTACAGTGCAGCTGTGTGTAACCCTTAAAGGAGCCACAAGCTGGAACTGGGTCAGTTAGAAACCAACTGTTCTTAGATCCTTGGACCAAATAGAATTCACAGTGGTTTTATTGTATATTTTTAAAATAATTAACTTCTAAAGTTAATAAGATTGGTGGGAAGTTACTCTGTATTTTGCAAATCATTATCTTTCTCTTTAAAAAAAAGTGTGATACAGAAATTTGAATGTCTCTGTTATCAATAATGGGCAGAACTATGGATGAGCGAGAAAGGGAGGAGTTTTATAGGTTGAAAAAGATTCAGGAAAAGAAAAAGCAGTTGAAAGAAAAAAAGAGGGAAAAAGAACAGGAAGGTCGTAGGATATGCCATGTGGATGCACCAGCCAACGTACTTGAAGAAGAAAAGGACGAGGACCTGCTGTTTGACTAATGTGGCTGAGTGGCTCAGGTTACCTGCTATTCATTGAAGTAGCAAGCATTTTGAGCTTGACAAATATTAACACCTGTGACGTATTTGTATATTTGTTATATTTAATGTAAGATGTTTGACCTGCTTGGTGGGAAGTTACTCTGTATATTGCAAATGATTATCTTTCTCTTTTTTTAAAAAAAAGCGAGATACAGAAATTTGTATGTCTCTGTTATCTATAATGGGCAGGATTCCTACCCCAGTGTACAATGGAACAAGATGCTAATCGGGATTCCTATTTGTTTTAACACATAACACGCAGCAATACCCTAGGCATGCAAACAAAGACAAGTACAAGAACTGCAATAAGAAACAGGATGCAGAGTTGAAGTGTCGACACCAAGGCATTGTCCCATGAAAGATTCTGGCTGAGGTACAGCTGAACGGGCGCTGGCTACTCTCCTGAGCTTCCCTCAAGCGCCAGAGACTAGATAGTGACCATCAGGGGAGGGGCGCGGCTTTCTTTTTCAAATTGAGGAACTTAGAAAAAGCAAATGATGACCAAAAGCAATGATTAAAGGTTCTACCAAAACCCTCGGGGGCCCCACTGCAAAAGGTTAATGAGGCCAGCTGACAAACGATACTTTCTTTTTATGACATTCATCAGTGAGAAACCTTTGGGCTTTTAGGAGCCTTACTTCCAATCCTCAGTCTCCATTAATACCATGATTTTTAAAAGAAAAGCAACAAGCACTTCATGTAACCATTTGGAACAGACCCCAGTTGACATTAAATTTTAAAAGAAAGGCCATTTGTGATATTTGGCCCTGCTCCCATCTTCTAGTATTACTGATTAGGAAGCACTCCTCAGCCTTTCTGCCTTCAGCAGAGTGCAGCTCCATTATTACACAATGAAACCATTAAGGGAAAATTTCCTTCTTAAAGAGAATTGTAAACAATTTTACAACACCAAGTTATAGTCCAGCAATTTTATATTAAATTCACAAGCTTTCGGAGACTTCCTCCTTCCTCAGGTAAACATTTACCTGAGGAAGGAGGAAGTCTCCGAAAGCTTGTGAATTTAAAATAAAATTGCTGGACTATAACTTGGTGTTGTAAAATTGTTTACAATTGTCAACCCCAGTCCATCACCAGCATCTCCACATCATTCTTAAAGAGAGTTAGAGAGTCCTTTTTCAAAATTATTGGGATTAAGTGAACGTTGTTTTTTAACCTGCGTTTAAAAACGTTTACATTTAAAGCAGTGAGTGCTGACGATAAGGGGAAGTGATTGGGGTGGGACCACATCTCGTGTCCAATGCTGTGAATTTCTACACGTGGGGAAACGTGATTCTCTGCCCGAGAACTGCTATTGTCCATGAACGGGTTGCTGAGCGGATCCAAGCAATAACAGATCAGCTGCCCTACTGATATTACTGAGAAAAACTAGCTGGGAAGAGTTAGAGGGAGCTGAGTTGCTGACGGTGAAGACGGTAATTACTTCAGTGTTTACCCACGATATCTGTCATCTCAGCTGTGTATACAAAGCACAAACCGAGCCAGATCTCAGCAGCACTAAGTTGGCAGTCTGTGCTTACTGTCCTCCTTACACTAAGTTCTTGCACTCTCTCACCTGCCGTTGTGTGAAGGAGCCAAGCATTTCCCCAGTTGGGGCAAGAATTGTGAAGAAAAAATATCAGAGGGAACAAAGATCACTGTCCCCTTTCCACCCAATCCAGTCAGAGACAATATGCGGTGCAAATACACCTGGGAAAGAGTGTGAGGAGAAAACACCGTAAACCTTCACAGCACCACACACCGTCACACCAACACACTCCAGAGCACCACATACCGTCACCAACACACTCCAGAGCACCACATACCGTCACCAACACACTCCACAGCACCACATACCGTCACCAACACACTCCACAGCACCACATACCGTCACACCAACACACTCCACAGCACCACATACCGTCACACCAACACACTCCACAGCACCACATACCGTCACACCAACACACTCCACAGCACCACATACCGTCACACCAACACACTCCACAGCACCACATACCGTCACACCAACACACTCCACAGCACCACATACCGTCACCATCACACTCCACAGCACCACATACCGTCACCAACACACTCCAGAGCACCACATACCGTCACCAACACACTCCACAGCACCACATACCGTCACCATCACACTCCAGAGCACCACATACCGTCACCAACACACTCCACAGCACCACATACCGTCACCAACACACACCGTCACCATCACACTCCAGAGCACCACACACCGTCACACCAACACACTCCACAGCACCACATACCGTCACCAACACACACCGTCACCATCACACTCCACAGCACCACATACCGTCACCAACACACTCCACAGCACCACATACCGTCACCAACACACACCGTCACCATCACACTCCAGAGCACCACATACCGTCACCAACACACTCCACAGCACCACATACCGTCACCATCACACTCCAGAGCACCACATACCGTCACCAACACACTCCACAGCACCACATACCGTCACCAACACACACCGTCACCATCACACTCCAGAGCACCACACACCGTCACACCAACACACTCCACAGCACCACATACCGTCACCAACACACACCGTCACCATCACACTCCACAGCACCACATACCGTCACCATCACACTCCACAGCACCACATACCGTCACCAACACACACCGTCACCATCACACTCCACAGCACCACATACCGTCACCATCACACTCCACAGCACCACATACCGTCACCATCACACTCCACAGCACCACATACCGTCACCAACACACTCCACAGCACCACATACCGTCACCAACACACTCCACAGCACCACATACCGTCACCATCACACTCCACAGCACCACATACCGTCACCATCACACTCCACAGCACCACATACCGTCACCAACACACTCCACAGCACCACATACCGTCACACCAACACACTCCAGAGCACCACATACCGTCACCAACACACTCCAGAGCACCACATACCGTCACACCAACACACTCCAGAGCACCACATACCGTCACCAACACACTCCACAGCACCACATACCGTCACCAACACACTCCAGAGCACCACATACCGTCACCAACACACTCCAGAGCACCACATACCGTCACCAACACACTCCACAGCACCACACACCGTCACCATCACACTCCCTGCCCATACTCTTCACAGCACCACATACCGTCACCAACACACTCCACAGCACCACATACCGTCACACCAACTCCCCTAAGTAGTGCGCTAGGTTCCGATTGATGAGTACGCTGTCCAGAACTGCATACATACCTCAGGCTTCTCCTTACTCACAACAGTCATGATAATCTTATTGAAGTCTAAAGCACTCCATCGCAACACGTACAGCCCCTCCTTGTTCTCCTCTCGCCGGAGCTTGTTGGTGACGTAGTGTGGTCTGTAGAAACAGGAAGGAAAAGGATGAAGGTCCGCTCTCTCCCTACTGTTAATCCTTTAGTCCTCGGGTGCTACAAGCAATAAAAGGATTGGCATTTTGTAGAAAGAGCTCAAACTGAGTTCCTCCTCAGTGGATAAATGGACCTCCTGGTGTTTGTCACTTAGCCACACAGAGATCCTGATGTGCGGTGAATTACAAGTCACTATAATTGGCTGAACTGACAGGGGCAGGGGTGGGTGGGATAGGCGAAATTCGGCTTTGTTCCGCTATCAAGTGACCACTCATGGAAAGTGCCTGCGTGTCAATGTTGGGGGGAGGGGGGCGGTGGGGGGGGTGAGAAACAGTGTTAGGCTCGGCTGTGATACTCTCCAGAGTCGAAAAGCCTGCTGACACCAACCACCAACTCACCAGGCTCACACGTGAGGAGTGGACATTTGGCGAGGCCAATTGGCGTCTGTGGAACTGCACCGTGCCGTGCCGCGGTGCACCGTGCTATACCATACCATCACGGATCAAGGCCTTCATGGGAGGAGGGGAGGAAAAACTGGGAAAAAAAGCAATTGAAGATAAAGATAGAGGTCCACCAGCAGCGTTTGCAGCTCTGCAGACGTGGGTGCACAAAACTTTACTTTTCTTTCTGCGGATTAATTTTAGTTCATTTTTCTGATTTTTTTTTATGTTGGAGATAGGGAGTGGAATGTTTTTTCTCTCTCTGTCTACACTAACTTTTGTACCCACTGCTGATGGACATTTGTTTTTCCCACTCCATGAATCTTGACTGGGAGACAGACAGAAACTGAAGACATTTGGAAAGATTTAACGGTGAGTCTCCTGGTAGCTGGGATGTGAGAACCACTGGTCGGAGCCGGTCTTGCATTTTTCAGGGTGTAGTATCGGAGTGGGTTATATATAAGGATGGGGAGAAAATGAAATACAAGGCAGAACAGAGTGAGCCGAATGTTGTGTGAAGTGGGTGCTGGATGGAGAGAGCTGCTGATTTGGACCGGGTGTGACTGGGTGATGCAGCAGGTCAGAAACATACTTCACACTTCTGGGTTCAGTCGAGTCCAGATGGATGGGATGAAAGTCACCTCCCTCTTGATTGTAAGGGCCCCAAGTGAAATGAGTTTGGGAAGTCTCAATCCAGTTCTTAACAGGCATGGACCCAGACTGGTTCTGTAACTGGACTCAACCCAGAGGTCGGGAGTTCAAATCCCACCATGGCAAGTTGTGAAATTCAATGCAATGAATCTGGTGATTTGTGGGTGGGCACCAGAACAAAAATGACTGTGAAAGCTTCTGGATTGTCATCTTAATCCAACTGGCTTATTACTAATATTCTTCAGGGAAGGGAAACTCTCATTCCTACCCATGGCCCACATGTGACTCAAGTCTCACACTACATGGTTGAATCAATGCCCTGAGGACAACTAGGGAGGGCCAATAAATGCTGCCTTGCCAGCGCTGTCCACATCCTAAAATACATTAAAAGAGGCCACAAGATCGCCAATGTGAGAAATGTATAACTGTTACACTGGTGCAGCAGGGGATGCTCTTCTGTGGTTAAGACCAAGATACATTTTTGGGACAGTGTGGAGGGAGCTTTACTCTGTATCTAACCCGTGCTGTACCTGCCCTGGGAGTGAAGGATGGGACAGTGTCGAGGGAGCTTTACTCTGTATCTAACCCGTGCTGTACCTGCCCTGGGAGTGTTTGATGGGACAGTGTCGAGGGAGCTTTACTCTGCATTTAACCATTAATTCTCTGGCCTGACAGTGCTTGATGCTAATGTTGCCTGAAATGGGAAGTTTGATTTCCGAGCACGAACATCCCTCACCTCGGTGAACACACAAACATAAAACACCCCATCAGGACCATCAGCCGCACCGACACTTACTGCATTGGCCCATGGATGCCATTGGTGATACTGAGCACAACCCGTGGAGAAGCCACCTCGTGGCAGAGATAGTGGTGCGAGTCGGTCGTCAGGCGAGAGTACCCATCGATCAGCGACGTGAAGGACAGTGCCCCTTTGTGTGAGGGCAGTACCAAGTCCTACAGGTATCAAGAGGAAACAGATTAGTTTTAGGCGCAGAGTGTTTGAAATCTGGACGACAGGTGAATTGTGTAAATGCCTCAATTACAAGTTTCCAAACTGCGGCCCATGGGGACATCACTTTCCTGCCCTTCTGAGGCCAGCCTATGAGCACAGCATCTTGGGAATTCTCTACTCCATGTCTGTTTTTTTGTATCTGTTGATTCAGCAGCTCATTATTTCTGTTTGCTAATATAAAATACTTTCTGCAATGATAGCACTGCTACCTTGGTGTAGCTAACACTGACTGAGGCAAGTTGGGACACAGGATCCCAGAGGTTCCCAGGACCATATCAGCATTGATGTGGAGATGCCGGTGATGGACTGGGGTTAACAATTGTAAACAATTTTACAACACCAAGTTATAGTCCAACGATTTTATTTTTAATCCCACAAGCTTTCGGGGGCTTTCCCCTTCCTCAGGCAGTGTGAAAGTTCCACACCGCCTGAGGAAGGGGAAAGCCCCCGAAAGCTTGTGGGATTAAAAATAAAATCGTTGGACTATAACTTGGTGTTGTAAAATTGTTTACATATCAGCATTAGCAGGGGGTCCTTTGGAACATGTTAATATTGATAATAGGTCTCAGTTATCTTGAAAACTACTGCTTCAGACTCAAACATGGTTGATGATATATTCGAATGGTCCAAGTTGGGATTTTGAAAATAGCAATCCATTTAGAATCACATCTAATTCTCAAAGGACAAAGTGGAGAAATGGTTGGTGCAGTAATGTAATTTGGCCCTAGGTGTCCCTAGTGTACTCAATAAACAAGAACCCCACCAACTGTGCCAGTGACATCTAGTGGTGGAACAGCCATACTGCAACAACAACTTGCATTTATATAGCGCCTTTAATGTAGTAAAACATCCCAAGGCACTTCACAAGAGCGTTATCAGACAAAATTTGACACCGAACCACAAAGAGATATTAGGGCAGGTGACCAAAAGCTTCGGCACAGGTGGGTTTTAAGGAGCAACTTAAAGGAGGAGAGAGAGGTGGAGAGGTTTAGGGAGGGAATTCCAGTGCTTAAGGCCTAGGCAGCTGAAGGCACGGCCACCAATGGAGGAGTGATAAAAATCGGGGCTGTGCAAGAGGCAAGAATTGGAGACACACAATCACCAAACGTGATTTTATTTTTACTTTTTTTTTTCTAACCTCACCCTTTAAAGCACTGACTCGAACTGGGGTAGGACTTCCTGGGCACCAGCAGCACTTCTGCACGTCCCCGATATAACCATGCTGCATGTGAGTGCGAGCGCCAGCAAGCTATTGCCTGAAGGAGCCGTCAAGCCTCACCTTGTTCTCACTTGGTTTCCCTGCATGTGGGTTTCCCAGCAAGAGTCACTGGATAGTGATCAGAGACAGGAACCTCGGCTTCGCCTGAGCTCTCAGGTTAATTAGAGCACCTCTACCCCCTCCCCCACAACCCCTGTTGAGATCGACTAACTCAGCAGGAGAGTTGGACGTCGAACCTCGAACCTTTATCTCGGTCTTTATTTGCTACATGCATTCCACAGATTTAATTTTTTTTCCCCTATTTCCTGAACTCATTTAATAAACAGCTAGAAGCTGTAAAGAGAAGACTGTAGGCTTAACATTGTGGAATTACACAGAATGTACAGCACAGAAACAGGCCATTTGGCCCAACGGGTCCATGCCAGTGTTTGTGCGCCACAGAAGCTTCCTCCCACCTGACTCATTAGCCCTATCAGCATATCCTTCTATTCCTTTCTCCCTCATGTACTTACCTAGCTGCCCCTTAAATGCATCTATGCTATTCACCTCAACTACTCCACGTGGTAGCAAGTTCCACATTCTAATCACTCTCTGGGTAAAGAAGTTTCTCCTGAATGCCCGATTGGATTTATTAGTGACTATCCTATAATTATGGCCCCTAGTTTTGGATTCCCCACATGTGGAAACATTTTCTCTGCATCTACCCTATCAAACCCACTTCATATTTTTGAGTCACCCTTCGGCCTTCTCTTTTTTTTAAAAGAGAGAAGAGCCTTAGTGTTCAGCCTTTCCTGATAGTTATACCCTCTCAAAGATGAGATCAAATGGACTGAGGGACCTTTTCATCAGAAGTGATCTTGTGAGACAAGGAAAGCAGCTGGAACAGCAAGAGAAAGTCTCAAAGTCACAAAAAAATTGTGACAGTCTTGTACTTGCAGTCCTAAAAAGGGTTAAAATTCAGCCATGAGTGAAATGCAGCAAACATTCTGTTGGCTGGCTTCCGCCTCCCACATTCCGTATGTGACTTAGTTAAATGGAACTTGCATTCCCCTGATGTAGGTTTCTGCAAGTACTTGCCTGCAGCACATCCAATCACTGACAACTGCTCCAGTTTGTAAAACAGCAAACCACACAGGGCTTAGCTCTGCAGCTGAATCACTACTTCAAAATTTATTGAGCATGGATTCAGAGCTCTCACTCCGGAACAATATCAAAGAGAAAGTTGATCACTGGAGATGATTTCAGTAACAGCACTTTCACTCCAGGATAAATTCAAGTCTTTCATACAGAGAGAAAAAAAGAAACACTTTTTTTTTTAAAAAAAAGATTCTCTTTCGTCCAGCTCCCAAACCACAAGGGGAGGGAACCTCACTCCTCATCTTCCACCCATGGCTCTCTCTAACTAATCTCCACGAGTTGAATGACAGCAGCCAGAGTGTTTTGCTCTCCCTCACAGTCCCTCCTCGCTGGGAAAGCATGGAAGCTCTCCCTGGTGATGTGTCGGAGACTAAGCATTAGGTAATTGCAGGCTACCACCAATGTCCTGTTATTCCACAGCAAGTGTATCAGTACATCATTGCCTCACTACTCAGGCAGCATGGTTTAAGAACGGTATTTGGGTATAGCTCACGTTAAGGGTACAGTTGGATTCTATTCTAAAGGTTTAGCCAACCTCCTTTGTCACAATCTTTCCTGCCTTTCTCTTGTTTTACCTAATTTGGTCATTCCCCCTCTGAACTTTCCTCTCTCATTCCTTCTTAGCATCAAATATAATGCCCCACACACTTTTCTCCACCGTGTCCTCACCCACAGGTCCTGGACAAGTTAGATCTTGTCAACAAGTGACAGAAATAAACATTACTCACCCAGCTCCTCTGACGGCTTAGGAGGTTTAACGAGTGAGCCAGGCAGACCGGCAAGGTCCCAGATTTGATTCTTGGCCCACGTATTGTGAACTAACCTCAGCTGCAGCAGCTGTTCGCAAAGTAGTTGAGGGGCTCTAGTTGGGAGGTCCTCGGATAGGGAGAGAAAAACGGCCAGGGTTCCCATATCTGATTGCAATCCAGTGATGCCTGCCAGAAGCGTGTGAGGTGCGAGGGCAGGACTGGGCTCAGCTGTGGTGCCCAGTGGATCTCACAGCCCATCAACACTCGCACATGGTCAGTACTGATTCGGACCAGGAATCAGAGGGTGACCAGCACTCACGAAAATGTACACCAGCAAGGAGAAGAGGGAAGAAAAGGGGAAGGGAGAAAATTGGCAGATGAACAGATTACTCACCAGGCACTTGTTATCCTGTCGGTGGACACTGACCCTGCAGTCTGAGATGACGATGTGTGTAATCTCCTTGAAATCACAGAAATATATCCATGGCTTCTCAGTGAACTCCATCCCTTCGTTTGATTTATTATTGCCATGGTCTCCAGGTTTTCCCCTCCACCCAGTCTTTTTGGTGGGTGTCGGCTATTTTTTAAAAAAAAGACACATCTATTAATGCACAACACTTGCATTGTACGTACACGTTCTTGTCTGCACTTGGACTAATATCAATATATATGTCTTACATCGATTATGCATCTGTCACATTTCGCAGTGTCACACTTAGTTACAAATAGAAAATAATCCTTCAAACAAAAAGATGCATTTAAGGGGAAGCTAGATAAGAACATGAGCAAGAAAGGAATAGGTTATGTTGATCGGGTTAGATGAAGTAATGTGGGAGGAGGCTTGTGTAGAGCACAAGCACCAGCACAGACCAGTTGGGCTGGATGTCCTGTTTCTGCACTGTAAATTCAAAGTAATTCTATGAAAGAGACACTGAGCTAAAGCCTGAAATTTACAAGCAGTGACAATTACCTGGTCCTTCCGGTTTAAACCACTTTCCCACAGGTAATGCTTGGGGAGTGCCCTTAAAGGGACAGCCCAGGTTAGCAATTAAAACATTCGACCCCAAGTTACTAATGGGCTACAACACAGTGATCTGCTGGTATTAAAGAGCCATTACTTAGAGCTTTCGTATGTAACAGTGTGTGGCACAGAAACATTCGTCTGAAAACAGCCCGTGTTCAAGTTGTATATTTCAGAGAAATTAATAAAATGCCCAGGTAGTTCCCGAGAAGGCTCGTTGAGTCAGTGAATCACCCAGGAAGGCACCGAGCTATATGGATAAGGTAGGCTCACGCAAAAGGGCAGAAGGTACAGAAAGGCATCCAGTGCCTATGGAACTGTACCCCAGTCTCTGTCATCAGTGGGGGAGAAAGATCAGAGGAAGGTAAAAGAAAGAGAAAGAATATCCAAGTACTGCTTCTCAGCGGGGAAGAGAAAATCAGAGGGAACATCAGTCCAAGCAATTCTCATACATTCCCCAGCTGCCTGCTGTACAAAGGCACGAGGGGAAGCTTAGACACAGGTCACCATGAGCACATGAGGTGGGAAAACCTAGCAAGGTCAATAGGGAAATCACTTAAAAAGAGGAAGTGCTGCTCAAATAAAAAGAAAAAGCCCTCCACATTCCAGCAAAGGTACACCAGAGTCTCAGTGCCACCCTAAGTCCCCGTGAGGTACAGGAGGAGATCTCAGGACTGCACAAGGCCATCAGATTTCCGTCTGTCTGGAGCTGGGCACAGCACGCACCACAGGAATTGTGTATTCTTTTACTTATTCGCAAGCTATTTCTGTTGCTGTATTTAATATTTTTGGCAATGATAGCGCTGACACTGTCAGGACTGGGGGTCCCCGGCAGTTATGTTATTATTTAGAGGGGATCCCCAGGAGTGTGTCAATATTTGCTGGGGATCCCCGGGAAAGTGTCAATATTTGCAGGGGATCCCCGGGAAAGTGTCAATATTTGCAGGGGATCCCCGGGAGTGTCAATATTTGCGGGGGATCCCCGGGAGTGTCAACAGTTGCGGGGGATCCCCGGGAGTGTCAACAATTGCGGGGAATCCCCAGGAGTGTGTCAATATTGGCGGGGGATCCCCGGGAGTGTGTCAATATTGGCGGGGGATCCCCGGGAGTGTCAACAGTTGCAGGGGATCCCCGGGAGTGTCAACAGTTGCGGGGAATCCCCGGGAGTGTGTCAATATTTGCGGGGGATCCCCGGGGGTGTGTCAATATTTGCAGGGGATCCCCGGGAGTGTCAACAGTTGCGGGGGATCCCCGGGAGTGTCAACAGTTGCAGGGGATCCCCGGGAGTGTCAACAGTTGCGGGGGATCCCCGGGAGTGTCAACAGTTGCGGGGGATTCCCGGGAGTGTGTCAATATTTGCGGGGGATCCCCGGGAGTGTGTCAATATTTGCGGGGGATCCCCGGGAGTGTGTCAATATTTGCAGGTGGCCCCACTGAAACCAAGGTTTGAAAACAACAGGCTCATTGAGAAAGAGAAAAGCAAAAAAAAATCCCACTTTTATCCCGAATCCAGTGACCCTTGTTGGAAAGCAAGACACGTGGGCAGGACCAAGATCAAAATCACTTATGATGCCCCCAGAGAGAGGGAAAATGAGAACAATTAAAAACACAAGGAAGTTTATTTGAAAGAGCAGACATAGAAACACAGACATAAAGACTTAGCTTTGCTCTTGGTATTTCGTAAGTTATGAGTAATTCTTTATTAATGTACGACTCTGCACTCTGCGTGCCCCGATCCCCAAACCCGCATCACCCTGAATGCTGGGCGCTCACCTCCTTCTTCATTACTCTCCACTGAATGCCCTCCGTCCCAGTCACCAGCACTTCGTATTCTTGCGTAGCCTGTGTGGGGGAGATGAGGTCCTCCGCGGTCTTCACATAATGCCGATTGTTTATGTAAGGGGTCCTGCTGCTTTCGGGCAGCACCTCCAAATATGGAACCCGGAAGATCTCGCCTCCAAAGTTGGTGCAAAGGTTCTCCAAGGTGGACAGGTATTTGAATATGATGTCATGCTGGATCACCCTCCCAGAGCTAACCACGGGCAACTGGAAGCTCCTCACAAACTTTCGAAAGCCACGTTTTAGGCGGATCTTCGTCAGGATGTTGCTCCTCTCTATTTTTGCACGGAATGTCTTTGGGATGCACCCCTTAAAGCTAATCGAAGAGCAGAGAGAGGAAGCTGATTAGTGACAACATCTTAAGATACTCTGAAGTGATGACAGAGCAAGCGAGTAAAGGTGGCTCCCAGGGGCTTGTCTTTCAGTTTAAACCTCCAATGAAGGATCTCCACTCATAATCTGTCTTTTCAGATTGTGTCGGACCTGCTGTGCATTTTGGAATTTTCGGTTCTTTCCACTCTCCAAAATGACAACTTCACCCCTCTCCACCCGCCTCGCCCCTCTCATGGCTGTGATGATCACTACAGTCGAATAGTTCATACATTCAGACACACATAAGCATGCCCGCTCACGCACCTTACTTCCTTGGCCACATCCCTGAGCGAGCGACTGCTCTGGACTGCGATATACGAAAGGTGCAGGACGGCCATTCCCAGGCTCTCGTTTTGGAAGAGGTGCACATCCTGCTCGTTCTGCGGCTCTCGGAGCGGCGCGATGCCATTAATGAAATCATGTTTACCCTGAAAACATGTAGAAACATCACTGGTCAGATGCAATAGCCACACCGACAGAAAGATTTCGAAGAGAGAGAGACTACCTGTTATTAAAAGCACCATAATCGCCTCTCTCAAAGGTCCAAAGTGCTTCGCGTATGAGGGGTTACTCTGAAGCGCAGTGACTGTTGTTTCATAGGCAGCAGCCAGTTTGCACACAGTAAGATCCCACAATAGCAATTGGATGAATGACCAGTTGAATCTATTTTGGTTATTTTGGTTGAGAGGGTAATTTTGGTCCAACATCCAGCAGAACTCGCTGCCTTTCTTCAAACAGCGCTGCACCACAGCAACAGACAGACGGGGATCTCAGTTTAATGTTGCCATCAAAAGAAAAGGGCAAGGAATCGGGATTAAATGGGCAAAGAGCTTCCATGACTAATAAAATGGCGAAGCAGAGTCAATGGGCCAAATAGGCTGCTCCTGTACTCATGGTGACCATTTGGGCAAGGGACTGAAGGAAGTTCAGTGGAACCATATCCTCAGCAAGGGTCAGTGTCCCTCTGAAAATAAGGGAAAACTATACACAAGCATCTGGTATAAATAAAATAGCCAACTTTTAAAGTTGCCATGTCAGTAAATCTGTGATTCATTTCGCTCTCAAGCTCACAGCTCACACCTTGCTCACAAATACACCACCTGCTCTGTCACTCGAAGGTTCAGTATCAGCGACGTTTCACTAACATTTAGGCCTGGACTGTTTTGACAAGTCACAAACGTAACTTGGCTTCAGGATCAGAACAGCCTTTATTTAAACAAAAGACCCAAAGGGTGCAGGGTCAGGGAAAACTGCCAGAACGAGATCTGTCCAGGGACACAAGTTTCCGGTCACTGGGTAACAGCAGTGGGTAAGGGCAAGAAGGAAGTGAGGAGTTACCCAGAGCACCACTGGCAAAGGCCACGGAGCACGGCAACATCTGGTGCTGCAGGTAACGATTCCAGGCACCGAGCAAACTGAAGGCACAGAGTAGCTGCATCACTCTCCCACTCTCTCCCCACCCCCATGTGCACTGAAGAAAGGTGAAGTGAGTAATAAGTGTTACAAATCTTCTGTGCACCTGTGAGAAGATGTAATTGAGTGACATGTGGTCAAACAGAGGGCTGCCTTGGTCAAGTTTCTCATGGTCGTTCTTTTTCGGGGTCCATCTGTGGACCCGAGGCTCCATTTCAGTCATGCCATGCCAATTCTTGAAGTAAAACCTGCAGAGAGAAGGCACAACAGTTAAGCAAACACACAATTCGCTGATGCCAGCCCTGTGTTTTCATACAAAGAGGCTGACTGCCTACCTTATTGTTACAGCTCCTTGTGATTGAGTTTAGTGGTGGGTGAGGCGAATGAGAAACTCATCGAGAAATAAAACAGAAAATGTTGGAAACCCTCAGGAGGTCAGTCATAAGAGCCATAACAGATAGTCAGAGAAAGACAGGGCAATTTTCGGGTTCTGATCAAGTGTCCCAAAACACCGTCCGATATGCTGCTCATTTCCAGCATTTCCTTTCCTTATTTCACATTTCCAGCATTCCTGGTTATTCTTTTTAATCTCTCGCTCATGAAGGCTTGCTCCCTCCTCCCCACCACCCCAAAGTTCTCCCCTTCCTCATGAAAACTGTGCTTCATACTCTGGTACAATTCCACAGGCACCGGCAGCCCTCTGCTCCCTCCCCCACGGCACTGTTCTGTATGTGCACCAAGGTATCAGGTGTCGGCCAATCGACTATGGCAGGGGAGAGCATCACATCTGAGCCCAATCTGGTACTCACTCACCATCCAAATACCCAGACCTTCCAGCAGGAATAACTGGGCAGTGATCCCTGGGAGAAATACTGGCCAATTTTTGCCCACCTTAGCCCAGCTGCACGGACGGTCAATTGTAGCATCCTTGCTAATGCCCAGGCTGAGATCAGCTAACACAGTACAGACCAGTGCTTGGTCTGTGTGGCTCAGTGTCACGGCGATGCTCATTAATATTGGAAACTTGCACAGGAACTTTCAAAAGGCTCCTCAAAACCTAGCTCTCCAACCACACCTACAGTCACCACCCCCTCCTGCTCCTACCCGAGCATGCCTGCATGGTGCCCCCATTGCGAAGGGGCTTGGGTCGTTTCTCTACAGTAAAGTCATTATTTAATTGTAAGTTGTTTACCCCTTGAGAGGCTGAGTCATACAGCCCAGGAACATACAAGGTGCCAGGTTGGGACTGAGTCACACAACAGTTAAGTGTCTTTCTTACAGAAATGGGGCATGATTTCTCCCCCACCACCCCCGCCAGCCCCACACCTTTCATCTTCCTGCACCAATGACCCAGATTGCAGCGTGTTGTTGATAGAGATTTGAGCGGAAGGAAAGAGAAAGCTTTTTTTAAAAAAAACTATTAATTTTAACTGTGTTAGGAATTTGTTCCTGTGCAAGTTTCCAACATTAATGAGCATCGCCGTGACACTGAGCCACACAGACCAAGCACTGGTCTGTACTGTGTTAGCTGATCTCAGCCTGGGCATTCGCAAAGATGCTACAATTGACCTTCCGTGCACCTGGGCGAAGGTGGGCAAAAATTGGCCAGTATTTCTCCCAGGGATCACAACCCAGTTATTCCTGCTGGAAGGTCTGGGTATTTGGATGGTGAGTGAGTACCAGATTGGGCTCAGATGTGATGCTCTCCCTTGCCATAGTCGAATGGTCGACACCTGATATCTTGGTGCACATACAGAACAGTGCCGTGGGGGAGGGAGCAGAGGGCTGCCAGTGCCTGTGGAATTGTACCAGAGTATGAAGCACAGTTTTCATGAGGAAGGGGAGAACTTTGGGGTGGTGGAGAGGAGGGAGCAAGCCTTCATGGGGATAACTTTAGAAAGTGAATTTCAGAGTGCTAGTGCACGGGGACTGAGGGCTTTGCCATCAATGATGGAGTGGAGGAGGAGGGGAGACATAAAGACGACCACAGTCAGGACAGCAGAGTGTGTTAGCTGGGACATCAGATGGGAGAAGACGGAAACAGTCAGCTGGGGTGAGACTATGGAGAGATTTATTTTAAAAATTGCAAAGGTCTTGTAAGCAGCGTGCTGGGAGTCAGTGATGCGTGAGTAGGAGTTAGTGATCCGGGTGGTGACATGCTGAATGAGTTCCAAACTCTCCTCAATCCTCCTCATTTTATTTCTACCAGGATGCTCCGTTTGGCAGGAATCAACTGTACTGAAGACAGGCATGTGTGCAGAATGAGTAATCAGCACAGTATATGTACCTCATACGGTAATGCAGAGTCAGACACAGGTCTTTGTCGATCTTGAAGATGTGATTTGGAGGAAACCAAAGGTTCTCTTGTAGGTCACAAAGTGCGTACAAGTTGTGGCACAGCGGGGAAATTGCTTTAAAAAAAACACACACACAAACACAAATAAAATCAGGTCACACTTTCAATTCTCTCTCTCTCTCTCGGTAAGCAGCGTCTCTTTGGGGCTGAGTTGGCTCCAAGATAATGCACCTGACAATGGAAGTTTGAAGCAGAGTTCCCCACGTGTGGCAGACTGGGTCTGCAGAGCTCCAGGGCACTCCTGATCAGTGACCAGCTGCCCAGTTCATTAATGGAACTGGGAGGGTCAAGCAGTCACTGCAGGCGGTGATGATTCCCACTTTGCTCCAGGTAAACCTGCAAGCCGGTGCCCCAAGGAGTAGGGTAATCTCGGCTGGACAAGCAGCAAGAAGCAGACCAGTGCTTCATGCTGGTAAGCTGTGAGGTTTCAGCTGATTAAATTCCAGCAGGACCCTCCCCACGCACACTTGGGGATCCCTAATCCCTGGCCCTGGCCAACAACGGCAGGGGTAGCACCACCACTCCTGCCCCATCTAGAACAGGACCATGGTCCAAACCTGGGATCTTCCTGTTCTGTATGCCTCAGTACCACTCCAAGGATGTATTCATCCCCATGGCCATTGGGGCAGGCACCTCTCAACTTGATAAGGTTTCAAGCTATTAAGGGGGACTGATAAAAGGTAGATAGAGAGAATCTATTTCCACCGGTTGGGGATTCTAGGACTAGGGGACATAGCCTGAAAATTAGAGTCAGGAGTGAAGTTAGGAAACACTTCTACACGCAAAGGGTAGAAGTTTGGAACTCTCTTCCTCAAACAGCAGTTGATGCTAGCTCAATTGTTAATTTTAAATCTGAGATTGAGAGATTTTTGTTAACCAAAGGTATTCATGGGATACAGGGCTATGGAAGGTATATGGTGTTAGGTCACAAATCAGCCACGATCTTACTGAATGGCTGATCAGGCTCGAGGGGCTAAATAGCCTACTCCTGTTCCCATAAAGAGATTTATAAGGAAGACAAAACAAGACTATAGGCATGCCAGCAACATTGATCACAGAACGTAAAGCTTCCTTACAGGATTTCTGTGCTGCTACGATGCACACGTCTTCTGCAACCAGTTCCTCCTCAGTAAAAACAAGGTCCTGCGTGCCTTCATTCGACCAGTACAGGTGCACCCTCAGACCTGGTCCTGTCGAGGAGTGGCATCCATCCAGCTCGGAGTCAGCATGTGTTACGGTGCAGGGGCACAGCGCCATGTCCTCTACTGAACATCAACATCCAGACTGCGTTAGAGAGACACACATCAGGTTTAGAAAAGGAAATGACAAAGACAGATTTTTATCATAGTTATTAAGTGTCAATCTTGGCTCAGTGGGTAGGTAGCACGGTCACCTCTGCGTCAGAAGGTTGTGAGTTCAAGTCCCACTCCACGATTCGAGCACATAATCCAGGTAGATACTCCAGTGCAGGACCGAGGGAGCGCTGCACCGTTGGACGGGCCGGACCGAGGGAGCGCTGCACCGTCGGAGGGGCCGGACCGAGGGAGCGCTGCACCGTCGGAGGGGCCGGACCGAGGGAGCGCTGCACCGTCGGAGGGGCCGGACCGAGGGAGCGCTGCACCGTCGGAGGGGCCGGACCGAGGGAGCGCTGCACCGTCGGAGGGGCCGGACCGAGGGAGCGCTGCACCGTCGGAGGGGCCGGACCGAGGGAGCGCTGCACCGTCGGAGGGGCCGGACCGAGGGAGCGCTGCACCGTCGGAGGGGCCGGACCGAGGGAGCGCTGCACCGTCAGACGGGCCGCTTTTTGGATGAGACATTAAATTAATGTCCAGTTCAGATAGACATAAAAGAAGATTACATAGATAATTACATAGAATTTACAGCACAGAAACAGGCCATTCGGCCCAACTGGTTTATACCGGTGTTTTTGTTCCATACGAGCCTCCTCCCTCCCTACTTCACCTCACCCGATCAGCATATCCTTCTATTCCTTTTTCCCCTCGTGTGTTTATCTAACTTCCCCTTAAATGCATCCATTCTATTCGCCTCCACTACTCCTTGTGGTAGCAAGTTCCTCATTCTAACTACTCTCTGGGTGAAGAAAGGTGCAAGTTATAAATGCACACCTTGGTGGGTGAAATAAATAAGTAGCCTGTACTCAATTTCCTCCCTTCCTGAGAGTGAAAACTCCTTACTGGAAAGATCCATAAAAAACATAAAAAGACACTATTTGAAAAGCAGGGGAGTTCTCCTGGTGTACTGGCCCACATTTATTCCTCAACAAAATCACCAAATTCTGATTTACTGGTCATTTATCTCATTGCTGTTTGTGGGACCTTGCTGTTCACAAATTGTCTGCTGAGTTTGGGTATATAATGGTGACCGCACTTAAAAACTAATCATAGGCTGTAAAGCACTTTGGGACATCTCATGGACATAAAAAATACCATAAATACATATTCTTTCCTTTTACAATTACAGCAACAAAAAATTGCAGTGAGGGGTTCCGAGAGTATGTATACATGAACGTGTGCACACATTAAAGTGATGTCAGCAGTAGGGAATGAAACAATTCCAGTTTTTACATCCGGTGTCAAAACCGAGCTCTCACTAGTTAGGTAGAACCCAACCAGATGCAGAGTTCCGCTGCCTCTACACTACTCAACCAACACCAGTAAAACCCCAACTACAGAGACTTGAGCACATAATCCAAGCTGACACTCCCGTACAGCACTGAGGGAGCGCTGCGCTGTCCGAGGGGCAACACTGAGGGAGCGCTGCGCTGTCCGAGGGGCAGGACTGAGGGAGCGCTGCGCTGTCCGAGGGGCAGGACTGAGGGAGCGCTGCGCTGTCCGAGGGGCAGGACTGAGGGAGCGCTGCGCTGTCCGAGGGGCAGGACTGAGGGAGCGCTGCACTGTCCGAGGGGCAGGACTGAGGGAGCGCTGCACTGTCCGAGGGGCCATCTTTCGGATGAGATGTTGAATTGAGGCCCCATCTGCCCTCTCAGGTGGACGTAAAAGATCCCATGGCACTATTTCGAAGAGCAGGGGAATTCTCCCCAGTGTCCTGGCCAATATTTATCCCTCAACCAACATCACTAAAACAGATTATCTGGTCATCACGTTGCTGTTTGTGGGACCTTGGCTGCTGTGTTTCCTACATTACAACAGTAGCTACACTTCAAAAAGTACTTCATTAGCTGTAAAAGCTTTGGGATGTCCAGCGATCGTAAAAGGCACTGTATAAATGCAAATCTTTTTTTAATGTTTCCAGGTGATACGGACGTTGGGCTTCCCTGCCAAAGCTGTGCTCCTGCTCAGACACAACGTTACGGAAAGATTCTCCAAATCCTCCACTTTAAAGAAAATCAATGCACTCACTGTGCTTACACGAGAGGGAGTGTGGGTGTGATTGGAAAAGGATCACATTACTTCTGTATGCTTAGAATAGTTTGCTTTCTCAATTGTAATAAAATCTGTTTAAAAATAAAATCACTCACTGGAATTAGGAGATGGGGGTACAACTGCTGTGTACAGAAATCAACACATTCACCACCACTGCTCCACAAAATTGAACATCAGAAGCAAGACATTTTTAATTGACTCATCCGTTCCTCTGACTCCACCCTCATGCATCCCCCCCTCCCTTCGCCCCACCATTGACGGCCGCGCCTTCAGTCACCTTGGTCTCACTTTTCATCACCATCTCCTTCTTAAAGACTCTTTTTAAGTCACCTCTTTGATCTAGATTTTGGTCACCCCTCCTAACCTCTTTGGCTCGGCAAATGTTTGTCATCCTTGGGATGTTTTTCTATGATAACGACGCTGTTTAAAAGCAAATTTTGTTATTGTTGTGAGATCTTTCTAATCTGAGAAATAAAGATGGACAGTCTGCAAAAACCTTTTGGGAGGGGCAGGCGGGTGGGGTAAATCAACCAAAGATACAAATAGTAAAAAACAAATTATTTATGGAACCAGGAGCTAGAATCAGAAACAAAATAATATTTAGAACTGAAACTGACTGGAAATGAAATGACGACTATAACTGGAATTAAAGCTAATTATTACATAGCAATAATATGAGTAATTAGTGGCTTTGAGATTAAGACTTTGAGGAAACTTTGTAGTGTGAGAGGTGCACATGAGGTGCAAAACTTTTGTACATAGATGATTTTAAAAGTAGAACAAAGACCTCATGGTTAATTGAGTAACAAACAAAAGCTTGGTACTTGACACACCCATAATTTCATGTTTTAAACATTGGTTGGCAAAATCTCAAACATTAATTTAGGGTATAAGTCACACACCGTTTGTAGATCCCAAACACTCAAAGTTCTTGGAAAATCAATCTCAGGTTTCTGTTGAACCTTCAAGATGTCTACGTTCAAGTGAATGGAGCCTTGTATAATCTGTCTGCCATCTTTGATCCCGTGCTCTATACATTGGGGCTCTTTATAAGCTAAGAACAACAACTACTACTTGCATTTATCTAGCACCTTTAATGTAGTAAAACATCTCAAGACACTTCACAGGAGCAATTATAAAACAAAATTTGACACTGAGCCTCAGAGATATTAGGGCAGGTGACCAAAAGCTTGGTCAAAGAGGTAAGTTTTAAGGGGCATCTTAAAAGGAGGAGAGCAGTGGAGACAACACACAATCAAATATACTTTTGCTTCATTAGGCCACTGTGTGACTTGTTACAATATACCTCAAGTCTTGGGCAGCATAGCAGTACAGAGTGAATTAGCGGTCGAATGTATTGTGTCGAAGAATATTAACACAGCCATTATTTCCAGCTATTGGGTGCATTGATATCAAGGTGACCTGTGATCATGGAACAGGAACTCCACATTTTGGAAAAGGAAGTGTGTGGAAGGAACTGCCATTAACCAAGAGTGCGTCAGATGAAACTGTGCACTCATCAATTCAGCTCCTTCACAAGCTCCAGTTCAGCAACTTCGACAGCTGGTTCCCCTGAGGAGCTTACTTTCAACCCCTGAATTTTTCCTTCTTTCTCTCATTCCTTCTCTCCCAAAGGCACTAACCCCTGTTGGAGAATGATTCCACAGGTGCTGACAGCTCTTCAGACCCTCACACAAGTCGCCACTTTACATGAGCCTGGACACGTGAGGCTATTTGATCCTGGTAGGTATCGCCCCAACCCTGTCCTTACAGCACATCCCACACACGCACACAGGGATAACATGAACTCGGGTTGATTTTTTTCCATTCCCCAAGGGATACGGACTCCCATTGTAGCACTTCCACTGCTGCCCTGACTAAGATCAGCTAACTCAATACAGACCAAGGACGGAACCTGGGAACTTTCTCGTCTGCTTGGCTCAGTTTCCACAGTACGTCTATTCATCAAGGAAACTTTTCTGAGAAAAATTATATCTTCTGCATAGGTAAAATGCAAACATGTCTTACAATTTAATCCAAAATATCAAAGGAATATCAAGACACAGAGGGAAACACTGACGTTAATAATTCTATGTAAGTTAGAAATATGATGTTGGCAGTGAAATTCACTCTCAAAAAGGTTTGTTACCACCCTGAAGCACGCATCTGAAGTACCACAGAAAACTTCCTGTTTGTTAGGGGAAAGGTCACATTGCCATCAGTGGCTGCAGAGAAGTAACAAACTCCCATAATGCCTCGCAACGACTAATGTTTCTTGAACTGTAAAATCAAAACAAGAACACTCTGCTGTAACTTCAAAGCGCTCGCGTGGACAGTGTGCGTGTGCCGTTACCTCATGAGGCTTGGCTGCTACACACACCCGCTTCCCCCAGTTGCTTCTGTCTGCCAACACTCACTGTTCAGACTCACAGGAGAAGAATGGCACTTGTGCAAGGTCCTGGAGAGCTGCCAGTACCTGGGACATTGTTATTCTGCCGAAGTTGTGTGCAATCTCCAAAACTCCACAGAAGGCACCTTTTACATTTCACCCACTTATCGTGAGGGATGTTAAGTTCGCTCACAGGTCATCTGGGTTCTGATGCGAGGTTGTGACGCTTAGTTGCCAACCTCGCCTGGCCCTTTTAAAGACATTGGTTCATATACTCCCTAAAGGAAGATGGTCTAAATTGGCACTGTGGTCTTTCAGAAGCTAATTGTTGAGAGAGATTTCTGTACATTGGCAGCTGCTTGTAAATCTCCAGCTCCTGCCCTTGGGAAGAGGCCAGGTTAGCAAGGAATAACTGGCTTTCTTTTTAAAAAAATATAGGTATACTTTTGATACTCTGAAGCTTAACAAATGAAAGACGTTATTTTTTATACAGCAAATCTCAAGGTCAGTGGGGTGATGCACTGTTTTGTGAAGTCCATGTTGTACCAAATAATGCAGAGTGTATTATTCCACGACTAACTGGAAGCTGTGCCTCTGAGTTCGCAAAATCAAATTACCATTAAGTAAACAATGAGTGAGATCAGAGCTTAAGTGTTCACCAGGCTTCAATACTCTGTTGCCCATATTCTATCCCACACCAAGGCCCGCTCACTCATCACCCCCATGCTTGCTGACCTACATTGGCTACCGGTCCCCCAATGCTTTCACACAGCTACAGCTGGATTTTGTAGTGTGGACATTGTACGCCTAGAGTGAAGATGCATGATGGTCCCGGTCGAGGTCTGCCAATTCATGCATACCAATATTTGTGGAACTCTCTACCACATGGAGTGGTTGAGGTGAACAGCATAGCTGCATTTAAGGTGAAGCTAGATAATAAGTACATGAGGGAGAAGGGAATCGAAGGATATACTGATAGGGTTAGATGAAACAGAGTGGGAGGAAACTCATGTGGAGCATAAACACCGGCATAGACCTAGATGGGCCGAATGACCTGTTTCTGTGTTGTAAATTCTATCTAATTCTATGCAACCCTCCGAGAACTCGTGTTCCTTTGACTCTAGCCTGTTGTCCATCCCCCACTCCTTTTGCCCCACCACTGGCAGCAGTGCCTTCAGCTGTCGAGGCCCTACGCTCTGGAATTCCCTCCAAAAACTTCTCTGCCTCTCCACCTCCTTCCTTAAAACCCACTTCTTTAACCAAGCTTTTAGTCATCCTTCCTAATATCTATTTCTTGGGCTCAGCATCCATTTTTGTCTGATTACTCTTCTGTGAATTGCCTTTTCTACATTAAAGGCACCATATAAATGCAAGGTAGTGTTGTCGTTGTTTAGATCACAACCTTGCATTTTTTCCGTTTATAAATAGTGTGACTTGTAATGTCACTCAGAGGTTACATATATTTTAGTTCCTCTGTCAAATAGATACTTTTTTTTGACGTGTGATTCACTCAGAGATTACAGATTTTCTGGTTCCTGTTAAATAGATAACTGTTTCATGCTTTTTTTCTAAAATAAGCAGAATGCGGAAATTTGAGTATGATACTTGAAGTGTGATGGACAGGAAATGTGCATTGGACGTGCAGTTTTCAAAACATTAGTAGAAAATCTATTGTGCAGGCTGCCCACAGCAAGTCAGACGGTGCCTTGTTTAATAATGTCAGAAACACTACACGTAAACGGGTGTGCTTTTATAGCAATCAGTTTTTATAAAATCAATGCAGCTGGACTGGTCCTAGATTTTTCCTGGTCTGCAATTTGTTCCGGGTGAAACCTTTTAAGAGACAGCTATTTGGGAATACATTTAATCGGAAAAGTGGTTGGTGTTATCACTGTGTGAATTCTGGCCACAGTTCTTTCATGAAGCTCTCCCTACAATTTAATATTTCTACACTGCATGCTTTGACTATTTTTAATACCATTTTCATCATCTTTGTCCATATTTCTCTGATCTGTATTGAAATATGGTACAGAAAATAAAACTGCTGGGACAACTTGACCTGCTAACTTTGACTTCACTGTTAATTTCCTGAAGAATCATGCAAAATTTCTATAAACCTCATGATTTCCATTGTATCTATGAGCTTGCATTTAAACAGCCACTTTCGTGATCCTTTTTAAAACCACAAGTGTTGATTGTTAGTGATGTCGGCATTTTAAAAAATTCGTTCATGGGATGTGGGCGTCGCTGGCGAGGCCAGCATTTATTGCCTATCCCTAATTGCCTTTGAGAAGGTGGTGGTGAGCCGCCTTCTTGAACCGCTGCAGTCCGTGTGGTGAAGGTTCTCCCACAGTGCTGTTAGGAAGGGAGTTCCAGGATTTTGACGCAGCGACGATGAAGGAACGGCGATATATTTCCAAGTCGTGATATTGTGCAACCTGGAGGGGAACACGCAGGTGGTGTTATTCCCAGGTGCATCCTGTGGATGGTACACACTGCAGCCACAGTGCGCCGGTGGTGAAGGGAGTGTATGTTTAGGGTGGTGGATGGGGTGCCAATCAAGCGGGCTGCTTTGTCTTGGATGGTGTCGAGCTTCTTGAGTGTCGTTGGAGCTGCACTCATCCAGGCAAGTGGAGAGTATTCCATCACACTCCTGACTTGTGCCTTGTAGATGGTGGAAAGGCTTTGGGGAGACAGGAGGTGAGTTACTCACCGCAGAATACCCAGCCTCTGACCTGCTCTTGCAGCCAAAGTATTTAAATGGCTGGTCCAGTTAAGTTTCTGGTCAATGGTGACCCCCAGGATGTTGATTGTGGGGGATTCGCCGATGGTAATGCTGTTGAATGTCAAGGGGAGGTGGTTAGACTCTCTCTTGTTGGAGATGGTCATTGCCTGGCACTTGTCTGGCACGAATGTTACGTGCCACTTATCAGCCCAAGCCTGGATGTTGTCCAGGTCTTGCTGCATGAGGGCTCAGACTGCTTCATTACCTGAGGGGTTGCGAATGGAACTGAACACTGTGCAATCATCAGCGACCTTATGATGGAGGGAAGGTCATTGATGAAGCAGCTGAAGATAGCTGGGCCTAGGACACTGCCCTGAGGAACTCCTGCAGCAATGTCTTGGGGCTGAGATGAATGGCCTCCAACAACCACTACCATCTTCCTTTGTGCCAGGTATGACTCCAGCCACTGGAGAGTTTTCCCCCTGATTCCCATTGACTTGAATTTTACTCGGGCTCCTTGGTGCCACACTTGGTCAAATGCTGCCTTGATATCAAGGGCAGTCACTCTCACCTCACCTCTGGAATTCAGCTCTTTTGTCCATGTTTGGACCAAGGCTGTAATGAGGTCTGGAGCCAAGTGGTCCTGGCGGAACCCAAACTGAGCATCGGTGAGCAGGTTATTGGTGAGTAAGTGGTGCTTGACAGCACTGTCAACGACACCTTCCATCACTTTGCCGATGATTGAGAGTAGACTGATGGGGCGATAATTGGCCGGATTGGATTTGTCCTACTTTTTGTGGACAGGACATACCTGGGCAATTTTCCACATTGTCGAGTAGATGCCAGTGTTGTAGCTGCACTGAAACAGCTTGGTTAGAGGCGCAGTTAGTTCTGGAGCACAAGTCTTCAGCACGACAGCCGGGATGTTGTCAGGGCCCATAGCCTTTGCTGTATCCACTGCACTCAGCCGTTTCTTGATATCACGTTGAGTGAATCGAATTGGCTGAAGACTGGCTTCTGTGATGGTGGGGTTATCGGGAGGAGGCCGAGATGGATCATCCACTCGGCACTTCTGGCTGAAGATGGCTGCAAACGCTTCAGCCTTGTCTTTTGCACTCACGTGCTGGACTCCGCCATCATTGAGGATGGGGATGTTCACAGAGCCTCCTCCTCCCGTTAGTTGTTTAATTGTCGACCACCATTCACGACTGGATATGGCAGGACTGCAGAGCTTTGATCTGATCCATTGGTTGTGGAATCGCTTCGCTCTGTCTATAGCATGTTGCTTCCGCTGTTTAGCATGCATGTAGTCCTGAGTTGTAGCTTCACCAGGTTGGCAACTCATTTTGAGGTACGCCTGGTGCTGCTCCTGGCATGCTCTTCTACACTCCTCATTGAACCAGGGTTGATCCCCTGGCTTGTTGGTAATGGTAGAGTGAGGAATATGCCGGGTCATGAGGTTACAGATTGTGCTGGAATACAATTCTGCTGCTGCTGATGGCCCACAGCGCCTCATGGATGCCCAGTTTTGAGCTGCTAGATCTGTTCTGAATCTATCCCATTTAGCACGGTGGTAGTGCCACAGAACACGTTGGATGTTGTCCTCAGTGCAAAGACGGGACTTCGTCTCCACGAAGACTGTGCGGTGGTCACTCCAACCAATACTGTCATGGACAGATGCATCTGTGACAGGTAGATTGTTGAGGACGAGGTCAAGTAGGTTTTTCCCCTCGTGTTGGTTCGCTCACCACCTGCCGCAGGCCCAGTCTGGCAGCTATGCCCTGCAGGACTCGGCCAGCTTGGTCAGTAATGGTGGTACCGAGCCACTCTTGGTGATGGACATTGAAGTCCCCCACCCAGAGTACATTCTGTGCCCTTGCTACGTTCAGTGCTTCCTCCAAATGGTGCTCAACGAGGAGGAGGACTGATTCATCAGCTGAGGGAAGATGGAAGGTAGTAATCAGCAGGAGGTTTCCTTGCCCATGTTTGACCTGATGCCATGAGATCCGGAGTCAATTTTGAGAACTCTCAGGGCCACTCCCTCCTGACTGTATATCACTGTACCGCCATCTCTGGTGTCGGTCTGTCCTACCGGTGGGACAGGACATACCCAGGGATGGTAATGGAAGAGTCTGGGACGTTGGATGAAAGGTATGATTCTGTGAGTATGGCTGCGTCAGGCTGTTGCTTGACTAGTCTGTGGGACAACTCTCCCAATTTTGGTACAAAATGCCCAGATGTTAGTGAGGAGGACTTTGCAGGGTTGACTGGGCTTGGTTTGCCTTTGTCGTGTCCGGTGCCTAGTGGCCTGATGCCGGGTGGTCCGTCCGGTTTTATTCTTATGACTTTTTTTTAAGCGAGATTTTACAACTGAGTGGCTTGCTGGGCCATTTCAGGCAACCACATTGTTGTAGATCTGGAGTCACATATAGGCCAGACCAGGTTAGGACGGCAGGTTTCCTTCCCTAAAGGACATTAGTGAACCAGATGGGTTTTTACGACAAGCCTAGTTTTTTTAATTCTAGATTTTATTTAATTAATTGAATTTAAATTCCCCAGCTACCGTGGCGGGATTTGAACTCATGACTCCGGATTATTAGTCCAGGCCTCTGGATTACTGGTTCAGTAACATAGCCACTATGCTACCGTACCCGAGTTGATAACCAATGTTTGGTATCCCACAAGAGGTATTTTGTCTTTTTAAATCCTCAATCTGCCAAACTTGCAGTGTATAAACAAAAGTCGGTGCAACTATCGTAGTTTCATGTGTTGTGTGGCAGTAACGGGATGAGTATGTGTTGCTTCGAATAAATGGTAAACTGACTGCTTACTGTCGCCCTGGTTGGAGCAAGTAAGCTGGAAAATCTGACACTAAAATGGATCGCTATTTGTTGTGTGACAAATGGCCACTTCCCTATTTATACATCAATATTACCTGTTTTGTTTTAGCACACCCTTATTTTTCTTTTTTTTTAAATCTAGAGCTAAATTCAATCTTGAAAGGACATTGGCTTCCAAGCACCAAATGGCATTAATTGTGCCTAAATGCATTAGCTTGTCATTAGTCGGTTATATGATCAGAATGATGCCCAACTTTCCTGACTCTCTTGCTTCCCTACGCTAATATGTCCAAAAGAGCACTGTATTCTTTTCGTCAAGATGGTGCCATTCTCCAGCAAAGCATTAATGAGTCAGAGGTTGTGGGTCCATATGAACATAAGAAATAGGAACAGGAGTAGGGCATACAGCCCCTCGAGCCTGCTCAGCTATTCAGTAAGGTCATGGCTGATCTTCGACCTCAACTCCACCTTCCCACCCTATCCCATCCAAGCCCCACTCCAAAGACTTGAAGTGTTGGCCTTTATTACAAGGGGGTTGGAGTACAAGAGTAACGAAGCCTTACTACAGTTCCACAGGGCTTTAGTGAGACCTCACCTGGAGTACTGCATACAGTTTTAGTCTTCTTATCGAAGGAAGGATATACTTGCCTTAGAGGCAGTGCATCTCGGTTCACTAGATTAATTACTGGGATGAGAGGGTTGTCCTATGAAGAGAGGTTGAGTAGAATGGGCCTATACTCTCCGGAGTTTAGAAGGATGAGGGGGGGATCTCATTGAAACATCTAAGATTCTGAGGGGGCTTAACAGGGTAGATGCTGAGAGATTGTTTCCCCTGGCTAGAGAGTCTAGAACTAGGGGGCATAGTCTCAGGATATAGGGTCGGCCATTCAAGACTGAGATGGAGGAATTTCTTCACTCAGAGGGTTGTGAACCTTTGGAATTCTCTACCCCAGAAGGCTGTGGATGCTGAGTCAATGAATATATTCAAGGCTGAGATGGATAGATTTTGGACTCTAGGGGAATCAAGGGATATGGGGATCGGGCGGGAAATTGGAGTTGAGGTCGAAGATCAGCCATGATCCAAATTGAACAGCGGAGCAGGTTCGAGGGGCCATATGGCCGACTCCTGCTCCTATTTCTTATTTCTTACTTGAGCACATAATCTACATAAACACTCTCAGTGCACTACTGAGGGAGTGCTGCACTGTTGGAGGTGCCGTCTTTCAGATGAGACGTTAAACTAAGGCCCCGTCCGCTAGTAAAAGATCCCATGTCACTATTCCAAGAAGAGCAGGGGTGTTCTCCCTGGTGTCCTGGCTGACATTTATCCTTCAACCAACATCACTAAAACACAGATTGTCTCATTGCTGTTAGTGGGATTTTGCTGTGTGCAAATTAGCTGATGCATTTCCATACATTATTACAGTGACTACACTTTAAAAGTACTTAATTGACCGTGAAGCACTCTGGGACGTCCTGAGGTCACAAAAAGGATTATTTCGATGCAAGTTTGTTTGTTTAAGCATTCAAAGTAAACACTGGATTTATACAAATGTCAATTTATAGAGTGCAGATGCTCTGGCTCTGGTATTTTGAGCTTGGAGGGGTCCTTTATTTCCTTCTACACAGGGATTTTTTTTTATTCGTTCATGGGATGTGGGCGTTGCTGGCGAGGACGGCATTTATTGCCCATCCCTAATTGCCCTTGAGAAGGTGGTGGTGAGCTGCCTTCTTGAACTGCTGCAGTCCGTGTGGTGACGGTTCTCCCACAGTGCTGTTGGGAAGGGAGTTCCAGGATTTTGACCCAACAACGATGAAGGAACGACGATATATTTCCAAGTTGGGATGGTGTGTGACTTGGAGGGGAACGTGCAGGTGGTGTTGTTCCCATGTACCTGCTGCTCTTGTCCTTCCAGGTGGTAGAGGTTGCGGGTTTGGGAGGTGCTGTCGAAGAAACCTTGGCGAGTTGCTGCAGTGCATCCTGTGGATGGTACACACTGCAGCCACTGTGCGCCGGTGGTGAAGGGAGTGAATGTTTAGGGTGGTGGATGGGGTGCCAATCAAGCGGGCTGCTTTATCTTGGATGGTGTCGAGCTTCTTGAGTGTCGTTGGAGCTGCACTCATCCAGGCAAGTGGAGAGTATTCCATCACACTCCTGACTTGTGCCTTGTAGATGGTGGAAAGGCTTTGGGGAGTCAGGAGGTGAGTCACTCGCCGCAGAATACCCAGCCTCTGACCTGCTCTCGTAGCCGCAGTATTTACATGGCTGGTCCAGTTAAGTTTCTGGTCAATGGTGACCCCCAGGATGTTGATGGTGGGGGATTCGGCGATGGTAATGCCGTTGAATGTCAATGGGAGGTGGTTAGACTCTCAGGGTTCAGCGTAATGGACAGGAAATGAAGACTCAATGTACCATTTCATTCCATTAATGAACTAATAAAAACGAGTGTGGGGAACTTGTCCCTTGCACTAATCTTTTTGTCCGATATGCATCAGCGTGTGTGTTACAAAGTGTTGCCGTCTTTGTCCTGCTGGATGTAGCTCCAGTCCCGCTGTCATGCCCGTCCAGACTAATGTGCTTATTTAATTGCGAAATCTAGATGTCATTTAATGCCCATACTTCAAGACATCACCAAGGTTGAAAAGAGTAAAATAGAATCATCGAATTTCAAGTACAGAAGGCAGCAATTCAGCTCACTCTGCCAGTGCTACCACGCACACTATACTCCAATCTCACTTTGATACCCTTTCACAATATCCTTTCATGTTTTCCTTCCTAAATACTTAGCCAATTCCATTTTAAATGATGTTCTAGTCTCTGGCTCAAGAGCCACCAGTACTAAAGCATTCCATGTTCTAATAACACTATTTAAAAAAAAGTTCTTCTAATATCCCCCTTCGTTCTTCCAATGATAATCCTGTCTATGACCCCTTGGTACCAATTCACCAACCAGTGGAAACAATCTTTAACTATTTACTCTCTCAAAACCTTTCATCATTTTCAAAAACCTTTGTTGGATTCCCCCTTAACCTTCTCTGTTCCAGTGAATAAAGCTGCAATTTTGAGTGTCTTTCTTCAGAACTACACCTCTCACTCCTGGCATCACTCTAATCAACCTACACTGTACCTTTCCATGGTTCTGAAACTTTTCCTATCCAGGTATACTAGGAAATAAGTGACTCGGTGACACAAAGCTAGAGTTTCAAAAGCCGAAAGGTTATAGGAGGAAGGGAAGACTGAAGGAGGTTGGGAGATCCCCGGTTCTTCAGTTCTGGGAATGAATGAGTTAAGAGTCTTGATTTCAACACTGGGAGGATGTACGGAGAAAGAGCACAGAGATGGGTTAAAAGAAGCAAGAGAGGAAAGTTTGGAGGAACATAAGACCACAGTAGTGTTGATAAAATAGAGCAGACACAAGAAAGGTTACATAAGAGAAAAGAGGAAAGTTCTGACAGGTGCCAATCACAGTCATATCAATAAAATAGGGCGAGTGAAGAAAGCTAAATCAGCCCAAAGGCAATGATTACTTTATCTGTCTGTCTTGACTACTTCATTGCAAACAGGGTTTTTTTTTGTAAATCTCTGCAGGAAGCCAGCTAGGCAGCTAATCCATTTAGTAGACTGACTGCTTCCAATCTTTCAGCCACTTGAGTGCCAGTTAAGAGATATTTGCTCACAGCACTGAGGTCAGAAACCACTGAAACTGGAGTTGTTCTGCTTGCAGACCCATGACTGATCTGCTCCTTTTACAATCCCCTTACTTCCTCTCTCAGTTAGTTGCTTAGCTGGCCTGAACTGTCCCGTTGGTTACAGAATCATGGCCACTGATGTAGAGGAAAAGCATTATGAAACTCAAAGTACGGGAGTATTTTATGCAATTCTTTTATGTCTGGAGTTGAGGCGCATTGTTAGGGCACTGCAGAGGGAGCGTTACTCCGCAGGTTACCTATACTACACGTGACCTGGGAAGGACTATTTGATACTGCAGATGTGAAACTATCACTGCAGAACAATATTTACATAACTCAGGGAGGGTTGCATTGGTCTTCGAGATCTATGGTTTCGATTATAATGTAATTGATTTGTTAGTTGGATGCTTGTTCAGCCACTTTTGGGAAATTTATATGAGCCATTTTCAGCAGGAAGGGATTAACCCTCAACATCTTCATGCGTTAATACCAAACTGCACCATTTATCAATGAATCCACCCATACAGTCAGTGTATTTTCCCACCTCCTTTCCTGAAGGCATCGACTCTTACTGGATAACAGCTTGAGGGCATTGGCTGCCCTCCATTACCGCACCCAAGTCCTAGCCAAGACAGCGGGTGGCTATTGGCTATTCAATCAGTCGAGCCTCATCGAGTCCTTACTCCACTTTTCACACATTTTCTGACAGGGATCACTGGATAGTCATCAGGAGCAAGAATCTTCATTGATTTCTGTCCTCACCCTATCCAAGGATGTTGAGACCAATTTTAGCGCTCCAAACTCTTCAACTGAGATCAGCTAACCCCCGACAGATAGCAAATGAGATGAATAACTGTCAGCCTTTTTCTGCGATGGTGATCAGGCTACATTCTCCTTCCATGATCCCCTGTATCCTTGGACATCATCCCTCCCCGATGCTTCTCCTCCATTGCCCAGCTGGGTGGGGCTGCCTCGCTCGGATCCACTCTTACCAATCCGATCGTAGCCACAGCATCTCTACCAATAGGTTCTCTTCCTATCTTCCACATACATGTCAATGATACCCAGCTCTACCTCTCCATCACATCCAACACCTCTCTTGACCCCACCATTGCCCCTGTGCTGTCAAACTACTTGCCCAACACCCAGACTTGGATGATTCATAATTTGCTCCAAAATTGGTAAGGCCGAAGCCATTGTCTTCAGGTCCTGCCACAAACTTCTCTTTTTCACCACAGACTCCACCCCCCTCCCCGGCCACTGTCTCAGGCTGAATCAAGCTGTTTGCAACCATCACAAAGACTGTCTACCTCCACCTCTACCTCTGCTCATCTGCCACTGATACCCTCACACATGCCTTTCTCGAGACTGGCTCGATTATTCCAATGTTCTCCTTGTCGACCTTCCTAACTTCTCCCTTCTGTGAACTCCAGCTTGGCCAAAACTTTGCTGCCCGTATCCTATCCTGCACAAAGTTCTGTTTGCCACTTATCCCTGGCCTCACTGACCTCCATTGGCTCCCGGTTCCCCAATACCTCAAATTTAAATTTTTTATCCTAGTCTTTAAATTGCTATATGACTTCACTCCTCCCTATCTATCTCTGTCAGCTCCTCCAGCCCAACAGCTCTCCTCCAAACCCTTTGTTCCTCTGTCTCCGGCTGCTTGTGCATCTACCTCCCATCATCCCACCACTGGTGGCTGTGCTTTCAGTCACCGAGGCCCCACTCTCGAGATTCTCTCTCTAAACCTCTCCGCCTCCTTTAAGACCCTCCTTAAAACCAAGCTTTTGGTGACCCCTTGTGATATCTTCATTAGCTTTGCATCTCATTTTCCTTAAGCCTCTGAAGTGCCTTGGAACGTTTGTCTTCATTGAAGATGCTACATAAATGCACGTTGTTGTTGTTTTCTGGCAATTTCTGCAATGCAGCTCTTATCTGTGATTATTGGGTGGGTACACTCCCCTTAACTATATATCTGCCCTTTAAGAAGAAAAATCACAAATACCTGCAGATTCTTCCTCAGGAGCTCTTCTCTTCACTACAAAGTACAGCAATTAGGTGTATTGGACCTGCCAATTGATCCTTCAATCCTGGTCACTCAGTGAATTTCCCCTCCGAACTAATCTCCAGGGACAATGCCCGGAAATTTGCAATCAGGCACTCTCTAGCTCAAGCAGCCTACTCCAGCTGCCTCTCTCCTTTTTGGCTGCACTCTGTACATTTACCGCCTATTCTGCTGCTCAAAAGGATTTTGTTTATTGTGAAAACTTCAAAGTAAGAAGTCGAAATAGAGAAGGGGTGGGGAAGCACACAACACCCTTGAGATGGAAAGATTAGCAGCGTCATCACCGTGTGCAGAGCAGTCAGAGAAGGATACGGGCAGCTCGTAGGCAATCTCTGTGGGTGAAAAATTAAACGTGACGAACATAGCCTTTTTTTGGTCATGATCTCTGAAGACTATCTAACCTCTTGAACAAACTACACTGAGTGTGCAAGTCCGTTTAATGCTGCGAACGTCATCAATCAGGTGGGCTGTAATAGCAGGATTTTTTTATGTTTGTGGTGGAGTGGGGGGCATATTAATGCAAAATTTGAGCAAGCCTTTCAGATTTCGTTGACTTTGAAAACATTCAAACATCATACTATATGGACCTTGAATCAGTAACCTCAGGCTTTTAAATTTCCACAAAACTTTCTCCCAACCTGATGGCAGTGACTTTTGCTGGGGTGCAGATTCACTGCTGCCAGTACCTCATCCAATACTTCGGTTGTCACCATGCAACAAGCTACTTCGCCATCCAAGGACTCCGTCGTGTCGCTTTCCAGCAGGCGTCACTGGATCGTGATCAGGGCTGATTTTTACTTTCCCTGATCCACGGGTGCTGATGCAAATCGTAAACCCCCTCCCACACTTTCTCAGCAGAGATGAGCAAACCCTGCAGCGACAGAGGGTTGAACCTGGGACTTTACTGGCCTGAATGGCTCCGTAACAGGCTAGTCGGCACATTCACCAAGCGAACCATCGGGGCCTCAGAATTTTTGAAATTAACAATCCCCGTGAAGAACGATCAACATATTATTGTAGAGTGTGCACTTCCTGTCCACAAATTTTAAGTCCTATTTTCACGGCTTTGGGCCACGTTTTGTGTCAACGTTTCTCATTCAATTTTGCTACGTCAACTGTCACAATGTAGATGCAGGCCCTGGCCACAAGTGGCCGAGGAAAGTGCATTTCTGAAATCTCTCTCCCAATTCTGTTGCCATCAAACTTCTAGTGATCAACTGACAGTGCGCAACACGACAATTTACTTGTAATTTTTTTTAAAAGTTGCACTTCATGGCTTTGTAGTTCCAATTTAAGGGGATTGTTTCATTGAATCTTCAAGCATTTGACTAAAGGGTGGTTTTGTTCAGGATATCAATTAGAATAAACGTTCTCTCCCACTGATAGTCACTCAACACCACACCTCTTGCCTCAAGGCTGCAGGCACAGACAGAATGGGATACAGACATGTTGCTGCCTTCAAGACTATTTTTTTCTCTCTGTATCCAAGGAACCAGAGACAACTACCCACAACAGACAACTGTCTTGGGGACCTGACCCTGCTGGTTACTGGGGTTCACCGTATTTGTACTGGGGAAGGGGAGGATGGTTTGAAGGAACAGACTCAGGTCCCTTTCACACTCTGGTTCACGCTCCAATAACCATAGGTGAGCAGGCAACATTTAACATCAGCATTGAAGGAGGGAACTAGCCGTCACAGGAATACAGACAATGACGCAGTACAGGAGCATGTTTCACAGGCAAGAGAAGCAGGAAGGGGTGGCAGGAAGCAAGCTTCAAGTAGGAGGAGGGAAAATGCAATGCTGGATTTCAGCAATCTCCTCTAACTACAGACTTAGTTCCACAAAGAGAACAGAATTGAACTTGCACTAATCCTGACACAAACACGCACAAAGTAGAACATTAGGTAAGGAATGGAGGCAAATGAGTGACCAGCAGCCTGGAGAGTGGATGTGTGTGTACATCATGTGCTCTACTGCTTAAAGCTCATGGTTAGAGAGGGACCTAATATTTCCACATATGGGGCAGAGGAATTGAATGAACCTTGGTCCACATTGAAAGGTTTTTTTTTCTTTTATTAGTCTTCCCACCATTCATTTTTAAATACTGCAAGGGTAACGGGTCAAATCTGGAGGGCTCGAGGCTTACATTTTTACAAATACAGTGACTCCCAGTCACCAGGCAAGCTGAAGCTACTTCTTTAGATATGGGAAAAAAGTTTGGGTAGCAAAGCATAAAGACCATATCCACATCCCTGGGATTGGCAACACCTAATTCCTGTATTCCTGAGGTCTATTGAGCAATACCGATTTAGTCAAAAATTACAAGCTATATCAAGTTGGGTCAAATATATTTAAAACAGAATTTGCATTTATATACCTCATCTTCTCCCAAACACCTTCACATGGAATGAATTACATTGTGTAGTTAATGTCGCTTTCTGGGTAAATGTGGCAGACACTTTTGTGCACAACTGAGTCCCATAAATACCAGTGAGGTGAATGACCAGTTAATCAGTTTGTGGTGATGCTGATTGTGTGAAGAATTTTGTCCAGGACATCAGGAAAATTCCCCTTCCCTTATTTAGTGGCTCTGTAACATCCAATTGAACCATTGCAACTGATATTTGCCAGATTATATTGCTCTCCTTTCTGTCGTGAAAAGAAATATTCCAAAGGTCTCACTCTTACACTAACAGATCTGTGCCATTGCTCATGGTAAGTCAGATAACACACTGTTTATGAGGGTAGGAATGATATACGGTGTAACACACAATGTATTAGTCTGCTGACAGGGCAACACTGTTTAATCCTGCCTGCTACAAATAGCTACATTCAGAGGAAAGTTTGTCGATTGGCAGCTCCTTGGAAATTCCCAGCTCCAGGTCAGAAGAAACCAGCAGGGAACACAAGCGTTCTTTCTCTCTCTCTTTTTAAATACTACATCCAGTTTAATAAGTTCCCCATCATTTAGTTGGACTTTGTTGACTGAATATGTTAGAACCCTACATACAAATGTGATATAAACTTTTATGAGTGACACTTTGAGGTGTAATGGATATGTGCAAACTGCAAGACAGTTTTATACACCAGCAGATCACCCAAGGCATTACTCACAGTAAGTCAGATGATGCAACGTTTTATAAAACAGTACCATTACACCCTGTACACACAATGTATTATTCTGCTCCTCAGATAGAGCAGTGCTGAATGTGGCCTGTCACTTAAAGCCACAAAGTCTCATCAATGTTAACATCCTAAGGCTGAGGAATGTTTTACAGTTTGGCAGATGCTCAAATTCCCAGATCCAGGTCAGAACCCCCACCATGACTGACTTTCTTTCTCTTTTTTGAAATTATATACTTTTGACACTCTGATAGACGCTCTCAGAACTTTTAGAGAGAGAAGATAGAGAGCTAGGTTAAACAGGTAAGGCTTTGTTGGTATTGTTTTGAGGAAGTCTTGCTACCTTCCCCAGTCTCCAGTTGTTAAGTGTGGTAGAACATAGTAAAGCACACAGCTGGTGTATCTGAACAGCATTATCCTAATGACGAGTCACATGGGTAAAGAACGCTGGAAGGCGGCAGCTTTGGAATTCCTGTCCCTGAGGTTTTCCTCACAGACACCAACAAGGTCAAAACACTTACTGTTCCAGTCTCTGGAAACAATGTGCAACCCGCTGATTGCTGATGTCTCTCTCTCTCTCTCTCTACACACACAGTACACTCTTGAATCACCGGAACAAAAAAACGACAACTTCAGAAGCACAAAGGCTGAGCAGTGAGCTCTCCCCATGACTCAGTTGGGTACGTACACAGGCCAATGTGGAGCTGAGCCGTTCAGACCATTAAAAAAGGCCAGTGATTAAACCTGGAATCGTCTTTACATTAGTCGGAGTGGTAAATTTACTCTCAGCCATCTGGGGAGATGCACACCCCATCTGATAATCTTTAGCTCCTCACTTCACTTTACGCTCCCTATCAAATGCTTCCACGAGCATTCTAGTGATATTGTGCAAGCTTTTATATGGCACAACCCACTTAGAGACAAACCAGCAAAACCACTAACCATTAGTGCACAGAGTTCTTTTGATGGTCCTTTACAGGGGGAGGAGGGAGGGCTATGGAGAACACCATGGCATCAACAGTGTCACAGTGTTACAGTATCACCACATTCAAAGCCAGACTGTCATTTTAAACTTGTTGCTCTGTATCGTTTCACATTCCGTGTTGTGTGTAGACAGGAGGCCTTGACTTCGAGCTGGGTCTCTGGTTCACAATAACTAAATAAATCAAATTCTGTTTTTATTACATGGGATCCCAGGATTTTTCTCAATTCATGAGGTGTGAGGATCACATTCCACGATTCTGTCCATTTCTTCCACTGAATACAGAAAACCAGTGGCTTTTATTGTGGAGAAACTGTGTCCCATCTGGGGATTTTGTTCAAAAGCACTAAATACCTCAAACTCTGATGCAGGAAATATTGAACTACTTTCAATCTAAACTGCTTGCTGTGCTGCAGCTAAAAGCATCTGAAAAGCAGGAACTTCCTGCTCATCCACTGATTTAAAATCCAATAGTGCTAATGAATTTAATAGTCATGTGTATAAAATTGCTGGAGGGCCTGTTTAAAACACTCCTGACTGCTTTACCACTCATGCCTATCCATGATTTAATTATCAGCAACTACTGAGGGAGTACCGCACTGTCAGCGGTGCCATCTTGCGGATGAGACTTTAAACCGAAGCCCTGTCTGCCCTCTCAGGTGGACGTAAAAGATCCCATGGCGCTATTTCGAAGGACAGCAGGGGAGTTCTCCTGGTTCTCCAGGCCAATATTTATTCCTCAACCAACATCGCTAAAACAGATTATCTGGTCATTTATCTCACTACTGTTTGTGGGACCTTTCTGTGCACAAGTTGGCTGCCTCGTTTCCTACATTACAACAGTGACCACACTTCAAAAGTACTTCAGCAACAACTTGCTTTTAAATAACGCCTTTAATCTAATAAAAGGTCCCAAGGCATTTCACAGGAGAGATTTTGCTAACAAACCACATAAGGAGGTATAAGGACAGGTGAAAGAGGTAGGTTTTAAGGAGCGTCTTAAAGGATGAGCAAGAATCAGAGAGGTTTAGGGAGGGAATTCCAGAGCTTAGGGCCCAGGCAGCTGAAAGCATGGCTGCCAATGGTGGAGCGATTAAAATCGGGGATGCTCAAGAGCCAAGAATTGGAGGAGCACAGAAATCTCGGAGGGTTGTAGGGCTGGAGGAGGTTACAGAGATAGGGAGGGATGAGGCCATGGAGGGATTTGAAAACAAGGATGAGAATTTAAAATCGAAGTATTCCCGGACCTGGAGCCAATGTAGGTCAGCGAGCACAGGGATGACAGGTGAACGGCACTTGGTGCGAGTTAGGACACGGGCAGCAGAGTTTTGGATGAGCTCAAGTTTATGGAGGGTGGAATATGGAAGGTCGGCCAGGAGAGCATCACAATAGTCAAATCTAGAGGTAACAAAGGCATGGATGAAGGTTTCAGCAGCAGATGAGCTGAGGCAGGGGCGGAGACGGGCGATGTTATGGAGGTGGAAGTAGGCAGTCTTGGTGATGGAGCATTTCCGAGTCAAATAGGACGCCGGGGTTGCTAACGGTCTAGTTCAGCCTCAGACTGTGGCCAAGGAGAGGGATTGAGTCGGTGGCTAAGGAACGGAGTTTGTGGCAGGGACCAAAGACAATGGCTTTGGTCTTCTCAATATTTAGTTGGAGGAAATTTTTACTTATTCAGTCGGACAAGCAGTGTGACAAATCAGAGACAGCGGAGGGGTCAAGGGAGGTGGTGGTGAGGTAGAGCTGGGTGTGGTCAGCGTACATGTGGAACCTGACATCGTGTTTTCGGAGGATGTTGCCGAGGGGCAACATGTAGATGAGAAATAGGAGGGGGCCCAGGATAGATCTTGGGGAACTCCAGAGCTAACGGTGCAGCCGCTACAAAGCACTTTGGGACATTCCGAGGACACGAAAGGCACTATATAAATGCAAGTCTCTTTTATTTTTTTTCTTTCTTTCATAATGATCTACGAAAGAAAAATAAATCACACCAAAAAAAGGGCTACCTTTTTTCCTGCAGCAACACAAGTGCTGCCCGAGATGGAACATCATACTCAATGTTACACAAGGACACGAGCCACAGCCAAGCAATGTTTTGGTAAACAGATCATCCACAATATCCAATGTTTCTTCACTCTTGTCAGTTTTTCTTGCTCCAAACCCAATGTCTTCCTGTTTTCTACTCATTGCTGGAGAAAAGATTTTTTAACATTTTACTTTGTCATGGGTAAAACATTTTTTTTTTAAATGGTGGAATACTTTTATATTTTCTCCTCAGGCAAGGCACAGACTTCAGCTGAGGGGACCAGCAGAAATCCTGCTCCCGAGCCTCTGCCATTACAGTACCGTGCTCCAACGACAATTATATACTGCTCAAGGTTACACTTGTGGTTTAGGGAAGACTGCCAAGAGGTGTGTGTGGTCCTTCCCTTGAAATCTCCCTCGCTCCTTCCAATGCGTGCAATACTTGCACTCTGCTCTAACAGCACACATCTGATTGAATACTCAACTTGGGGGAAGGGTCGAAATCAGTACATACCCATGGCATGATGGGGGAGGGGGTGGGGTGAAGAGATATTTTGAAACTGTCAGACACACTTCTGCAAAGGGTGCAAAGCACACAAGGCAAAGGAGGGCCAAGGACTCTCCACCAGAGGACAGCTGAGTTGGGTTCAAGTCGGCCCAGCACCAGAGGTCAAAACTCACTGAACGACTCACTGAAGCATCTCCACATCATTACTTTTCTAGAGCACCTTTCACAACCTCAGGATGTCCCAAAACGCTTTACAGCCAATGAAGTACTTTTTGAAGTGTAGTCACTGTGGTAATGTCGGAAATGCAGCAGGCAATTTGCACACAGCAAGGTCCCACAAACAGCAATAATATAAATGACCAGATAATCTGCTTTTTTTTTAGTGATGTTGGTGGAGGGATATCCCCTGCTCTCCTTCGAAATAGCGCCATGGGATCTTTTACATCCACCTGAGAGGCGGACAGGGCCTCAATTTAACATCTCATCCGAAAGACAGCACCTCTGACAGTGCGGCACTCCCTCAGCATTGCACTGGAGTGTCAGCCTAGTTTTTGTGCTCAAGTCTCTGGAGTGGGACTTGAACCCACGACCTTCTGACTCAGAGACAACAGTGCTACCAATTGAGCCACAACTGACATCTGAAGCTTCAGCACATTGCCATTTCTTTCCCCTAAAAGGAAACTGAAGAAGTCCACTAAATATTTCACCGCAAATGATAAACCATTAGAAGTAATCTGGTTGCATTTTTATTGGGGCCATTGAGGAGCAGCAAGAGCCATTTTGCTCTTTGTATTTGAGAAATGCTTAATGAACCTAAAAGAGGAAATTGAAAGATACAAATTGTTCTTTTCATAGCCTGCAGATTCCTCCCCACCTCTGAGCACTTCTAATGCTGAAACCACAAACATCCTCATGACCTTAAGTGGTTGCTCCCAGTGACATTGCAAAACACAGGCACTTCGTCACTGCTCCCTCTGCCTGGGTTCACAACCTGAACCTTTATTTTTTCCAGTTGACTTCTAATATGACCAGTTATTATATCAGATCATTGGGGTGAGGGGTGTTGGTGCTGAACAATGGAACACTTTCCATCTTAGGACACCATCAAGCCCACCCAGGTCAGGTGTAACATGCTAAACCCAGAATGCAGCTCCCTTCACTTTTGCCCACCAATATTCCTCATCCCCCAACCTGCCCAACATCCCATACTGGACTAGTGTGACAATTTTCCATTTCCCACAACCACAGTCCTGTGACCTCTTAACAATGCTGATTTGGGGTAGTTCTGCACTGTGGGCTGTGCCTGCTAAGAACTGGCTTGGAACTATTCATAACTTATTTCACAGAGGACACTTCTAACCAGAAGACAGAAAAGTCTTTCATGCCATCAGTCTGGTGTGGGTTTGAAACCATGTCCCAGGCATGAAACGCCAGTCTCTAATCCACTGCATCTATCAATTCCCCCACCTTCCTTTTTCTGACAGTTTACTTCAGTGGAACTACTGCTCCCAGTGCTAGTGCTGCTCTGTGACCTACCACTGGGAGATATGCATGAGTAGCTTTCCCTCAGATTTTCTCCCTGACTTGTGCATACTGTTTACTGCGTTATTACAACTGGAATTGGAAACTCAGCAATCGGGCACTATAAGCCCAAATCCCCTCTCTGTGGCGTAGCACGTTGGCACTCCAGTGCGCAGCCATGTTGCATACCCCGATGTATGAAATAAAATAATTTGTACTAAATACAAATCAGTTAAATTTATTAGCTAAGGTTGCTTATTATGGATAAACATTTTAAAAAGTAATTATACCTCCTCTCCCTCTTTCGTTGGCATAGTTGGAGCAAGAGACATCAGCAAGCTATTTTACAACCATCACCACCGGGGATTCCGGATGAGGAGGGAGTTGGGGGTCAATGTGTGATGAAACACTACCTCTCATTTTCAAACCGATTGATCTTTTTGATCCTTGACTGGTCAGTCAATCAGGCGAAGAAATATGTCAACTTTTCCCTGTCAAAGGCAAGTGTCACTGTTTAAGGTCAGGTGAGTTGTAATTGGGGGTTTTAGCTGATTTGTAACTGGGGGGGTTTAGGTGCCCTGTAAAGGACAGGTGGGTTGCAACTGGGGGTTTCAAATAGCACTCGGCATTCAAGTCAAACATATTAATCGCTCAGTTCCGTCTCCACATTACAAAGTATCCCATTTTCCAGTTTGTTTATAACAGCTGTTTCAATAACACTCTGGGTTTTGTCTTCTCCTGCAGAACCAAGGAGACGACTTGCAAATAAACAACACCATTACACAACTGTTACACAACTTGCAACCACACACCAAGCTTTCCACGTAACATCATGTAACTCACATCAGCAACATAATGGCATCTCAACCGGGGATTCCGGATGAGGAGGGAGGTGGGGGTCAATGTGTGATGAAACACTACCTCTCATTTTCAAACCGATTGATCTTTTTGATCCTTGACTGGTTATGAAGGTTTGTTGAAAGAGGCAATTAATGTTTTATTATTTATCTGCACTGACAATGAACATTTTTTTTTGATTGGGGTGAAGTATGTGTTTTCATAGTCAGCGTATAATTGTTTGTAACTCACAGCACCATGCCAGTAACATGTAATTATATCATCCCAGATCCTTATTAATGCAGTGCATTGATAGAATTCTGATACTGTACTGCAAAGCTCTTGAAATACCTTTACTCTCTCTCAAATACAAGTGCTCCCCAACAGGTCAGTAGGAACATAGGAACAGGAATAGGCCATTCAGCCCCTCGAACCCGGTCCGCCGTTTGATAAGATCATGGCTGATCTGTGATCTAACTCCATGTACCTGCCTTTGGCCCATATCCCTTAATACCTTTGGTTGCCAATAAGCTATCTATCTCAGATTTAAAATAAGCTAGCATCAATTGCCGTTTGCAGAAGAGAGTTCCAAACTTCTACCACCTTTTGTGTGTAGAAATGTTTTCTAATCTCGCTCCTGAAAGTTCTGGCTCTAATTTTTAGACTGTGCCCCCTAGTCCTAGAAAACCCAACCAGTGGAAATAGTATCTCTCTATCCACCCGATCTGTTCCCCTTAATATCTTATAAACTTCGATCAGATCACCCCTTAACCTTCTAAACTCGAGAGAATTCAACCCCAATTTGTGTAATCTCTCCTCGTAACTTAACCCTTGAAGTCCGGGTATCATTCCAGTAAACCTACGCTGCACTCCCTCCAAGGCCAATAGCCAAATGGTACTAAGCCACAGAGGCCAGGAAGATCTCAGGCTCAAAATTACTGGTCTGTGCTCGTGTTGGCTGATCTTAGCAAAGTCACAGTGGGGCACTCCGTGTCCCTGAACCAGGGATGGGGGAGGTGGAGGAGAAAGGAAGTCAGCAAAAGCTCCTAACCCCAATTACTATCTAATTACTCCTGCTGAAAAGTTCAACTGTGGAGGTCTAAATTTTGGACGGAATAAGGCATGGCTGTGATGCCTCTGGAGGTGAACAGCCTGTCAATTCACTATTTAGCCTCAGATGGCAGTGCCCGTGCAATCATGCCCCAGGATGAGTCCATGCCTCGTGTCACAATTACTTCAACAGACAACCACTGGTCCCTATTGCAGGATTTAACTGGAAAGTCAATCATCCATTTGAGCAAATGGCACAATTTAACACCATGCAGACTGAGGGTGGATGCAAAGAGCTTCCTTGTGCCGAACTGGAGGAGCAGTTTGCAAGCCAAGAAGAGACATTCAATTCTCTCAATTCAAACCCCGAACACAAATGTAAAAGCACTGTATTGATTGCCTTCAGCTACCTTGCTCAAGTGGCCACGGGTGTTCGCAAACTATTCAACAGCGAGGCATTGGTCCAATCTGGTCCCCAGCCAGCCAAGGGCAGAATTCTCCCTTGCAATGCTACCCAGCCCTCTCCCCAATTAACTATAAATCTACAGGCTTAAATTGCTTCAGAGCACAAATAAAATATTACTGTACTGTCACAAAACTCAGTGGAAACAGCTAAAAGGTCAAGTGACCAGGGTCTTCCTGTTGTAGAACCTCAACACCTTTTTTTTCACTGCAGCACACTTGAAAAATTATCAGTACGGCTGATTATCATGCAATGGTGCAACTTGTTCACGTACCACTGAGCTCTGGGGCGTACTCAGCCAGGACATCAGAAGAAGGCCCGAAGCATCAGGAGGGAGAGAAATCAGATGGTAATTTAAGGGGGTTTGCTCTGAGCCACCTCTTGGTGCCTAGTTACAAAGTAGCACTGCAAAGGCTTGATAATGGGAGTGGGCAAGCAACCCTCGGTCAGACTGGGGTGTTGGGGGGGTGGGGGGGGGGAAAAGAGGGGGTGGGGAGGTTGGTTACAAGTAAGCAATTAAGAATGCAGCACGGTGGTGCAGTGCACAGACGCACCAATGCACTGTGACTTTATCTGGTGGGACTCTGAATTTTTCTCCCCAACTCATCCATAATCCCTATCTCAAGCACGGTGCGCGAAGGCAGGCAGCAAAATCCAGACACATCCCCACATATAAGGAAGGGAAAATACTAGAGATGGGAACTCCCACCACACCTCCTCATGGCTTTCTCAAGAACACACGAGCAGATTACTCAGCTGTCCTCAGGTCATGTGCGGCCAGAAAGAACACAAGGGAAAAAAAACATTAGCACAGACAGCAGGACCTTACTAACAGGCGATGAGGAACGGAGACTGGAGAGAGCAACAGAATCACAAAAATTGCAGAAAGTGACAGCTTTCTGCCTCAGTGGTAGCACAATCTCACCCGAGTCAGAAGGTCGTGGGCTCATATAATCTAGGCTGACACTTGTGCAGTACCGAGGGAGTGCTGCACCGTTGGAGGTTAGTCTTTCAGATGAGACTTACAGGTGGAAGCAAAAGATCCCATGGCATTATTCAAAGATGACCATGTGCGTTCCCCCTGGTGTCCAACATTCCTCCCTCAACAACCACCAAAACGAAATAACCCATTTATCTCATTGCTTTATCAAGGATCTTGATGTGAACAAATTGGCTGCCACGACTGCCTATAAATAATAATTTGTTGGCTGTGAAATGCTTTGGGATGTCCTGAAGACATGAAAGCACCATATAAATGCAAAATCTTCTTTCTGGAACAGGAACAGCCATTCAGCCCATCATAGCCGTGCCAGTTCGAGCTCTTTGATTGGCGTGGTCTATTCTAAGCCCCGTTCCCTACTCTTTCCCCATAAGCTTTTACATTCTTCCTTTTCAAACATTTATGCAATACCCTTTTAAATGATATCATCTTTGTCTCAACAGCTACCTGTGATAAAGCACTCTATGCGCTAATAACCCTGTGTGTGAAAACAGTTCCAACTTCCCCAATCATTCTTCTGGCGATAATCCTGGGTCTATGACCCATTGTCCCGCCATGGCCTCGCCCCTCCCTATCTCTGTCGTCCTCCAGTCCTATAAGCCTCAGAGAACTCTGCTTTCCTCCAACTCTGGTCTCTTGCCCATCCCTCACTTGCTTCGCCCCACCATTGGCAGACATGCTTTCAGCTGTCAAGGCCCTAAGCTCTAGAATTCACTCCCTAAACCTTTCCAACTCTAGCTCCTTCTTTAAGACCCTCCTTAAAACTAACCTCTGACTAACACTGTCCTATTATCTCTTTCTTCGGCCCAATTATGAGCCTGTGAAGTGCTTTGGGACGTTTTCCTACATTACAGGCACAACATAAATGCAAGTTGTTATCACTGATTCACCAACCTCTCACAGAACTGTAGAATAACAATGAAGAATTGTGCCTCTTTGCCTCCCTCCATCTCACTACCCGAAAAGAAATTCACAAATTATTACCATGTGGCACAGCTAATGAGGATGTGCACTTCCCGAGCAAATTACAGGGGAAAACCAAGCTCACTTCTTCTTTCAGTGTATGTAGGAAGGGAAGGGGAAAGTTTAAGGCTGACTCTTTTGTGAGATTGAGCCAGGACTGCATCAGCATCATGACCTGGCATAACGCCCACATGCAATCTTAACTCCCTGGACTCCAACTCACAGAAAGCTCACAGTCTCCAAACTGAAAATTCAAAGAATAGCAAATGGCTCCAACAAAGATTTATTAGACAGGGTAGTTGAACCTAGAGCAAATAACTGACAACTGACCTTCATGACATGAACAAGCTTGGTTACTTCCATCCTTCCTTTCTGTCTTAAGCCGAAATACTCATACATTAATTACTCAGAACGTGACCATGCACACACCCATATCCACCTCCACCTGAGAGGACCGACCGATCCCAAATCATTGTCCGTGTGCTTTGTAAAGTAATTTTGCTATTTTGAGGATTAAAATCCGGTCTAAAACAAAGGCTTACAAACTGAGGTCCCCGAGCTTATCTGATTCCAGTCCATGCAGGGGTCACCAGCACTGTATCTTGTGAATTCTGTGTTCTTTCTGTATTTGTTGGCACACCAACTCGTTAGTTTTATTGCTGTATACTAATGGAAAAACATTTTCTACACTGGTTTCCTCTGGGTAACTGGTACTGTCTTTTGGAAGTTGGGACAGGGGGTCCCCAGTATGTGCTAACATTTGGAGGGGGTCTCCCACACGGAAAAGTCTCAGAACCACTGGCGTAAAGAAGGTGTAGGTCTTACATTGGCCTTGAAATCACGAACTCACCAGGATCACTCAATACACAAATTCACCGAGCCATCAGGGAACTGGAAGTTTTGATGTTTATCTACTTTTATATAGTTTGTATTTACTTTTAAGTCCCTACCTACCCCAGTGGGTAGGACGCTCACCTCTCGAGTCAGAAGGTTGTGGATTCAAGTCCCACTCTACGAACATGACCACACAATCTAAGCTGATATTTCAGTGCCAAGTGAGTGCTGCACTGTCGGAGGTGCCATCTTTTGGATAAGACATAAAAGGGGGACTTAAAAGATCCCATGTCACTTTTCGAAGAGCAAGGGAGTTCTTCCAGTATCCCAACCAATATTTATCCCTCACTCAACATCTCCAAAAACAGATTAACTGCTGATTTATCTCAACGCTATATGTAGGACCTTGTTGTGCGCAAACTGGCTGCCGTGTTTTCCCACAACAGTTTCAAAAAGTAATTAATTGGCTGCGAAGCACTCTGGAACATTCCAAGGACCTGAAAGTTGCTAAATAAATGCAAGTTCTTCTTTTTTGTTTAGTTAAAAAAAAATTCATACAGACTTCCTTTGTGTAAAAATTACAGGTGGGCTGAGAAATCTAGAACTGCTCGTTTCGACCCACCCGCAGCCTGTGTGGATTCTCCAGTAAAGTGCTGAGCATGGCAGATGGGACAGGCTCATTATCATATCTGTGTTTCTACTGGACCAGGGAGGGTAGAAGGTCTTGGGATTGGGTCAGGGCTGCAATCATTTATTTGCAACTACCCTCTGAAGAATACAATACACTCTCATTAAAGACTTAATCACACAGATCTTTGCAAGCAACAAGGGGATTTTTGTGTTAGGATGAATTAATAAGCCTCTTCCTTTCTCAAACACATCAACTATCCAGTTGTCACCCGAAGATGTCTTGAATGCTCAGCGGCAGGAAGTCACAGATCAAACCCTGACATTCTGTCCAATGCAGCTAGCTCTGGTACTCTCGTATTCCATGTTACACCACTCCTCGCGCTCTCAAGCAATTCATCGACAGGCCTGGTGTTTCCAGACAGTGACAGCTGCTCAATGTCCAGCAGCATCGCCAACACGGCACCCCCATAACAATCGGTCACAACAGCACTCAAAATAATCAGCAACCTCTCCCCCTCCCCCCAAACGCAAACACAATCCATTAAACAAACAATTCTCTAATGGAATCCTCAACGATTAGCACTTCCCTGCTGCGTATCAGTTTTCACTACTCGTTATACAAAGACAAATTCCAACTGTACAAAACACAAGCACTCTAAGCTATCACATTACATTAAAGCACCTCCCAGCCCTGCAACCTCTCCCACTGAGAAGGGCAAGAGCAACAATATCATAGGAACACCATCACCTTCAAGTCACACCCCATCCTGACTTGGACAAATGTCATCATTTCTTCATCATCACTGGGAAAAATCCTGGAATTCCCCACCTAAATGCATCATGGGAGCACCAGCACCACAAGGACTTCAGTAATTCAGGAAGGCCCATTACCACCTTCTAATGGCAACCAGGGATGGACAATAAATGCAGCCTTGCGAGCACTGCCCATATCCCACAAAAAAAAACTGCAACAAAGAATCTGCCTCAAACAATAAAGCCCACATGGTTTCCCCATCCATCTACCTTTCAGATCCAGCGATGACACACCAGGTCAGAAACCCAGCCAATCGTCTCACCCCTCCCATTACTCCATTTACTCAAAACGAAACAACCTTCACCTGATTTACCTCAATACAGACAATACTTAATCTCTTTGGCTACTCTTAGTTGTCACAAAAGGAATAATGGTCCCTACTTTATTGACAAGCCTTCATCCTTGGTGAGTCTTTTCAGAATTATCACATTGCCTGGCAGAATCTTCCATCTGTTGCTCGAATTCGAACAAATCTTTTCCCAGCTCCTTTAGCAATGTAAGAGCCAGTAGGTCAGTATCTCAAATAAATAAATAAATTTAAAACAGAAATAGACAGTTTCCTCGAAGTAAAGGGAATTAGGGGTTACGGGGAGCGGGCAGGAAATTGGACATGAATTTAGATTTGAGGTTAGGATCAGATCAGCCATGAGCTTATTGAATGGCGGAGCAGGCTCGAGGGGCCGATTGGCCTACTCCTGCTCCTATTTCTTATGTTCTTATGTTCTCAACCACACTGGGATAATCTTTCCTGAAACAAGACACTTCACCCTCAGTAATTGCCGTGTCGATTGAAATCTAAACCAAATACAGGCAACTGACCGATCTGGACTAACGAGTTCAGGAAGATTCAGAGACAGTTTTAATTAGTTTTCACCAATGCTTCTGCAATGAAACGCTTTCCTTATCTCATCTCACTGTGAGCAGCCTCAGTCACTCCCATACTCGAATTCTTCAAAAAAAAAATGAAAATCTGAACTGAAAACAAAAAATGCAGGGAATGTACAGCTGGTTCTTCACCTTGTGAAAAGGGGACAAGAAGTGAACATTTCTAACAGCCCATTTATATCTCAATTTCCAGTTCTGACAAAAAGGTTCTACAGGTAAAATGTTATCCCATATTTTTCGATGCTCATGGATCCGCTGTGCATCTCCAGCTCTTTTCACTTTACTTGCACAGTGGATGCTTTGTGTGGTGGTACACAATGCATTTGCAAATCAAAACTTCACAACATATATGTTGCAAAGTGCAAGTACACTCCACCCACAAAGTGACCCCTTGTCTAACATTACCGCTGCCAGTTAAATACCCATCGACAAGGCTCAGATACCACATACGAACCCAGTGTCAACCAATTGCCTGTTCGTTCTCAGCCGGTCACACTCAGAATCCCAACAAACACATTACAAATTCACCAAAAACCTTTCTGGTTTTGATCGGGACTTTCTGTTAGTGGTGTTCTGGTAGTAGTATGCCACAGAATTTTTTAAAAATTCGTTCATGGGATGTGGGCGAGGCCAGCATTTATTGCCCATCCATAATTGCCCTCGAGAAGGTGGTGGTGAGCCGCCTTCTTGAACCGCTGCAGTCCGTGCGGTGAAGGTTCTCCCACAGTGCTGTTAGGAAGGGAGTTCCAGGGTTTTGACCCAGCGACGATGAAGGAACGGCGATATATTTCCAAGTCGGGATGGTGTGTGACTTGGAGGGGAACATGCAGGTGGTGTTGTTCCCATGTGCCTGCTGCCCTTGTCCTTCTAGGTGGTAGAGGTCGCGGGTTTGGGAGGTGCTGTCGAAGAAGCCTTGGCGAGTTGCTGCAGTGCATCCTGTGGATGGTACACACCGCAGCCACAGTGCGCCGGTGGTGAAGTGAGTGAATGTTTAGGGTGGTGGATGGGGTGCCAATCAAGCGGGCTGCTTTGTCCTGGATGGTGTCGAGCTTCGTGAGTGTTGTTGGAGCTGCACTCATCCAGGCAAGTGGAGAGTATTCCATCACACTCCTGACTTGTGCCTTGTAGATGGTGGAAAGGCTTTGGGGAGTCAGGAGGTGAGTCACTCACCGCAGAATACCCAGCCTCTGACCTGCTCTTGTAGCCACAGTATTTATGTGGCTGGTCCAGTTAAGTTTCTGGTCAATGGTGACCCCCAGGATGTTGATGGTGGGGGATTCGGCGATGGTAATACCGTTGAATGTCAAGGGGAGGTGGTTAGACTCTCTCTTGTTGGAGATGGTCATTGCCTGGCACTTGACTGGCACGAATGTTATTTACCACTTATGAGCCCAAGCCTGGATGTTGTCCAGGTCTTGCTGCATGCGGGCACGGACTGCTTCATTATCTGAGGGATTGCGAATGGAACTGAACACTGTGCAAACATCAGCGAACATCCCCATTTCTGACCTTATGATGGAGGGGAGGTCATTGATGAAGCAGCTGAAGATGGTTGGGCATAGGACACTGCCCTGAGGAACTCCTGCAGCAATGTCTTGGGGCTGAGATGATTGGCCTCCAACAACCACTACCATCTTCCTTTGTGCGAGGCATGACTCCTGCCAATGGATAGTTTTCCCCAATTCCCATTGACTTCAATTTTACTCGGGCTCCTTGGTGCCACACTTGGTCAAATGCTGCCTTGATGTCAAGGGCAGTCACTCCCACCTCACATCTGGAATTGAGCTCTTTTGAACATGTTTGGACCAAGGCTGTAATGAGGTCTGGAGCCGAGTGGACCTGGCAGAACTCAAACTGAGCATCGGTGAGCAGTTTATTGGTGAGTAAGTGTCGCTTGATAGCACTGTCGACGACACCTTCCATCACTTTGCTGATGATTGAGAGTAGACTGATGGGGCGGTAATTGGCCGGATTGGATTTGTCCTGCTTTTTGTGGACAGGACATACCTGGGCAATTTTCCACATTGTCGAGTAGTTGCCAGTGTTGTAGCTGCACTGGAACAGTTTGGCTAGAGGCGTGGCTAGTTCTGGAGCACAAGTCTTCAGCACTACAGCCGGGATGTTGTCAGGGCCCATAGCCTTTGCTATATCCACTGCACTCAGCCGTTTCTTGATAACATGTGGATTGAATCAAATTGGCTGAAGACTGGTTTCTGTGATGGTGGGGATATCGGGAGGAGGCCGAGATGGATCATCCACTCGGCACTTCTGGCTGAAGATGGTTGCAAACGCTTCAGCCTTGTCTTTTGCACTCACGTGCTGGACTCCGCCATCATTGAGGATGGGGATGTTCGCAGATCCTCCTCCTCCTGTCAGTTATTTAACTGTCCACCACCATTCACGACTGGATGTGGCAGGACTGCAGAGCTTTGATCTGATCCGTTGGTTGTGGAATCGCTTCGCTCTGTCTATAGCATGTTGCTTCTGCTGTTTAGCATGCATGTAGTCCTGAGTTGTAGCTTCACCAGGTTGGCACCTCATTTTAAGGTACGCCTGGTGCTGCTCCTGGCATGCTCTTCTACACTCCTCATTGAACCAGGGTTGATCCCCTGGCTTGTTGGTAATGGTAGAGTGAGGAATATGCCGGGCCATGAGGTTACAGATTGTGCTGGAATACAATTCTGCTGCTGCTGATGGCCCACAGCGCCTCATGGATGCCCAGTTTTGAGCTGCTAGATCTGTTCTGAATCTATCCCATTTACCACGGTGGTAGTGCCACACAACATGATGGATGGTGTCCTCAATGCGAAGACGGGACTTCGTCTCCACAAGGACTGTGCGGTGATCACTCCTACCAATACTGTCATGGACAGATGCATCTGCGACAGGTAGATTGTTGAGGACGAGTTCAAGTAGGTTTTTCCCTCATGTTGGTTCGCTCACCACCTGCCACAGGACCAGTCTGGCAGCTATGCCCTTCAGGACTCGGCCAGTAGTGGTGCTACCGAGCCACTCTTGGTGATGGACATTGAAGTCCCCCACCCAGAGTACATTCTGCGCCCTTGCTACCGTCAGTGCTTCCTCCAAGTGGAGGAGGACTGATTCATCAGCTGAGGGAGGGCAGTAGGTGGCAATCAGCAGGAGTGATAGGCTAATCAATGTTGGCACCAGACTGCTGTTATGCAGAAGTTGATGTCCTGTGGCATGACAAAGTAAACATCAGATAAACAGTGATCTGGTTTCTAGAGTGCTCCGTTTGTTTAGATTTCTTATCAGTCCAATCTGCCTGCGTGACAACGTCAACTAAAAATTGTTTTTTTTAAAACTCTGGACTAGGGAAAATTCTCACGGACCAATCAGATCGCTAGAAACTGACAGATACAAAATAAATGGCAAAAAAGCCAGAGGGGAGATGAGAATTTATTTTACGCAGCGAGTATGATCTGCAATGCGCTGCCTGAAAGGGCGGTGGAAGCAGATTCAACAATAACTTTCAAAAGGGAATTGGATAAATACTTGAAAAGGAAAAATTTGCAGGGTTATGGGGAAGGAGCGGGGGGACTTGGAATAAATTGGATAGCTCTTTCAAAGAACGAGCACAGGTACAATGGGCCAAATGGCCTCCTTCTGTGCTGTATGATTCTATACTGAACAGGCCAATCAAATGGCAAGAAGACGACAGGAAATCATAAGTCTATATAAACCTAGTACATTGCCCATGGAGTTGATGAGAGTAAGTTTTTATTTTATGTACATGATGGAGTTGGGAGAGATTTCAGAAACTTGCTGCACAGAGCCAACTAGTGACCAGAGCCTGCAGCTACATTGCAACAGTTGGTATAAAAAAAACAAAGAATCTAAACAGAACACTGTGACAATAGGAAGTAAGGTTTGTGGACAGGAAGTGCACATCCTATGAGAAATTTTTACTATATTGATTAAATAGATTGGTAACAATATATTATGCAAAAAAACTCCCTTAAGCTAATACACTTTAATGTGTCAATGTGCTTGTGAGATATTCTTAATTCATCACCTCGAGAGCTCTCGCCACCAGTGTCAGACCTGAAACCACCATTAAAACTCAAAATACTCTCTGTCATCACAACCCAACACTGGACAGTGTTCTGTATCGTGTTGGAAAACACCTCTAGTGCAACTGCATGAGGTCACGTATATCACATTAATGTTCTACTAATATCCTAGTGACACTAATGCTGAGCTAAGTTGATCCCAGTGAGTCGACAAAGGGGGAAAAGAATAAGTTGTGGTGGTCCACTTCTCCAGATGGTGAGGGGGAGTCAACTCAATCCGCAGCAGCTCGCAGACCCCCAGAAAGCCTGGAAACAGGTCACTGCCCCACCTTCCCAGTTCAAGGAGACCACACAGGTTAAGCCATGAAGTTATTGCAGTTCAACTCAATACTGTTCTCACCCTACATCTACATACTAGGAATCACAATCAGGAGCCGTTCCCCCCACTACCCCAGGGTTACTACAGCCAATTGCAGCACTTCAACTGCTGCCTGGGATGGAATCAGCTAACTCAGCACAGACGAGGAATCAAATGTGGCACTTTCTGGTCTGTATGCCTCACTGCCACACCCGATAGTGCTTCTAAACACTGCGCCATTCGGGAAAATTTTGTCATTAGTTCGGAGACCGGTGGCTCATCTGTTCCTACCAGCTGCATAAATGATTTGTGGCTAATCCAAAATGCTCTGCATAGGAATGTGATCAGTTTTGTGGCAAGCTGAGCTCATTAATGGTTCGTGGTTTTGCCACAAATGCACGTTGTGCGCTGAACGGAAACATGCAGTACAACCTGAAGCTTGCTTTTGAGTCTCCTAGCTCTAATCTATCTGCAAATGAAACCCTTTCAAAGAATGAGGGCAGTTCTCTCACTGCCAGTCTCCAACCTCTCTCTCCTTTGCAGCCTCTCTTTGTTCTGTTTTATCCACTTTATGGTCTTTGCGCCGGTGAAATAGGCCTAAGTACAGAGCTCGCCTTCCTCCCTGCGTCAAAATCAAGACATCATACTGTCTCCCAGCTCATTCTGTGCCAGGACCTCAAAACTGTGGAACGCCTCATCTTTCAACCACAGGTTCAATCTACAGGTTTTTAAAACTTGGTGCCAACTCACCACTATTTCTTGATTGTCCTCATCATTCCTCCTTTTTTCAACCTTGGTAAAGTCCGGCACTGTGGGACCTTAGACCTTCTCCCAAGTTCCTCAATAGCTGGAACAGATCTTATGGCCCCTCCCTCAAGTACAGCCTCAGCAGCACCTCAACTGCCCTGCCTTCCAAATTGGGGACAGGTGTACGCTGGAAAGATTCTGGATAAACCAAATGCTCTGTTTTCAAATGTTTTTAATGCCATGGCCAAAAAACTGTCCCAATCTGAAAATGGAAATTTTTGATCCCAGCTACACAGGTACTGTGGCATTATTCAACTTCAACTATAACCATGTTGCCTGAATATTTTGTCAGATCATTGCTCAGCTATTTACATGGAATTAACAGCACAGAAACAGGCCATTCAGCCCAACTGGTCTATGCCAGTGTTTATACTCCACATGCTCATCCCTCCTAACTTCATCTAACCCGATCAGCAGAGCATTCTACTCCTTTCTCCCTCATGTGTTTATCTGGCTCCCTTAATTGTATCTATACTATTCGCCTCAAATACTCCTTGTAGTAGCGAGTTCCACATTCTCACCACTCTTTTGGTCAGGAGGTTTCTCCTGAGTTCCTTATTGGATTTATTAGTGACTATCTTATATTTATGGCCCCTAATTTGGCTCTCCCCCATCTTCCCTACATCTACCCTATCAAGCCTATTCATAATCTTAAAGACCTCCATAGGGTGACCCCTAATCCTTCTCTTTTCTTGAGAAAAGAGCCCCAGCCTGTTCAGCCTTTCCTGATAGTTATAACCTCTCAGTTCTGGTATCATAGAATCATAGGGTACAGAAGGAGGCCACTTGGCCCATCGTGCCTGTGCCAGCTCCTCGAAAGAGCTATCCGATTAGTTCCACTCCCCTGCAAATGTTTCCACTTCAAGTATTTATCCAATTCCTTTTTAAAAGTTATCATTGAATCTGCTTCCACCGCCCTTTCAGGCAGTGCATTCCGGATCACAACAATTCCCTCTGCAAAATTTTTTTCCTCATCTCCCCTCTGGTTCTTTTGCCAATTACCTTAAATCCGTATCCTCTGGTTACTGGCTCTTCTACCACTAAAAATAGTTTCTCCTTATTTACTTTAACAAAACCCTTCATGATTTCAAACACGTCTATCAAATCTCGCCTTAACCATCTCTGCTCAAGGGAGAACAACCCCAGTTTCTCTCGTCATCCTTGTAAATCTTTTTTCACCTTTTCCAGTGCCTCTACATCCTTTCTGTAATATGAAGACCAGAACTCTGCTGTTCTGAAGGCAAACGTGGCAGCTATTTTTCACACAGCAAGAAGCCCAAAATTTCTTGGCTATCTAAAGAATGCATGCCCCAAGGACTCAATGCAAATGTGTTTGTGTCTGGTGTTTTTTGTCTTCACATGGAGAGACGCTAAATCTCCGTGTACACTTGGAGAAGGAAGCACCGCTTTAAGGTCCACCGCCCCCACATGTTGTGCCATTTTCTACCTGATCTCGAAGGCGTCACACACACCAATTAAACAGCGACACTGATGGTGTTCTTGGAGCAAGTCAGTGCACAGTGAAGCCAAAAATAAGCATCTGGTGAGAAAAGTACCCAGAGAACCGTGACAACCATTCAGCCCATCTAGGTCATTCATCCATTTTGTCCAACAATATCACCAGAGCTGCCAGACTCCATCGCCCTGTTCAGATACCGTGACACTACTCAAACAGCAGGCAGTTCTTCTGGTGTTCTGGCCGACATTCCTCCCTCAAAAAAAACGACTAGTTCCTCATTCCTCTCATTGCAGTTTGTGGGATCTTACTGTGTGAAAAATGTTTGCCTTCAGAACAGCACAGCAATTCAAAGTCACTCACAGTGTGTGAAATGCTTTGAGACATTGGCAAGAGATGTCATAAGCCACGACATCAATACAAATTCTTTGTCCTTTTATGGAAAGTAACATTTGGGTTTAAGTGTGTAGTCACTTTTGAGGTTGTTCAAAAGGTGACAGCTGGGGGTCACAATGGGGTCATGTGTTGGAACATTACAGCTGAGGGGGCTGAGCTTCAGCAATGACCCCATATGCGGAGTTCCTAATGTCAGTGGTGTTATTGTAGGGAGGAACTGAGCCAAGACCAGGGGTCGTGCTCCGAGGAAGGAGGGTCACACAGGCCCCTAACACACACCTGCCACTGGTCAATTGAACAGCGACACTAATGGTGTTCTTGGAGCATGCCAGTGCACGGTGAAACCAACAATAAGCATCTGGTGAGAAAAGTACCCAGAGAACCGGGAGAGCCATTCGGCCCATCTCGGTCATTCTTCCATTGAAACCTATGGTTCACCAAATCACAACAGGCAACCGTCCCTTAAATGGTTCCAGAATTTTTGTATTCACTACCCTACCCAGAGACCATACCAGGTGTTAAACACTGTGAAGAAGTGCTTCCTGACATCATTCCTGAACTTAACCATTACCAGTCCTTTGTCATACACTGAAATACTGGTCAAGATTAACCCTTTTCTATTGCACTTAATACCTCATTTAACTCTATGAGGTGCCCGCTCAGTCATCGCCTTTCAAAAACTTTCTTCATAATTCAGTCCTCTAAGACAAGGGATCTGCCTCGAGACCTTTCTCCACACTATTTCCAAGGCTTTGATGTTCCCCTTGTGCCCCGTGGTCTGAAGTGAATACAGTCTTCAAGTTAGTTGTGCTACAAAAGGACCTTAGGAAATAGAGGGGCAGAGCTGTGGGAGCTGAAATTGAGCTCGCTAAGTGCAAAGCTGGAGCATGATTAATGAGTGCTGGCTGGGGGAGAAGCTGGAAGAGGCCTGGTGATGGTCGACTCAACACTTACTACGTTTTGTCATTGTGATGGCCTCAGACATGATGACTGACTTGGTATTATGGATCAGCACTTTCTTTGCTTTGTTGATTTCTGCTCTGCAATGACAGAACGTAGTAAGTGTCGAGTCGACCATCACCAGGCCTCTTCCAGCTTCTCCCCCAGCCAGCTCAACAGCACTCATTAATCATGCTCCAACTTTGCACTTAGCGAGCTCAATTTCAGCTACCACAGCTCTATTACCTAAGGTCCTTTTGTAGCACAACTAACATATAACAGCAAACATCAGCACTGCAGTGACGGCCTCCAGAGATCACTGATAGTCTGGCCAAGGCACTTCCTTTCAGATATTCCACAGTAATTGCTGGAAGCGGAAAAGCTCAGCTCGACTGCAGTCATTACAGATGTGGGAGATTTTTATTGAGAGGCTAAGATGAAAGGGTCAAGACCTAATATACAAGACACGATCATATTTGAACAGAATGAAAGAGAAAGCAGTGATTAAGCGACACTAATCTTGTGTTTTAATGGCTGTGGGAGAAGGAATGATTGGGGCGGGGGGGGGGGGGGGGGGGGAGGGACGGAAGTCCAGAGTTTTGAGGTGCTGGGAATCAATGAGTGAGAGTAGGGAACAGGACGATGTGATTGCAACACAGCAGGGAGGTTAGGAGCATGTGTGGGATGGCATATTTATAATTTGGAAGGAACAAATGTGGAAAATTCAGAAAACTATTGGTAAAATAAAGCAAGAAAATTGTGGCAAGGGGAGTGAAGTGAAGGCTGGAAAAAGGGGGTCGCCTATCAGACAATAAGCTGTTAAGAACATTTAAGAAGATTCCAGGATGAGAAAAGGCTATTCAGCTGACCAAAGTTAACCCCTAATGCTCCCAATCAAACAGCCAGCTGCACTGAATGAAAATGTGTGTAAGATCAGTTACTTCACTCGCACGGAGAGAAGGGACCAAGAAGTCGGACCAGGGACAAGGCAGCAAAGAATCTTTAAAGACCACCCCAGATGGCTGATACACACTGCCAAGCAAAACGGGAACGGCTCACAAAGATTGTCTGTTACAGGGTATTCTGCAAGAGGCAGGAGACAGTGGTGAGGAGTCAGATAGTGTGTCAGTAAGGAAAAAGTGTAGGAGACAAGTTCATTTACCAAGACAATCAGATACAAGTAGGCTGATTGACAAGCTGTTCTAGGTCATTCAGGATAGCAAAAGACTTGACAGTGGTGTGAGCCAGGTCAGTGGAAGAGAAGCGGAGTGATTGCTGATGGTGAACAGTGAAGTCGCCAAGAATGGCGACTGCAGCAGAGGGTCAGTCATAGGTGACAGATTGCCATTTTGCTTTGCAAGTAGTTGAGCCATTCTGGAGAGTTATTCTGGACAGAGACAAAAGATGAGCTTCGTGGGCGGGGGCGGGGAAGAGATTTCTGGGGACAGGTGATTCAAAAACAGAGCCAAAACTAACAACCTGGGCCATCAAAACAAATAAGCACGCACTGCCTTCAGGACTGGAGGAAATCAATCGCAAGTCATCAGCTGCCTTGTCGGTTCAGTTACCAAACTGACTCTTGACTCTCCTCTTATGCAAATCAATAGCCTCAATTAAAAAAAACATTTCAGGCACATCTCCAAATCTCTCTCTTACTGGCTCCAAATTCTGCATACTGTGTTATCGAACCAACTTAACAACCAAGGAACAATAGAAAGTGCGAAGGCGGCCAAATACAAAACAGGTTATGGAGCAGCAGGGTAGATCAGTGCACCATGGACAGGCTGGACAAGGGTTCGCACTTCAACTCAGCATTAGTTCCCAATCTCAACCACACCAGGACTTCTGGTAAGTCCGCATTGGGACAGAGGTGGGGAAACTACGAGGGCTTATCACCCCACACTCTCCAACAACTAGCTACAGATGATGATCCAGGAGTTCTCCCAGCCACGGATGGTGTATGCTGCCCAACAACAGGAGCAAAAATAAAGACCTTGCAGCTTTCACGTCCTTACTTTTGAAGTGCAGTCAATGTTGTTTTGTTAGGAAACACAGTAGCAGATTTACACAGGTTCCACAAATAACAATGAAATAAGTGACAAATCCATCTGTTATTGGTGTTGGGTGAGGGAGAAATGTTGGCCAGAACACCAGGTGAACACCCCTGCTCTTCTTTGAATAGTGTCTGTGGGATCTTTTGCATCCCCCTGAACAAGATGGAGCCTCAGTTTAATGTCTCATCTGAAAGACAGCACCTCCAACAGTGCGGCAGTCCCCCAGTACTGCAATGAAATGTCAGCCTGGATTATGCGCTCACGTCCCTGGATTGGGGCTTAAACACATGACCTACTGACTCAGAGGTGAGCGTGCTACCACTGTACCAAGTCTAGAAAAACAAACTACCTAAAGAATATATTACATGGCTTCCCCAGCATAACAAAAACATACCTATTAATAACTCAGAGTAAAGCAAGATCTGCCAATAAACCAGCCTCTTACCAATGTCTCACCTGTCTGCTGTGAAAATCCAAAAACTTCACGCAGGAGGAACCTGTTCTCCAGCTATTTATTTATGAGTGACTGGGCAAACACAGCTCAGGTCAAAAAAAACTTCAAATAATAAAAGTAAACTTTGAAAGAATGCTCACTTGGCTCAGGAGAAAACAGGACTGGATCACCTCAGATTACTGGGATCATGATTTACTTTGGAACAGGGATTCAGTTCCAAAGAAGCAGATTGGAGGAGGGCTGGAATGCACATATGGAACAGATTTGCTCAAAGCAGAAGAGTCTGCACTCTTTAATCAGTTACTTCAACCACTGCCATAGATTCAGGATAAACAAAAGAATGCGCAAGTTTTGGGAACTCTGCAGTCCCTGTCGATATCGCAGGAGTTACAGGTAGAATTGGAAGGATAGGGAATACAAGGCTGGAATTGAGGAGCTAGATATACAGGACAATAGGAGAGGTACAGGAGGCTAGGATATCACCAGAAATCATAGAATCATAGAAAGTTACGGCACAGAAGGTGGCCATTCGGCCCATCGTATCTGTGCCGACCGAAAAAGAGCTAGCCAGCTTAATCCCACTTTCCAGCACTTGGTCCGTAGCCTTGTAGGTTACGGCACTTCAAGTGCACATCCAAGTACTTCTTAAATGTGACGGGGGTTTCTGCCTCTACCACCCTTTCAGGCAGTGAGTTCCAGACCCCCACCACCCTCTGGGTGAAAAAAAATTCTCCTCAGCTCACCTCTAATCCTTCTACCAATTGCTTTATATCGATGCACCCTGGTTATTGACCTCTCTATCTCGTCTCCTCATAATTTTATACACCTCAATTAAATCTCCTCTCAGCCTCCTTTGTCCAAAGAAAACAACCCCAGCCTATCCAATCTTTTCTCATAGCTAAAGTTCTCCAGCCCTGGCAACATCCTCGTAAATCTCCTCTGTGCCCTCTCGATTGCAATCGCATCTTTCCTGTAATGTGGTGATCAGAACTGTACGCAGTACTCAAGCTGTGGCCTAACCAATGTTTTATACAGTTTCAGCATAACCTCCCTGCTCTTATATTCTATGCCTCGGCTAATAAATGAAAGTATCCCATATGCCTTTTTAACCACCTTATCTACCTATCCTGCCACCTTCAAGGATCTGTGGACATGAACTCCAAGGTCCCTCTGTTCCTCTGCACGTCTCCATATTCTCCCATTTATTGTGTCCTCTCTTGCCTTGTTTGCCCTCCCCAAATGCATTACCTCACACTTCTCTGGACTGAATTCCATTTGCCACTTTTCTGCCCACCTGACCAGTCCATTGATATCTTCCTGCAGACTACAGCTTTCCTCCTCATAATCAACCACACGGCCAATTTTTGTATCACCTGCAAATTTCTTGATCAAGCCCCCACATTTAAGTCCAAATCATTACTATATAACACAAAAAGCAAGGGACCGAGTCCTGAGCTTTGAGGGACCCCATTGGAAACAGCCTTCCAGTCGCAAAAACACCCGTCAACCATTACCCTTTGCTTCCTGCCAGTGAGCCAATTTTGGATCCAACTTGCCACTTTCCCTTGGGCTTTTACTTTTTTGACCAGTCTGCCATGTGGGACCTTGTCAAAAACCTTGCTAAAATCCATGTACACTACATCAAATGCACTACCCTCATCAACCCTCCTTGTTACCTCCTCAAAAAATTCAATCAAGTTGGTCGGACACAAGCTTCCCTTGACAAATCCATGCTGACTGTCCTTGATTAACCCGTGCCTTTCTAAATGACGGTTTATGCTGTCACTGTCACTCAGAATGGATTCCAATAATTTGCCCAGCACCGAGGTTAGACTGACTGGCCTGTAATTACTCGGTCTATCCTTCGCTCCCTTTTTTAAACAACGGTACAACGTTAGCAGTCCTCCAATCCCCCAGCTCCGCGCCTGTAGCCAGGGAGGATTGGAAAATGATGGTCAGAGCCTCTGCTATTTCCTCCCTTGCTTCTGTTAACAATCTGGGATACATTTCATCCAGGCCTGACGATTTATCTACTTAATACTTCCCCTTTTCAGTCTCTGATAGGCCCTACTCTTTCCTTAGTTATTCTCTTGCACTTTATGTCTTCATGAAATATTTTTGGGTTTTCCTTAATTTTACTTGCCAGTATTTTTTCATGCCCTCTCTTTGCTTTCCTCATTTCCTTTTTTAATTTCACCCCTGCACTTTCTATACTCCTCTAAGCTTTCTGCAGTATTGCGCTCTTGGTATCTGACATAAGCTATGACAACAAAACACAAGTGGTCAAAATGCATCACCTGATGGGTGGAGTGAGAATGTTTTACACTGCATTTAATAAGGCAAATTCCCAACAAACATCCTAAAAACCTGCGTAATCACACAGCTGTAAAACAACAGGCTTAGATTTTGCACCAGGCAGCAAAAAGATCACTTGCACCAGTTTGCAAGTAGTGCCGCATAGCTACATAAACATCCAGGAGCTGAGCATATACTTATTTAATAATTTTTTCTTGACAAATTCTAAATAGGGAAAGAAATTACTAACAATTTAAAAAATGTACTTGACTGCGCAATTCTTCCCCTTGGCAAGAGAAATAAAGGTTAACCATCAGAGAATACAGGATGACATGCATATTTATAATAGGTGTATAATAGCAGACATGGATATTGTCTGACAAATAATTTACACATATAAACCTGAAAGGACACTGGATGTTCTGGAAGTCATTTTATGCCCTGTAGAGATTATAGTAGTGACATAAACAAAGCATCCAAGACTTGTGTTTAAGACATGGTTGCAGTAGAGTACATATCTAACCCAACTTTCCAGTGTATGATGCCCAAAGTGGAGAAGTGTTGGAATACCCACCATTGACAGCTCAATATAATGAGCACCAAAATTAACGAGAAATGAAAAACTACTTTACTCCCTAAAATACACACACATTAAAATATTACAGAAACCCAAAGGGGGAATGGGAAAGAAGAGGAGGAATGTAAACGATATTCAGGCTGTTTTCTTAACTCAGGTTTTGCTTATACCTTTTCACATGAACACACAGCGCAAAACTATCACTGAGATATTAAGCGTGTCAACGATGTTTCTTTAAAAAAAGTTTATTCAACTGGAAAAGTCTACAAGATAAAAACTGAATAATCTTAGTAAAATCACATCAGACAGTACCACCTTCAGCTGTTTCTACAGAAGTTAGTGCAAACCAACCCGGCAAAAGTTAAATTCGAAGTCTCTCTCAAACTCTTGTTGAAAGAGCAGAAATGCAAATAAACTGGCAACAAATTGGTTAATACCTCAATTCCACTGTTGTGCAATTGATATGCTGACATTATAAACATATATTCGTATATATTGGTTCATTATTATTAAACAACTAACATTAATCAGTAACATCTGCTCATTTTGAATCTTGAATCTTTCAATGAATAAGTGACATTCATATTATATAACCCATTTTTCAAATATATAATTACAAAATAATGCATCAATTAACATGGATTAGTTTTGTCCTCATTTGGTTCGTAGGGCTGGGATTAAACCTTTAATGTGGTTACTGACGACGATTAACCACACTGTCAGCTTACGTGGCTATACTCCTCCTCTGAGCAGAGTTGCAACCTCTAGGTTTCTTGTCCTTGCTGTTTCTAGATGAATCTTTATCTCTGCCATCTGGTCCAGTTCCTAATCTGGCTTATGCCCATTGTCTCTCTCTCTCTCTCTCTCTCTGTCTGATAAGTATGGTATTTTTCACAAGGGAGAAAGGTTCTGATCTCAAATTTCCTCCTTTCCAAAAGCTACTCAATGCAGACACTCTCAGCTTTAATTAAATCTTTAACTATATGCATGTGTAGACATGCATCTTCTATTACTAAAATATGACTCACTGCTCTATCCCTTTATCTGGCCATATCCTCATCCTTGGCACTCCTCGCTGTCCATCTGTGCTCCCAAAACTTACAAGTCTCTTATTTTCATCTGTCTATGGCCAATCTCTGTATCTGGTACCTCTCTCTGTGAGCCTACCCTTACTTATCCTTCTCTATTTCTGTGCTCCCTATATGTATGTATATATATATATATTTGAAGAAGCCAATTTTCTCCCCGTCCCTTTTAAAGTCAAGAGCTCCTTGTTAGCTTGTGGCTCCAAGGGCTCTGGTGGCCCGATCTAAGGTGGCATCAGAGCTGAGCGCGATCCCACCCTTAGCCAAGCTCTGCGCCCTTTACCCACAGACACAGACCCACAAACACACACCCACCCCCACACAAACACACCCCCACACAAACACCCACCCACACCACACCACACCCCCACACAAACACCCACCCACACAAACACCCACCCACCCAAACACCCACCCACACCACACCACACCCACACCACACCCACACAGCAGGAGGCACTGGAAGGCGATCAGAGACAGGAGCCCCGGCTGGTTTTATTTTGCCCACCAGTTGCTAACCCTGGGGCGCTGAAGACAATTTTAGCACCCGGGCTGAGACGAACTAACCGAGCAGAGGCCGGGGGAGTCCGGGCCCGGGGCCTTCCCCCTGTGGGTGGGTGGGTGGGTGGGCGCAGTGAGTTGCCTGAGACCCCCCTGACCCCTGACCCCTCTCCCCCCAACTCGGCACCCACCTTCGATGACGTCACTGGCCTCTCATCGTCGCCCCGACAAACTGCGCGCGGCCGCTTCCCCCCCGCGCGAGCGGCTCGCTCCCGCTCACTTTCCGCCGCCGCTGCCGCGGCCGATCCCGCTGCCCGTCGCCGCCTCCCCGCCGCTCCGACTCGCCCCGCCGCCGCCGCCGCTCTCCTCACTCCGGTCTCACACAGCGAGCGACCGACCGCCCGCCTCCCGGAACTGACGACACGCAACTACCCCACTACGCATGCCCTGACCGCCCATGGGCTTCTGGGAGTTGTAGTCGTTTGGGCTTGATGTGAGGCGCTCTTTGCTCTGCCTGCCCCCCCAGAGAGTCCTTTCAGATCACCTCTTCTTCCCACCCCAACCTTTCCCTCCAATGACTGAACTTTTACTTGGAGGAGGGAGGGCTTAAAAAAAAAATCAGTGAGGGTTCCCACTCTTGATCACTATCCTTGCATTTATATAGCGCCTTTAACGTAGTAAAACGGCCCACATAATCAGACAAAATTTGACACCGAGCCACATAAGGAGATATGAGGACAGCTTGATCAAAGAGGAAGGTTTTAAGGAGCATCTTAATGGTGAGGCGAAGGAAATCCGGGATGCACGAGGCCAGAGTTGGAGGAACGCAGAGTTCTTGGAGGGTTATAGGGCCGGAGGAGGTTCGGAGATCAGGAATAACGAGGCATGAAAGGATTTGAACACGAGATGCAGTGACTTGTGCTGGAACACACGTGGGTGTTAGTATTGGGCTCAGTTACGATACCCCTGATGAAATAGAGGCTGACCTCCAGTCTATAATCACGACATGCATGGGTACTGGAGGTACCAGTAGGATCGTATTTCAGCAAAAGTCAACAACTTAGTGAGTAAATTGGCAATAAAAAAATAAATCACAAGCTGTTGGAGAAAGTCATGCTTAACCTTTTTTAAAACCATGATGTGGAGATGCCAGTGATGGACTGGGGTGGACAAATGTAAGGAATCTTACAACACCAGGTTATAGTCCAACAGTTTTATTTGAAAATCACAAGCTTTCGGAGGCTTTCTCCTTCATCAGGTGAGTGTCGAGATTCATTGAAAATTACCGCATATATAGTCATAGAACAATGCTTGGTGATTACAGATAATCTTTCCAACTGCCCATTATCAAGGCCATCAAATTAATTGAATAGTGTTCAGACAGAGAAACCTTAGACAACTGAATATACAAACGGCCAGAACCAAAGAAAGAGAGGGAGAGAGAGAGAAACATCCGAAAGGAAGAGAAAGAGAGAGAATGACCAGTTGTATTAAAAACAGATAACTTTTTTTTTCCCCTGGTGGGGTTACGTGTAGTGTGACATGAACCCAAGATCCCGGTTGAGGCCGTCCTCATGGGTGCAGAACTTGGCTATCAATTTCTGCTCGACGATTTTGCGTTGTCTTGTGTCTCGAAGGCCGCCTTAGAGAACGCTTACCCGAAGATTGGTGGCTGAATGTCCTTGACTGCTGGTGTTCCCCGACTGGGAGGGAACCCTCCTGTCTGGCGATTGTTGCGCGGTGTCCGTTCATCCGTTGTCGCAGCGTCTGCATGGTCTCGCCAATGTACCGTGCTCCGGGGCATCCTTTCCTGCAACATATGAGGTAGACAACGTTGGCCGAGTCACAGGAGTATGAACCATGTACCTGGTGGGTGGTGTCCTCTCGTGTGATGGTGGTATCTGTGTCGATGATCTGGCATGTTTTGCAGAGGTTGCCGTGGCAGGGTTATGTGGTGTCGTGGACGCTGTTCTCCTGAAAGCTGGGTAATTTACTGCGAACCCCCAGCTTCTGTCGCGACACTACAGACTTCCTACAAAAACTCAGCACCCACGGACCAGTTGAACCAGGAACACTTCTCACCACAATGGACGTCTCGGCACTCTACACCAGTATCCCCCACGATGACGGCATCGCTGCAACAGCCTCAGTACTCAACACCAACAACAGCCAATTTCCAAACGCCATCCTACAACTCATCCGCTTCATCCTGGATCACAATGTCTTCACCTTCGACAACCAGTTCTTTACCCAAACACACGGAACAGCCATGGGGACCAAATTCGCACCCCAATACGCCAACATTTTCATGCACAAGTTCGAGCACGACTTCTTCACTGCACAGGACCTCCAACCAACGCTATACACCAGATACATCGACGACATTTTCTTCCTATGGACCCACGGCGAAGAATCACTGAAGAGACTACACGATAACATCAACAAGTTCCATCCCACCATCAAACTCACCATGGACTACTCCTCAGAATCGGTTTCTTTCTTGGACACACGAATCTCCATCAAAGACGGGCACCTCAGCACCTCACTCTACCGCAAGCCCACGGACAACCTCACGATGCTCCACTTTTCCAGCTTCCACCCTAACCATGTCAAAGAGGCCATCCCCTATGGACAGGCCCTGCGAATACACAGGATCTGCTCAGACGAGGAGGAACGCGATGGACACCAACAGACGCTGAAAGACGCCCTCATAAGAACGGGATATGACGCTCGACTCGTCGATCGACAGTTCCGACGGGCCACAGCGAAGAATCGCATAGACCTCCTCAGAAGACAAACACGGGACGCAACCAACAGAGTACCCTTCGTCGTCCAGTACTTCCCCGGAGCGGAGAAACTACGCCATGTTCTCCGCAGCCTTCAACATGTTATCGATGACGACGAACACCTCACTAAGGCCATCCCCACGCCTCCACTACTCGCCTTCAAACAGCCACCCAACCTCAAACAGACCATCGTTTGCAGCAAATTACCCAGCTTTCAGGAGAACAGCGTCCACGACACCACATAGCCCTGCCACGGCAACCTCTGCAAGACATGCCAGATCATCGACACAGATATCACCATCACGAGAGGACACCACCCACCACGAGGTACATGGTTCATACTCCTGTGACTCGGCCAACGTTGTCTACCTCATATGTTGCAGGAAAGGATGCCCCGGAGCACGGTACATTGGCGAGACCATGCAGACGCTGTGACAACGGATGAACGGACACCGCGCAACAATCGCCAGACAGGAGGGTTCCCTCCCAGTTGGGGAACACTTCAGCAGTCAAGGACATTCAGCCACCAATCTTCGGGTAAGCGTTCTCTAAGGCGGCCTTCGAGGCACACGACAATGCAAAATCGTCGAGCAGAAATTGATAGCCAAGTTCTGCACCCATGAGGACGGCCTCAACTGGGATCTTGGGTTCATGTCGCGCTACACGTAACCCCACCAGGGGAAAAAAAAAGTTATCTGTTTTTAATACAACTGGTCATTCTCTCTCTCTTCCTTTCGGATGTTTCTCTCTCTCCCTCTCTTTCTTTGGTTCTGGCCGTTTGTATATTCAGTTGTCTGGGGTATCGAAGGTTTCTCTGTCTGAACACTATTCAATTCAATTGATGGCCTTGATAACGGGCAGTTGGAAAGATTATCTGTAATCACCAGGCATTGTTCTGACTATATATGCGGTAATTTTCAATGAATCTCGACACTCACCTGACGAAGGAGAAAGCCTCCGAAAGCTTGCGATTTTCAAATAAAACTGTTGGACTATAACCTGGTGTTGTAAGATTCCTTACATTTTTTAAAACCAGTTATCTTAACATCTTTTCAAGATGTTTCAATAGTTGCGCAAAAAATGATGGCTGCAGCACTCAAGATTAGAGCTGCGAGCCAGAGAAAGCATTAGTTACACAATAGAAAACAGAGTGCCCTTAAATAGAAATGATCAGGCAGTGAGCAGGGAAGCTCCACTGGGACCAGTCTTGGAGCCAGTGCAAGTCGGAACATTCATCAATGACCTTGATGAGAGTTTGTTGACCGTACTATATTGTGTGGGAAGGCAATACATGCAGAGGGAGAGGGGTTGGATATCATTCAAATGGATACATAGAACTTAATGCTTAGATAAGTGAAAACTGGAATTTGATATTAGATCTAATGCATAAAGCCATTAAAATTACTCGTTCAGATTACACAGTGAAGCCCATAACCATGCAGAATCTGGAGGAGAAGACCTCAGTGTCATATTTGATTAAATATTCCAAACATCTTCGCAATCGGAGGCTGTGATTGTGAAAACAAACATTACGGCATATAGCAAAATAGAATGTAAACCGAATTAATATTGGGACCACATAATTAATTTGATGGACTTGAATTTACAGCACAGAAACAGACCATTCGGCCCAACAGGTCTGTGCCAGTGTTTATACGCCACTCAAGCCTCCTCCCACCCCTCTTCCATCTCACCCTATCAGCATATCCTTCTATTCCTTTCTCCCTCAGATACTTCCCTATCTTCCCCTTCAAGGCATCTACGCTATTCGCCTCAACTATTCCATGCGGTAACAAGTTCCACAAACTAACCACTCTCTTGGTAAATAAGTTTTTCCTGAATTCCTTGTTGGATTTATTAGTGGCTATCTTATATTTATATATATTTGTGAATAATTGAGTGAACTGTAAGCCTCGCCAAGTTATCTATTCTGCCCTAAATCTATAGCCTGTAAAATTGTATCTAAAGGAATAAACATGACCATATGATCTGGAGATTGAGGACAAACACCAAAGTACTTTTAAGATTCCTCCTGCGCACTCTGGAATCCTAATTGGACTACTGCATCCAATTCATGTCATTGTACCTTAAACCAAAATATTGGACACTGAAAATGTACAGAGGTTACACTGTGACAAATAGGGAAGGTTAAGAAGTTGACAGGTGCAGCTCTTCTACAAAAAGAATAATTGTCAGGAACACAGAGCGTGAGCTTCTGCAGCCATCTTCAGTTTTACTGCACCAAGTCAAACTTTGTGCAGGGCTACGGGGATAGAGCGGGGCAGTGGGATGAGCTGGATTGCTCATGTGTAGAGCCGGCGCGGACTCGATGGGCTGAATGGCCTCCTTCCGTGCTGTGCATGGATTTGTGAAAGGTAGGTCATGCCTGACAAACCTGATTGAATTTTTTGAAGAGGTGACTAAAGTAGTCGACAGGGGAATGTCAATGGATGTTATTTATATGGACTTCCAGAAGGCATTTGATAAGGTCCTGTATAAGAGACTGTTAGCTAAGATAGAAGCCCATGGAATCAAGGGAAAAGTATGGACTTGGTTAGGAAGTTGGCTGAGCGAAAGGCGACAGAGAGTAGGGATAATGGGTAGGTACTCACATTGGCAGGATGTGACTAGTGATGTCCCGCAGGGATCTGTCTTGGGGCCTCAATTATTCACAATATTTATTAACGACTTAGATGAAGGCATAAAAAGTCTCATATCTAAGTTTGCTGATGACACAAAGATTGGTGGCATTGTAAGCAGTGTAGATGAAAACATAAAATTACAAAGCGATATTGATAGATTAGGTGAATGGGCAAAACTGTGGCAAATGGAATTCAATGTAGACAAATGTGAGGTCATCCACTTTGGATCAAAAAAGGATAGAACAGGGTACTTTCTAAATGGTAAAAAGTTAAAAACAGTGGATGTCCAGAGGGACTTAGGGGTTCAGGTACATCGATCATTGAAGTGTCATGAACAGGTGCAGAAAATAATCAAGAAGGCAAACGGAATGCTGGCCTTTATATCTAGAGGACGAGAGTACAAGGGGGCAGAAGTTATGCTGCAGCTATACAAAACTCTGGTTAGACCGCACCTGAAATTCTGTGAGCAGTTCTGGGCACCGCACCTTCGGAAGGACATATTGGCCTTGGAGGGAGCGCAGCGTAGGTTTACTAGAATGATACCCGGACTTCAAGGGTTAAGTTACAAGGAGAGATTACACAAATTGGGGTTGTATTGTCTAGAGTTTAGAAGGTTATGGGGTGATCTGATCGAAGTTTATAAGATATTAAGGGGAACAGATAGGGTGGATAGAGAGAAACTATTTCCGCTGGTTGGGGATTTTAGGAGTCGGGGGCACAGTCTAAAGATTAGAGCCAGACCTTTCAGGAGTGAGATTAGAAAACATTTCTACACACAAAGGGTGGTAGAAGTTTGGAACTCTCTTCCGCAAATGGCAATTGATACTAGCTCAACTGCTAAATTTAAATCTGAGATAGATAGTTTTTTGGCAACTAAAGGTATTGAGGGATATGGGCCAAAGGCAGGTATATGGAGTTAGATCACAGATCAGCCATGATCTTATCAAATGGCGGAGCAGGCATGAGGGGCTGAATGGCCTACTCCTGTTCCTATGTTCCTATGATTCGATGATTGGGATTTGAGAGGCTGAGCTGGGCTGTACGCACTGCTCCATCTGGTGGTTCAACCAACAACTGGCAAATTGCAAGCAGAAATCTTAATGAAATTCTGGTACATCTTTGCTGCCTCGCCATATTATCAAATCAAAAAGGCAGCTTGCTGCCAATAGCACTCTGTAATTATCTACAGGAGTAACCCCAAGGAGACTCACGCATTGATTATTCCTCATCTTCCCTACAGGTACAGAAAGGCTATGCGAGATTGGCAACTGACTATAGCTGCATTACAGACATCGGTGGGGAGGAAGGGGACAATGTAAGGGTCATCGTACGGAGCTGCATAACAGCGGAAACAATGGGGCTGGTGTACTTGACCATTAGGATGAGGAAGACATGGAGGGAGAAGGCAGCAAAATTACAATCACAGGATGTCATTTGTGACTTTGGCTAAAGTGTTCCCACTGCAGTGAGCAAGGCACAAACTGACTGAATGGTTTCAGACAGGGAGTTTTGAGAGAGAAGCCACAGAGCTGGTAGACGATTACACATTTGAGGACCTCGAGAGGAAAGGAAGATTATAGATGGGCCTGTAGTTGGAGAAGACAGAATGGGTGAAGGTGGGCTTTTTGAGGAGTAGGATGATGATGATAGCAGCTTTGTAGTGGAGAGGTACATTGCCTGAGGAGCCACTGACAAAGTCAGCATGCCTGGGGGCCAGAAGGGGTAGTTGAACGGGGAGAGGGTTAAGCAGGAGGTAGGTCTTGTGGAATAGATGAGATTGGAGATGGCAGGGGGAAGATGGTAAAGAAACTGAGAAGTGAGCAGGTTTAGAGGTAGGTGGGTAGAGAGGTCGTAGCAGAAGCAGCTGCACAAATGATCTCAATCTGAATTATGAAATCCAGGAATTCTTCACATTTGATATTGAGAGGACAGGAGAAAGGAGCCTCAGGAGGTGATTCATCGCTGAGGAAAGTAGCCTTAGTTTATCATGAGAACATAAGAAATAGGAGCAGGAGTAGGCCATTCGGCCCCTCGAGCCTGCTCCGCCATTCAATCAGATCATGGATGATCTTCAACCTCATCTCCACTTTCCAGCCCAATCCCCATATCCTTACCTGCCAGGATGATTCTGTCACAGGATTTGGCTAAGAGTGAGATATTGTTAAGATCTGGAATGCACTTCCTGAAAGGGTATTGGAAGCAGATTCCATAGGAACTTTCAAAAAGGAATTGGACATGTGCTTGAAGAGGACTAATTTGCAGAGTTATGGGGAAAAAGCTGGGGGAATGGGACTAAATTGGACAATTCTTTCAAAGAGCCGGCACAGGCACGGCTGGCCGAATGGCCTCGTTCTGTGCTGTAAGATTCCATAATATGCTCAACATGGGTCAAGCCTGACCTAGCAGCAAATGACAAGACCAGTCACACATCAGGTGTGCTCAAATTTGCATCACTCCAAGTTAAGGGAATGAAGAAGGGATTTGTACCAGGAGAAACAGCAGGGGTGGGAGATGGAGAGAGCTTTGGTGGGAACGAGGGAACAGTTGAGCAGGTCAGCAGCAGTAGAGGTGTTGTGACAGGTGGTGGGGGGGCAGAGGAGAGGGAGCTTGGAGTTAGTGAGTGAGGGAGGGAGCAGTGGAGTGTTTTTTTTAAACTGGGGATGGATGGTGAGGGTAGTGGGTTTGTGAGGAAGGCAGGAGAATGTGGGTATTAAAGAAAACAAAGAAATGGACAGCTAGCCTTGTTGAAGTTTGAGACCTGAGAAATAAAGATGCCATGAGAGATGGCAATGCATAGGGTTGGACATGCCAATGGGTACGGGTGCAAAAGTTGGTGAAAATGAAATTGAGTGAGGAAAGGAGGACAGAGAATCAGAGCAGGGGAGCTCGGGTACAAGTTGAAATTACAAGCTGCCAGAGGCAGTAGTAGAGGCGGGTACAATTTTGTCTTTTAAAAAGCATTTGGACAGTTACATGGGTAAGATGGGTATAGAGGGATATGGGCCAAGTGCAGGCAATTGGGACTAGCTTAGTGGTATAAACTGGGCGACATGGACATGTTGGGCCGAAGGGCCTGTTTCCATGTTGTAAACTTCTATGATTCTATGATTCTATCGATGAGGAGTCATTCAGTGCAGAGGCCAATGGAGGAGATTGCAGTGATGAAGTCAATGTGAGCTTTGTGAGGTCGATACGCAGCGAGGAATTTAAAAGGAAAGAGATGGAAAAAGCCGTGATGCTCAAAAGGGAAACTGCCAGAGGAACAGAGATGCCAAAGTTAGTGATAAACCACGATTGTGGCGAATTTGAGGGGCTGGGGAGGGGGCGAGATCGGGAAAGTGATGCAATGTGCAGTCAGGGAGGCTACCATATGTCGTGTTTGATTGAGGAAAATACTGGAGGAGCGGAGTGATGTCCAAGAAAGTAGAAGTGGTCCAGGTGCCAGCAGAACAAAGCACATCCCAGTATGGTGGAGCAACAGAGTAAAGCCCCGGATGTCAGAAGCCGGGTCCAACCCAGGTGCAATAGAATGAAACACGACTCATATCAAAGGGGCAATGAATCTCCGCCCAGGAAACAGTGCAGCAGCAGACTTGGGAGCCACTAGGGCAATGGACTTCAGCCCAGAGGCCAATGAAGCAATGGAGTTCAACTCAGGGGAACCAGCAGAGTAACTTGGATGGAACACTTACGGAATGGGCCCAAAGCACCATCATCAAACTGTTGTGATTTCCAGTTATTGTTATTGCTTAATTGCACTCTGAGAGGTGAGCGCAGTGTAAAAGGAGAGTCCAAGAACGAGAGGAGAGTCCCAGAGCGGGAGGAGAGTCCGAGAGGTGAGCATAGTGTAAAAGGAGAGTCCAAGAACGAGAGGAGAGTCCCAGAGCGTAAAAACAGAAAGGCAGATTATTATCTGAATGGTGATAGATTGGGAAAAGGGGAGGTGCAACGAGACCTGGGTGTCCTTGTACACCAGTCGCTGAAAGCGAGCATTCAGGTGCAGCAAGCAGTTAGGAAGGTGAATAGTATATTGGCCTTCATTGCAAGAGGATTTGAGTACAGGAACAGGGATGTCTTACTGCAGTTATACAGGGCCTTGGTGAGACCACATCTGGAGTATTGTGCGCAGTTTTGATCTCCTTATCTGAGGAAGGATGTCCTTGCCATGGAGGGAGTGCAACGAAGGTTTACCAGAATGATTCCTGGGATGGCAGGACTGATGTATGAGGAGAGATTGGGTCGACTGGGCCTATTTTCACTAGAGTTTAGAAGAATGAGAGGTGATCTCATTGAAACATATAAAATTCTAACAGGACTAGACAGACTAGATGCAGGGAGGATGTTCCCGATGGCTGGGGAGTCCAGAACCAGGGGTCACAGTCTCAGGATACGGGTTAGGACATTTAGAACCGAGATGAGGAGAAATTTCTTCACTCTGAGGGTGGTGAACCTGTGGAATTCTCTACCACAGAAGGCAGTGGAGGCCAAGTCATTAGATGTATTCAAGAAGGAGATAGATATATTTCTTAATGCTAAAGGGATCAAGGGAAAAAGCGGGAACAGGGTACTGAGTTAGACGATCAGCCATGATCATTTTGAATGGCGGAGCAGGCCCGAAGGGCCGAATGGCCTGCACTTGCTCCTATTTTCTATGTTTCTATGTTTAACTCGTGTCAGGAAAATCCATCCCGATTATGTTGGTGCAGAAGGGGAGGAAACTAACTACCCGTGAGGATTGCAGGCATTTTGAGCAGCAAAAATGGGGAAAAGGCAAAGTGAAGATTCAAGCTGCATTTGGCCTTTTTATAATTAAGTTTATCAAAAAAGGAAACCCAGATATAGAACTAGAATACTGATTACTGCACATGAAATTATATTCTGAAAACTCAGTGGAACCTGAGTGTAACAGAAATGCTGAATATTTGAAGCAGAGGAAGATACAGGGCTATGAGGAGAGAGCGGGGCAATGGGATTAGTTTTGCATTGATACAAGGCCACGGAGAAAGAGCAGAGTAGTGGGATCAGTTTCCGCCACCTCCAGTGAGATCCCACCACCAAACACCCTCTCCTTTCAGCATTCTGAAGGGACCGCTCCCTCCACGACACCCGAGTCCACTCTTCCATCACCCCCAACACCTGGTCTCCTCCCCATGGTACCTTCCCGTGTGAGCTCAGGAGATGCAACACCTCCCCCTTCACCTCCTCCCTTCTCACCTTCCAGGGCCCCAAACACTCCTTCCAGGTGAAACTGCAGTTTATTTGTCCTTCTCTCAATTCAGTATACTGTATCCACTGCACACAATGCGGTCTCCTCTACAATGGGCAGACCAAACGCAGACTGGGTGTTCGCTTTGCTGAACACCTCTGCCCTGTCCGCAAGCGTAACCCTGACCTGCCAGTCGCTTGCCATTTTAATTCCCCTTCCTACTCTGACCTAGAATCATAGAAAGGTTACAGCACGGAAGGAGGCCATTCGGCCCATCGAGTCCACACCGGCTCTCTGCAAGAGCAATCTAGCTCGTCCCACTCCCCCACCCTATCCCCATAGCCCTGCAAATCTTTTCCTTTCAAGTTCTTATCCAGTTCCCCTTTAAAGGCCATGATTGAATTTGCCTCCATCACCTCCTTGGGCAGCGCATTCCAGATCCTAACCATTCGCTGCGTAAAAAAGTTTTTCCTCATGTCACCTTTGGGTCTTTTACAATCACCTTAAATCTATGCCCTCTGGTTCTTGACCCTTCCACCAATGGGAACAGTTTCTCTCTATCTATTCTATCTCAACCCTTCATGATTTTGAATACCTCTATCAAATCTCCTCTCAATCTTCTTTATTCCAAGGAGAACAACCCCAGCTTCTCCAGCATATCCACGTAACTAAAGCCCCTCATCCCTGGAATCAATCTCGTAAATCTCTTCTGCACCCTCTCTAAGGCCTTCACATCTTTCCTAAAGTGCGGTGCCCAGAACTGGACACAATACTCCAGTTGAGGCCGAACCAGTGTTTTTTAAGGTTCATCATGACTTCCATTCTTTTGTACTCTATGCCTCTATTTATAAAGCCCAGGATCCGTATGCTTTTTTATCCGCTTTCTCAACCTGCCCTGCCACCTTCAATGATTTGTGCATATACCCACAGATCTCTGTTCCTGTAACCCTTTGAGTTGTGTCCTCTAGTTTATATTGCCTCTCCTCATTCTTTCTACCAAAATGTATCACTTCGCATTTTTCTGTGTTGAATTTCATCTGCCATGTGACCGTCCATGTAGCCAGCCTGTCGAAATCCTCTTGAAGTCTAT